>NW_006159689.1:221539-226173 GCF_000334495.1 Tupaia belangeri chinensis | reverse complement strand
AGCAGGAAGGAGGAAGGAGGAACAGATATGGAATGACCTTGCTCCCCCAGGCTTGCCCTTCCTTGCACACTGAAGGACACACACCCTCTGGCAATGAAAAAGTATGAGCTCTCAGGACAGAAGGTCTAACGGTTGTGGTGCTGGATTCCCACGTGGTTGACCGAGGTTCAATCCTGGACCCAGCAGCTTAAAACTCATCCCTGACATGTGTGCATGCGTGCCCAAGATCCCAAGAGAACAATGGAGGAGAAGGGATAGCAGCGTGGCCATACCCCCGAGGGATAATTTCTCACTTTCTGTCTCTGTCTCTTTGTCTCTCTGGCTAGCACATGCGCCCTATAACAAAAATCTCTAAAAAAGTACAAGCTCAGGACCAGCAGTTAGCATAATAGCTATGTTGCTGGACTCCCATGTAGTCAGCTGCGGTTCGAGTCCCGGCCCCGCTGGCTTAAACTCACGCCAGGTGCGTGTGTGTGCGTGCCCAGGATCCCAAGAGGAGAATGGAAGAAAAGGGATTGCGGCATGGCCACCCCCCCCACCCACCCGGGGGAGTGATTTTTCACTTTCTGTCTCTGTCTCTGGGGAGCGCACACGCCCTGTAGCAAAAACCTCTCAAAAAAAAAGAAAAAAGTATGAGCTCAGTGTCCCCAGCTGTCAGGGCCTTCCCACGCGTCAGTCCCAGTGCAGAGGACTCCACTGCTTCCTGTCAGTGCTGTCATTCAGCAGTTCACGCCCCGCAAAGCTGAGCGCCCAGTTCTCGTAATTCGGCCAGTCATGCCCAACTTGTGTCTGAGTTTCACCTCGTTCATCTCTTTGCTTTGGGAGGAGACTATTACCCAGCGCACACTTAGAGAAAGGTCATTTTCTTGGGCAGCAGCTAAGAAATTACATTCCTGGGTGCCCCCTTTTCTCCATTCCTTTGCCCAGTGACATTCTAGGAGCGTACAACAATGCCACTGTGTTCCTCGATTTTCTAAACGTCTGAAATAGTCACGCAGAGTCCCCAGAGTCCTTGCCTCTTACGGGAGGTGAACGGGAGCGGGCCTGCCCTGACTGCCTCGCTGTATCGGTGCAAAAGCAACTGCAGTTTTGGACTGTGGATTTCAAATCATTCAAACTAGGCTCAGACATCTTTATTAGTCAAAATAGGAACCATTACAATCAACACATTGTTGCCAACAAGGAGTAAGCAACAACGTAGCTTGGAAATCCCACTTTGGGATTGATGAACTCCTGGAAGGCATCCTCTGCGCAGCAGGTGTGGAAGCGTCTTCCTTGTGAAAGCTTGCTGAGATGCTTGAGGAAGTGCTGGCGAGAGGCCAGGTGATATGGTGGGAACGGCCACGAGGCAGAACCGTGGCCGTGCAGCCTGCAGTCGGGTTGCAGGCGTTGTGGTTTTCTTCGCGTCTCGTGGATTTGCTGAGCACAGCGCTCAGATGTCATGGTCTCACTAGGGTTCAGGACGCTGTAATGGATCAGAGTCCAGAGTGACTGTGCCCAAGCGCTTTGGAGCTGCTGCCTGGCCCACCTTCTGAGCCGGCCATTGCTGGTTGTCATATAAAACCCATTCCATCACACGTCACCATCTGATTGGGAAATGGCTCATTTTTGTTGTGTAGAAGAGATGACACTTCAGAATGACGTTACTGGGAACCAGCAGTCAGCGTAATGGCTATGTCGCTGGACTCCCACGTAGTCGACTGGGGTTTGGCTCCCGCAACCCGGAGCTTACAAACGCTGTGTGCATGCCCAAGATCTGGAGAGGAGAATGGAGGAGAAGGGATTGTGGCGTGACCATCCCCCCTGGGGGGTGATTTCTCACTTTCTGTCTCTATGTCTCTCTCTGTCTGTCTGGCGAGTGCACACGCCCGCCCTATAGCGAAAAAAACTCTCCAAAAAAAAAAAAAAAGAATGACGTTACTTTTGGTTTTCGGTCGGCTTGTGCGGCACCTGCCCGCCGAGCGTTTTCGCCTTTCCGTTCACCTCAGTGCTGAATAACTGCATTATGGGCCGCACTGAGTTCTTTGGCAACTTCTCCAGTTGTCGGAGGATCAGCTTCCAGCTGGCTCTGTCAGCCCCTGTCCACTTCTGCTGGCGACCACTGTGCTCCACATGTTCAAAGCTGTCGTCTCCTTTGCAGACCTGCCTGGACCCCTGCACTGTCCGTCCTCAGTGGTCCGTGACCAAGTGTGCTGTTGAGGAGCGTTCTCTCTGCCACCTTATGGCCCCCCCCTTTTTTTTGAGAGAGAGATTTTTGCTATAGGGCGCGTGCGCTCACCAGACAGAGAGAGACAGAGAGACAGAAAGCGAGAAGGCATCCCTGGGGGGGTGGCCACGCTGCAATCCCTTCTCCATTCTCCTCTCGGGATCTTGGGCACGCACGCACATGCGCCCGGCATGAGTTTTAAGCCACCGGGTCTGGTACTCGAACCACGGTCAACTACATGGGAGTCCAGAGACATAGCCATTACGCTAATTGCTGGTCCCACGGCCCATTTTTGAACTTGTGTAAGAAAATTGCTTGAATTGGCATTTTGTCTAGCACCATTTAAACAGCAAATAATGTCATTAGCCAAAAAGCAAAACAAAAACAAAAACAAAAACAAGGCAAGAACTGTGCATTAAATTGGTTATGACATAACCACAGTTAGGCACGTGTCCGGCATCAGCAGGCTCATCTCAGCAGTGCAGAGCTGCGGTTACCTTCGCACCGACCTGATAGAAAGTGCGTCCCATGCTGGTCAGCGCTGTCCTGTCCCAGTAGGGTCTGCAGCTTTTTTTTTTTTTTTTTGGAGAGATTGTTCACTGCAGGGCGCATGTGCTCACCAGACAGAGACATAGAGACAGAAAGCGAGAAATCACTCCCCCAGGGGGGATGGTCACTCCGCAATCCCTTCTCTATTCTCCTCTCGGGATCTTGGGCACGCAGGCACACGCGCTCAGCATGAGTTTTAAGCCACCAGGTCCAGGACGCGAAGTCCAGCGACATAGCCATTATGCTAACTGCTGGTTCCCAGGTCTGCAGCATTTTTAGGGCGAATCAGATTTGGCAGAGAGCCAAACCCAGAAGCCCACAACCAAGTAAGGAAGTTCATCCTAAACTTCTCCCAGTGCCAACCTCCGTCTTCGTGAGGGCGCTCTAGGGAGACAGGGCCAGCGGGGTACAGGTAGGTCTGTAAGCTCACATCACGGTGGCCCAGAAGTCCGGTGGCAGACCGCCTGCAAGCAGAAGCCCTGGGATGCTGGGGCGCCCTTCTGTCCAAGGCTCCAGGCAGGGAAGCGGATGGTGCACGGCCCTCAGGAACCCAGAGCCTGGAGGGGCTGCTGGTGTGAGTTCTGGAGTCCGAAGACGGCAAGCCCTGAGTACTGAGGCCTGAGGTGGAGGCCCATCCTGCTCTCGGAAGAGACTCGTTATTCTGTATTTACTCTCTGGGAACCCTCCTTTTAAAAACCATGTTTTTAATTGCCGGAGGATGCATGTGCTCACCAGAGAGAAGGGGAGAAAGCCTCCCGCCCCCACCGTGCTGTGGCCGTGCGCCAGCCCTCCTCCCTGTCTCCATCCTTCCAGAATGCGACCTGCGCGCACGCTGCCCAGCATGTTTTGCAAGCTGCCCTGGCGGACTTAACTGCCGTGGGTCGCGGGGGCTCTTGCTCCCTCTACGCTAAGCTCTGGAGCAGCCCTCCCCCTTTGATTAGCTGGTGGTCGCCCATGCAGTGTGGGTCTTCCAGATCTTCTCAGCTGCACGTTACCCCCAAACACACCGGCATAATGCGCTGCCAGGTTTCTGGGTGTTCCTCGGCGCCGGCCTGCTGACCCCGCACCGCACGCAGCAGCGCGATCACCGTTGGTGGCAGACTGGGCCACACTGCGGCCAGGCTCTCCACCCAGGCCCACATAGACAGGACTGCTGGTACCCGGAGCCCTGGACAAGGTCTGGGCGGTGTCTACGCAGTTTCTCACAAAACTGCCCACCAGATAGGGCAGGGGTGAGACTGGGCGGGTGAGGGCGGGCCCGCCCAGGCCCGGGGTGCGGCCAGGGCGCCCGACTCGCGGGCACGCGTCCCGTCGCTGCTCCGGGCTCTGGCGCCCTCTCCTCAGGAGTGGGCGGCCGGCTCCCGCCAGGCTCCTGGACTCGAGTGTCCGAGCAGCGAAGGCGGGGAGCGGTCACCTCCCGGGGGTTGTGCCGGGAAGAGGAGCCTCGGGATGAGAGGCGGGGGTTTAGCTGTTTAAGGTGAGCACGAGCTGTCCGGGCGGGGGTGTGCACCCGCTCGCACGTCACGCTGGGTGGCAGTGAGTTCGAGGACCTGCGCCGGGGGCCTCTGTCGTGCGTGTCAGAAGGGCAGGGTCACATCCTCGCGACACCCGGAGCCTTCCCAGGTCGCCCGGGTCGGCGGGCTCATCAGTAAGGCGGACGTGGTCCCGCACGGCTTTAGCTGTTGCCTGTGGCCAGGTGGCGGCCTCGGGAGACCTCATCTCATCTCGGCCAGCCAGGGAGGCTCTTTATAAGAGGACTGCGGGCCCTCCTGCCCTGTGCCGCCTGTCCCCGTGCCCTCCTGTCGGGCGCGGTTTGACGTCCGGCAGACTCGGCGGCCCCGGCGCGGGAGCGGCTCCCGGGGTGGCGGGGCGGCGCCCG
>NW_006159689.1:219504-221492 GCF_000334495.1 Tupaia belangeri chinensis | reverse complement strand
ACGAGTCTGTGCTCAGCGTCCTCCTCCCGTCCCAGTGTCCGGTCCACGCCCCGGCCCACCCCCTTTCTGCAGCCCCAGGCCGCGCCTCGCTGCTGGCGCCGATGGACAGCGCGGGGGCTGTTCCCTGGCCGCCGTGCTGGGTGGAGCTCACCGGGAAACACCCACCAGGATCTTCCAGGGCAGGACACGCTGCGGGGCTTGGCAGCGGACACAGGGGTGGGGCGGGGTGGGTGCGCCAGTGATAGGGATACGGGGCTGGGAGACGGCAGGAGTGCTGCAGTCCAGGAGTCCGGAGGTCGGACCGAGAGCGGGCGTCCAGCCGGGCCCTGCCCCCGGGGGCCCCAACCAGCCTTTTGCTCTTAGCCTGGAGGAGTGACCACAAGAAGACCCCTCCCTCCCCTACACACACACACACACTCCTCACTCCTCCCGGGGCCAGGCCTAGCCCACTTCTGTAGTCTCAGGGCCGCATCGCTTGTCACGGAGCCTCTGAGCCCTGCCCACCAGCTCCTGCTGGGCAGGTGCCCCGTCTACCTGCGGTTTGAGGTCCAGCTCACGTGGGCTTTGATGAAAGGCCTTTCCAGAGGGCCCTAGCCCAGTCCCAGCAAACCCCTTCACCCCGTCCCTGTGTGCTGCCTTGGGGAGGCCTGGTCCTGCGTCTCTTGCAGCTCCTGTCTGTCTGAGCTGGGGAAGGCTAGTTGTCCTGACTGGCTGTCCGCAGCACAGCAGCAGGAGCCGTGGGGACTGCAGTGGACGTCGAGGCTTGTTTAAATCTGGGCAGCTGGCGTGGAGGGCTGTGTGCGTGGCATGGGCTCAGACGAGGACACCGAGACCCTCGCTCTGGGCTGTCCGTCACAGTGGCTGGCTAGAGATCGGGCAGTGACAACACTAGTCACGGTGCCCCAGAAGGCTGTCTTCCCCGGCCCGTCTGGAGGGGCTGAGTGTGTGGCCAGCGTCCCTGCGACCCCAGCCGGTCTGGGAGAGGTACCCTCAGGTTATCCGTGGCAGGGTGCACAGCGGCTGGAAGGAGGGGCCAGGGAGGTTTGGTGGCCGGTGTGAGGTGGTGGTGCCAGAGGGTTGGGGTCAGGGCATGAGAGGGAGCCTAGGGCCGGTTAGGCCCGGCCAAGGCGTGGACCAGGTGTTTGGTGGGTGGTCGAGGGCCACAGGGCCAGGTTAGCATCTCCCTCCTGGGCAGGCCGGCGCGTTCACCACGCAGGTGGATGAGCCAGTCGGTCTGTTCAAACATGACCAGGAGTTAGTGACGGGGCCATGCAGGCAACACAAGCTGGTAAGGATGCTGCCTCCCATTCTAAGGCAAGGCCTGGACTGGGAAGAAACTGAGGCAAGGCCCAGTTTACGAGCTCTCCCTTGTGTCCTTGAACTGGCCGGTATTCAATTTCTCTGCCATGAGTTTTACTGTTATTACTGTACCGTGTAAGGGTAAAACATCACCCCCAACCATTGCAATAAAGCCAATTAGTGATCTTGTAGGAATGTGGTTCCCTAAGACTGACAGGAGGATCAGGAAGTTTAAGACTCCCCCACCTGTCTGTTTTTAAGCCAAAATTAACATATAGATTAAGTTAGTATAAACCAAATTAGCATTAGAAGCATATGTAGACTGAGTTAGTTTAAGGTTAGTTTTACTTACATACCCCTTGTTAAAGCTACAGGCCAAAGTTAACTCACACTAGCAAAGTCAGCACATTCACCACATAACAGAGACTCAGAGATAAAACAAAAGAACTCACTAATTGACAGACTCAACAAACAAAATGCAGGAACCCACAGATTTATTAGAGGAAAAAGCCTGGATGGGACAACAGAATAAACAAAGCTGAGGGCTCCACAGAAAGATTAACCATTTTAGCTGGGAGTTCTTATCTAAAGCAACAGGTAGCTTTCAACTACAAAGAGTTTCTCATCTATGTGCTGTTGACTATGAAAAACTGCTAATAAAACATCCTGTGTTGTCTCCAGAGCTACAA
>NW_006159689.1:210995-219421 GCF_000334495.1 Tupaia belangeri chinensis | reverse complement strand
TTGACGGGGCCATGCAGGCAACACAAGCTGGTAAGGATGCTGCCTCCCATTCTAAGGCAAGGCCTGGACTGGGAAGAAACTGAGGCAAGGCCCAGTTTACGAGCTCTCCCTTGTGTCCTTGAACTGGCCGGTATTCAATTTCTCTGCCGTGAGTTTTACTGTTGTTACGGTACCCTGGAAGGGTAAAACATCACCCCCAACCATTGCAATAAAGCCAATTAGTGATCTTGTAGGAATGTGGTTCCCTAAGACTGACAGGAGGATCAGGAAGTTTAAGACTCCCCCACCTGTCTGTTTTTAAGTCAAAATTAACATATAGATTAAGTTAGTATAAACCAAATTAGCATTAGAAGCATATGTAGACTGAGTTAGTTTAAGGTTAGTTTTACTTACATACCCCTTGTTAAAGCTACAGGCCAAAGTTAACTCACACTAGCAAAGTCAGCACATTCACCACATAACAGAGACTCAGAGATAAAACAAAAGAACTCACTAATTGACAAGACTCAACAAACAAAATGCAGGCACCCACAGATTTATTAGAGGAAAAAGCCTGGATGGGACAACAGAATAAACAAAGCTGAGGGCTCCACAGAAAGATTAACCATTTTAGCTGGGAGTTCTTATCTAAAGCAACAGGTAGCTTTCAACTACAAAGAGTTTCTCATCTATGTGCTGTTGACTATGAAAAACTGCTAATAAAACATCCTGTGTTGTCTCCGGAGCTACAAGATCATCTTCCTTTCCCATATAAGATCATAGACTCATCCTCTATTGTTGTAATGTATAGATAGTCCATATATTAACTGTGTCTTTACTTAGCAAGACAAGATTTCCATCTAGGTCATTGTAACCAGCAACGTTATCGCCCTGGCCCGGGACTGAAGTTGTCAAACATCCTGCAAGCCCCCTCTTCAAAAGACTCTTCCCAGTAATCAAGATCCAAGAAGAAGATACAGCAGACAAATGGACTTCTTCATCCTGAGAACTGTGATTGACTTTGCCTGAGCTAACAAGACAATCAGCATGTTTTATAATTATTGCTTCCATGCTTTGTATACCCTGTTCCTTAGAGTAAATCTTTTACTGCCCCTCACCCATTTACTTGCATGTATCACATTTTCAATAAAAAGGCACGATGATGCCTAGCAGTTGTCACTCCTCAGAGAGCGATCTTTGAGGTGTGTCCGGCATAGGACGTGCATGAAAGCATCGAGGCCTCTGTCTTCTATTCACCTTTGCTGCCTCCGTCGAGATAACCCACCCACGCCAAGGCTGGACCCCGGCAAGTTAGGGCATGTCAGAACGAGTTTCTTCCTCATTCTGAAAGAGGAACATTCAAGGCCGCGGGTTCAGAAGGGAAGCAAACTCTTCCTCTCGGCCGCTGTCATGCAGGGCTCTCCCCACACCCCGCCAGCTGCCCTTCCCCAGGGTGCAGCAAGGAGCCTTGCAGGGGAGGAGGCCAGATGAGGACAGGTTTGAAGTTGGAGGGGGGGGTGACGTGCCCCCATGCCTGCCCTCGACCTCCCTCTGACCTGTGCCCAGCTCCATGTCCCTGTGTGGGCATGGTTGCTGTCCTCACACCTGACCCTCCTATGGCTCACCTCTGTCCCTTTGACCCGATGCCTTCTCCCACTTGGGACGTGATTTCTGAGGCCTCAGATGGTGAGCCCCTCCCTGTCCCTCGCGTTGCTGTCCCTCGGCTGCCCGAGATCAGGCCTGTGCTCAGGGAGCGGCCATAGGACTTTGGAGGAGAGAGCTGGGTCTTTATAGCACACAGAAACCAACCTGAGGTTATAGAACAAAAAAGTGCAACTGAATATTTAATTCACTGTTGCCTTTGATATGCTTCACATTGTTTTCTGAATTGGTTAAAAAATATTATATTATTTTTTTTTAAGACTGTCTTGGGCCGGCCCCATGGTGGTTAGGAAAGCTGGATCCCAAATAGCTGATCCCATGTTCAATCCTGGACCTGGTGACTTGTAAAACATGCCAGGTGCATGTGCATGAGTGCCCCAAGTTGATGGACAGAGGAGTGGAGAGCAGGGATTGTGGTGTGGCCATGCCCCACTGAGGGTACGCCCTTCCTCTCTCTCTGGTGAATGCGCATGGTCTCTGGCAATTAAAAACGTGTGCAGTGTGTTTTTCAAGCCACCAGCATTGGGATTCGAAACTGTGAGCCAAGTAGGATCTGGCTCCCTACACACGTGCCCATGCCCACTGAGCTTGCCACAGGCCAGCCCTCCACTGTCGTCCATTCTGCCATGGCCTGGCCCATGACAGGTACTGGAGCCGTGGTCTCGGACTTCCCAGCCTCCAGAACCGTGGGCCGAATGAATCTTCCTTTAGACAGTTCCCACTCCGTGGTGGTTTGTCACTGCAGTGGAAGTGGGCTGAGAAGTGGACCAAGACCATACCTCTCCCCTCCTTCCTCCTTCCTCCCTCTGCTTTTCTCTGTAAAGCCTTTAGTCTTGTCCCTGCTCTTCCTCTGGCCATGCCCCCAGGAAACTCCAAGGAACACAGAGCGGTCTCCTCAGTCCCTCGGGACTCACCAGTGCCATTGTCGGGGGCTCTGACTGGCTGATAACGGAGGTTGTCCTCTGGTCTGGTTTCTGGTTCTACAAGGTGGACGAGGGGGCTGCAGTGGGTGCAGGCCCTGACACAGGGATAGGTACCTGCTGATTAGGCCACTCGTCCCCTGGAAAGAAAAAGCACTGATACTCTCCTCGAGACATTAGAACTCAATCCCGTGTTAAGAAAGCAGTCTTGGGGCCAGCAGGTGGTTAATGGTTATGTGCTGTTTGCCCACATGGCTGACTGGTTTGAGTCCCCGACTCAGTGGTTTGAAAACCCCACCAGGTGCGTATGTGTGCCCAAGATCCCAAGAGGGGACCGCAGCGTGGCCATCTCCCCGGGAGCGATTTCTCACTTTCTGTCTCTCTGGCAAGTGTGCCAAAATCCCTCTCTAAAAAAGAGGGCACTTTCTTCCCCCCACCATGACTCTTATCACCCCACATGGAGGCGGCGGCCTGGGTGTCATGGCCGAACGTGGAGCATTCCCAGGTCTGAGCCTTGTGCTGTCAGGAGTGGTAGAAGAGTAGCCACTTGGTCATTTTCCAAAGGTCGGACCGCCACCCACCCGCTCCCTGGGAGGCGTGTGTTAAAGGGCCATTACACAGAAAAGACGCTGACTCACCAAGGGCTGTACGCAGCAGCCTGTAAACGCCGCCCGGGCTGTGACCCTGCGCCCGGCACCATCTGGGCTGCTCCTGGAAGATCCAGCGGAGCCACTGGGAGGGCACAGGGAGGACGCTGCTGCCCTGTCCTTCATGAATCGGTGCCTGCGGGAGACACCCGCTGTGTCACTGTGGCGACAGCCGCCCAGTGTCAGGGTCCTGCATGCGCCCAGCCTGGACGTCGGACCAGGCCTCCTCCTCCAGCCCCTACTCCAGTTCGGGTGGTGCAGTGGGAAGTGTTCAAGTCCCAGTGCTCCATCCACGCCTGAGGGCTACTGTGTGGAGAGCCACCGGGGTCTGGGCACTGGCTCCTCACCTCCTGGGAGGCGTCCCTGGGTCCTCAGAGGGTCATCCATGGGGCACACAGTATCCTTGGGTTCAGATGTCCCTCCACCCCTGCCACTTGGAGGATCATCAGGGCCCTCCATTCACTTCTGTCCGCACGGCTGATCTGGGCTCAGTAGATGTCGCCCCGTGTCCACTGAGAATGTGCCCCTCACGGTGCAGACCTGGCACGCCGTCAGGGACCTCTGTCATCTTCTGCTGACATGTGGACACAGCTTTTATCAGAGCATCGTGGGGGGCCCTGAGTGGGTGAGAGGAGTGGGGTCAGGGCTGAGAGGTGGGAGTGGAAAGCTCCTTCCCCCTCGCCTTGCCCACGTGTGGCCCTGGGCACCGTCTTCCGGGCCCCGCTCCGCTAACTTGAAAAGATGCGAGTGGCCAAATCCCCTCAGCTGGACGGGGCTGGACGGGTGTGACTCTATGGACTGTGTTTGCCTCCCAGCTGCCTGGTCTAGGTTCTGGTCTCCACGGTGGACCAGGCTGACGAGAAGCCTGCTCACGGGGGCGGTGCCCACTGGACACCCAGTCCCCGGCCTCCTGGCCTCTCTTCCCAAGGCTCGAATCTGCACTGTCCTCCTGGGGACAGCCCCCACCTCTCCTGCTGTGGCACCGGAGAACGTGCTGACACGTTCGGGGACAGCCTCTGCTCGGAGGACTGGTGTGGAGAGCAGTTAGTTTGAAAACGTGGCCTGTAGACACACGCGCTTCGCTCAGCTACTCCTGCAGAGCCGCGAGAAGTGTCGGCATACGGAAGCATGCCTGCCTGCTGTCATGGCTGTCTTCCTGCTGTTGTCGGTACTCAGTGCCCCATACTGCCCAGTACGGGGCTAAAGGAAGCCACGTGCATTTATCAGGTTGTCCCCCAGAAGGGTCAGAGGAATTACATGGCGCCGGCCATTTTCGCATCTTCAGACGGTCTACATCCAGAAACAACTGGCTCTGCACCCCATCCTCCCCTCGTCCTCTCCGCACTCCACTTCCTTCTCCCCCGGTCCCTTTGCATCCCGTTTTCCCCTCCCCCCTTGTCTGCCCTTTAGAAGAATAAACCCGAGGCTGGTTCTGGTCGGAACGTCTCCATCAGAGAAGCTGTGCCCACCCGATCCTCGCTCTTCTACACCCGTGTGTCTGTGTGTGTCTTGTTGCGTGTGTTTCTAATCCGCAGCCTTCCCACTCAGCTGGTCCCGGCAGACTGGACCTACCGCAGAACGCCGCGCCAGCCCTGGGGCCCGACTCTGCCCTTTCCCAGCCACCTCCCGGTGTTGAGGACGGACTTCCAGAGCAGGGGCTGGCCAGCAGCGAACACGCCGCTCCCGAGGACGGCCACGGGGAGACGTCCCCGATCACGCCGGACACGCCTCTGGCCGACCCAGTGCTGAGGGACTGCAGGCTGCCCCGTCGGGCTCGCTCGTGGGACAGCCATTTCCCAGCCTCCTCGGCCCTCTTTGCTCAGAGCCTCAGACGACCACCTTGTGAAGAGGCTCTGAGCTCACCCAGACCCCGGCCCAGGGCTCCATCCAAGGCGCCATCCATGGTCCGGATACTCAGGGTCCTGGTAGGCAGCCTGGGTCCTCTCCACCTTCACCCAAACCTCCTCCTCCCTCTCCCCTTCCCTCCCCTCCCCTTCCCTCCCCTCCCCTCCCTGGCTGGGAGTCCAGCGGCAGGCCCACGTAGGATCTGGCACCTGGCACGGGTCACCCCAAAACCTCCCATGGAGGACGATGGAGCCCAGACAGAACATCCAGATGTGCAGACCCCGAGGGCCCCAAACTCCTGAGCATGTGGCACAGCACGACCCCCCCGCTGCCTTGCCCTGTCTCACTGGCGGGCGGAGGTGCCTGGCCCTGGGGGAGGGCCGGAGGGTCCCTCGTGGACACTGAGGAAGAGTGCCACGTCGGCGCCTCAGTGGTGCGGTCGCTCGCAGACCTCACGCCCAGCTCTGTGACGTCACCCGTGCCCACAGGCGTGCGACTGTCCTGGGGACCGCACTTCCAGGCCTTGCAATGAAGTGAGGCCGTGCGACTAGCTGTGACCAACGGGCGGGAAAGGAGGGACGTGATCTCTGCAGCCCTGGGACGGACCCAGAGGACACGACGCCCAGGGACTCCCTGTCCCCCCTGGGCAGCTGTGAGGCCTCTTGTTCCAGAAGGCTCAGCTACAGCGGGGTCTCCGTTCAACAGGAATCCTGAGTGATTTTGTGGAACACACCTGGCCCCCAGTGATACTCATGTGATTGCACCCCGAAGAAGAAGGGGGCGTCTGCCCGCCTGGCCGACTGCCCCGCCTGCCCGCCCGCCGCCTGCGGGTGAGGAGGAGCCAGCCCAGCCGGAGACAGCAGACCTTGGCATAAAGGCCAGACAGTACATATCTCGGTCACGCGGGCTCCGTGGCCTCCGCCGAGGCCACTCTGGGCTGCAGCTGTGGTCGGGACCAGCCGCAGACAGTAGGAACGTGGACGCTGTGCCCGTGTCCCGAGAATACTGGCGCAGGACGGGCGCTGGCCGGGCTGGCCGGCGACCCCGTGGGGTGACGGCTCCTGTATCGTGCCCTCCTGTTCTCACTGCAGGGCACGTGACTGTCCGAGGCCCCTCTGGAGTTGGGAGTCCTGGTCTGAGGGTGCCGACGGGGTGGTACCGATGACCTAGTCCGCGGTGAGGGCGGGCGGCTGCAGCTCAGGCCCAGCAGCTGGCTCCTAAGGGCCCTCCTGGACCATGTGACCATGGATGTGTGCCCCGGACCGGAGGCAGCGCTGTGCCTGAGCGCATGGCATCGAATCCTTCCCAGGTCATCGGATCATCGGAGAGCAAAAGGGAGTGGGAGTGTTTAGCTGTCTACACTGCCTTTCAGATGCGAGAGCCCGGCACAAACCCTTCCCTGGGCTGTACCCCAGCCGGAAGGGCCCACGGGCCTGAGCGTCCCTTACTCACCTCCTCGGCCCAGCCAGGCTCCTGCCGCCCGGGCTGTGGGGCCGGCGGACACCCCCAGAGCCTCACCACACCTTCCCTCTCTGGCTTACGCTGCCTGAGCTGGGGCCCTGACGCCAAGCCGAAGGAGAACGAGCCCTGACACGCGGCCGGACTGGCCTGTTCCCTTCCTGACTGTGAGCCTGCGCGCTCGCTCAGCCGCCCACGTTCAAAGCTGTTTCCTCACAGCCTTCATGCTAATTTATATCTGCTCTTTTCAAAACCTAAGCCCGGGTTGCCAAAGTGGTCTCAGCAAAAACAGCAAACGTATCTGACAAAAATTTATACATAAGAAAAAATTATATCAGAAGTGCTTTTTTTAACTAAATTAACTTTTAAAAATTGTGTTACAGTTTTGAAATTTGTTTCAATTAGTTATCTACAAACACATGTCACTTAGTTTTTTGACCCATGTATTTCACAAGTTGCACAATCATATTCATACCTGCTTTTGAAAAAAGAATCAAATGGCCTTTGGAGGAAGATTTAATTCAATATTTTGCTGAAAAACAAATTAGTGCCAGAGAGTCAAAAGGAGAATGGCAAGTGGCTGATTTTCCTTTGGGGACCACAGCTGCTGTTGGAACCCTTCCCTGGAAGATGGCTTCTTTTCTTTTCTCTCTTATTTCTTTTCCTTTTTTTTAAGAGAGATTTTTGCTATAGGGTACATGTGCTTGCTGGAGAGACAGAGAGACAGAGAGACAGGAAGTGAGAAGTCACCCAGGGGGAATGGCCATGCTGCAGCTCCTCCTTCTTCATCCTCCTCCCAGGATTTTGGGCACGCATGAGCGCGGCATTGGCCTTAAGCTGCTCGGTCCTGGACTTGAACCCGCTGACGACGTGGGAGTCCAGCAATGTGACCATGACGCCGTCTGCTGGTCCCCTGGAAGACGATCTCTGCCAGCTGACCAGCCAGCCACACCTGCTGATTTCAGCACCTTCTGCAGTGAGTGCGCGCAGGGTTGCAGAGGAAAAGCCATTGACCGTGTGGACCTGCAAACCACCCTGCTGCAAGGGGAGCGCAGCGCCCACGCCAACAGCTGCTGTATGTAAAACGGCAAAGTTGGAATTCAGTGAAGGCTGCCCTTTTTCGTTTGTGAAGGCTGGGTTTGGGGATGGAGGTGCAGACCGTCTCCGCGAGGAGCACTCCTGTCAGTGTCGGGGGACAGTCCCAGTGCCCATCGTCCTGCTCCTCCAACGAGGAGCGCAGGCCCTGGGCTCCCCCGTCCAGCCCACATCTGGCCACACTGACCTTGGCGGGGCGGCGCCCCACCACGCCTGCTGGTTCTGGCTGGATTCTTCGCAGTGCCCGCCCTCACCAGGGTGACCTGTCACCGCTCCCCTGTCCTCAGGCCACTCTCCTGCTGGAACACCTGACACTGGTAGGTCGACTTACAGCTCAGTTCATGTGTACTCGAT
Source organism: Tupaia belangeri chinensis (assembly GCF_000334495.1). NCBI lineage: Eukaryota > Metazoa > Chordata > Mammalia > Scandentia > Tupaiidae > Tupaia > Tupaia belangeri. Next base: position 211,461 of record NW_006159689.1, on the reverse strand, counting down.
TTTCTCTTCACTGGAACTAGGTCAATAATTTCCTGCATGTCAATTTTTTTCGTTGCCAGAGGGCTCATGTGCTTACCAGAGACAACTGACGCACCCCCATGAGGGAGGGCGAGCACCCCTTGACAGCACAGGGCCCCACAGCAGTCCCTCCTGCGTGTGTCCCTCTGGTCTGGACCGGGGCACCCATGCACATGCACCCAGCATGCTTCTCAAGCTGCCGGGCCGCGATGGGGACCGAAGCTGACTATGTGGGGTCTCCCTGTCTTAACCACTAGGCCAGGGCTGGCCGGCTGCTCAGTATTGACAGCGCAGCTCAGGTACGGGGTCTCTAGGCTCATTTTCTCCCCTTTTCTTTTTCTTCTTAAAATTTTTCCGTGCTCTGCCTGTCCTTTTGAGTGCCTCCTTGATGCATCTATACCACAGAGAACACATGTTACAGACGTGTTTCCTCAGGAAGTGGGCGTTC
>NW_006159689.1:204455-210966 GCF_000334495.1 Tupaia belangeri chinensis | reverse complement strand
AGCTTTTTACTATAGGTCACGTGCTCTCGCCAGCCAGACAGAGAGAGACAGAGAGACAGAAAGCAAGAAATCACCCCCCGGGGGGATGGCCACGCCGCAATCCCTTCTCCTCCATTCTCCTCTCGGGATCTTGGGCATGCACGCACACGTGCCTGGCGTGAGTTTAAGCCACTGGGTCTGGGATGTGAACTGCCACCAACCACATGGGAGTCCAGCAACATAGTCATTATGCCAACTGCTGGTCCCACCCCTCTAGTGGCTTCTATAGCTGGTCTCCAAGATTTCCGGAGTGTTCCCTGCTGCGGCTTTCCCGGGGAAGCAGCTATGCCTGGCAGCCGCAGGAGACAGGTCAGGGCAGCGGCTCTGTGCAGGGACCTGGGCCCACCCTGCCAGCTCACAGCCTCGGCCTCCTGCCGCCAGCCCTGTGACTCGGGTGCTCATTCCGCTCTCTCTGCTTCGGTCTCTATCACCGAGGCAGGGGATGGCGGCGACAACGGCGTCTTCCTCCCGGTGCTGTGAGGGTCACATGACTACACTCTGGTCTGTCTCGGCTACGTCGATGTTGCTAGTTGGTATCTTTTGCCAACTGAAAGTTCTGGAGCCAAGAAGCAAAGAGCCGTTATAAGTCCAGAACTTTGACTGACGAGCAGAAAGACCAGCGAGGGAGCCGGCGTTGAGGGGAGCGGCAGGCGGGGGGCTCTGGGACGGGGAGTGCCAGGAGCACAGGGCTGGGGACCTGGGGAGCAGGTTGCTGTTACGGACTGAACCGTGTCCCCAGGAGAACGCTGACATTCTCACCCCAGGCCTAGGGTGTGACCGTTTGGAGCCAGGCCATGCTGAGGGTTGAAGTTAGCAGGGGGGTATAGGCTCAGAGTGGCCCCGTCTGGTCTGGACATATCCTTGTGGGAGGAGAGACACCCCGTGAAGGTAGAGGCAGGTGTTGGGGATGCGTCCCCAAGCCGGGGTTGCTGGCCAGTACTGGCGGCTAGGAGGGCCTGGAAGGTCTTCCTCGGAGCCTCCCGAGGACCGGTCTGGCCGACACTGCCTTTCAACTGCCTTAGAACTGTGAGGGACCTCCTGTGGCGGATGCCGTCCAGCCCATGGTGTCGGCTGCAGCAAGCCTTCACCCCGCAAGCTGCTGCAACGACTAGCACCTGGTGCTGGGGCCAGGGTGCACCCCTCACGTCCGGCTGCAGCGGGGTCACAGCGTCTGCACGGTCGGGTCATGGTGCCTGTGTGGCCGAGTCTGGGCCTGTGCGGATGAGGCTGGGATCACGGTGTGTGCGTGGCCAGGGCCGGGCAGGCTCCCCATGGGGTGCAGATGGCTGTCCACGGCACCCTCCTGTGGCAGGGGGCGGCGAGGGAGCACTCTCTGAGGCCTCTGGGTCTCTCCTGCAGGTGCTAAGCACGTTCACAATGGTGCCCCCTCATGAGCTCGTCCCTCCCAGAGGTCCCACCTCCCGATTCCATCTCTGGGCCGGGATTTGAACCCAGGAATCTGGGGGAGGCAAGTGCCCAGTCCCTTCCCGCCACCTCCATGTTCGGCCCCACGCCGCCATCGTCCACTGTCCTGTCACAGCCTCCACGTGGGCGTCTTATTGGCACTCTCAGGCTCGTTCCCTGCCTGGAGAGCACCCACATTTCCACCCTGACTGATCATCGCACCGGGATGCAATCCGCCCTCCTGTGTGCCCTGGACCGCGGTTGGAGTGGGCAGAATGGCTGGCGGCCTCCCCTCCTTCTTGTCTCCTCGCACGCAGAGCAGCCGGTCCTCTCTCCAGCCTCAGCCCCATGGCTCACCTCGGGGAGGGCCCACTGCCAGCCGACTACGGCTGTGCACACCACTGGGCCCTGGGGTCCCTCGTGGGCGTGGGAGCCCGGGAAGCCGAGGGAGGCTGCTCTGGGCCTCTGGGTCCCTGACTTCCGGGACACGCACACGCAGGTCTGGGATGACCTGGGAGGACCCCTCCGAGCCAGCTGCCCTTTCTCTGCCTCTGGAATTCACCCCAAAGTGGGATTGGGGATCAGGGTCCCCACACTCAGCCCGGTGGCTTCTGCTCACATGACTGTGTCTGCATTTTCCCTCCAGGTTCCCTGGAGGAACCCCCTCTGCCCCAGCAGATGGAGGGCCCGGCCTCATCTGGGCCTCACTTTCCTCCAGACCTCGGCGTGGCCCAGCTGTGACACGTGGCGCTCCCGATTACGAGCCCGGGGAGCAGTGGGTGGGAAGCTCCTTGCAGCAGCTGTGCGTGCCCAGAGCCAGCCAGCCGGGGACAGCGGGCGCCCAGAGCCCAGGCCTCTGCTCTAGCCTGCACAGGAAACCCGAGCTGATACTCTTCCCGTGTGCCCAGGTCTTCCCGGTGAACACTGGCGGGCTCTGCAGCTGAAGGCTGGGGCTGCAGTCGGGTTACCCATCTCTAGGCCGGCCCCACCGTAATCACCATCCATGCTCAGTCCGACCCTCTCTCCTCCCAGCCCTCTGTGCTCACACCCATGCCATTTCATGCCCACTTTACGGTCCCGGAAGGGTGGGGTCTGACTTGGTCAGTTGCCAGGCAACTTGAGTGGGCCGTCAAGGAGGTTCCAGGCATTTGTGGCATCTGTACTTCCTCCTCCACCTTCGGGGACACAGGCCTGTCCTTGAAAGGTGTGCAAACACATCTGCTCTTTTCGGCCTGAGGCAGAGGCCTCGGACACTCCAGGTGGTCCTGTTCCCCTGGTGGCAGGCTGCCAGGGATGGGGAAGTGGTGGGTGAGCTCAGGCCAGGGACCCGGCAACCTGACACCCGGGCAAGGCTGCATCTCTGTAGCCCATGCCTGTCTGCACACTCTCAGGTGGGGGTGAAAACAAACTCCTCGTCCCCGGTGACAGTGGCTACAGAACAGCTGTTCCCTTGCCTGGCACCTCCTACTTCCCCCCGTTCCCGTAGAATGAGGAAATTGAACCGACACCACTTGCTGTTCTAACCTGTCTCGTGAGGGCCCCGGAGCACCCCAGCCTGGCAGACCGAGCCCATGCCGGTGCGCACCTGCTCCGCTGGGCTGCCTGTGCTCTTCTGCTGTCTTCCCCCGGTTTGCACCCTCCACCTGGAGGTGTCAGGGGTCAGGGGACAGGCACAGAGGTCCTACCTTTGCACAAGACGTGTGGGTCTTCAGCCAGCAAAGCAGAGAGCAGGTGGGGGGACACATGTGTGCTCGCTCGCCTGGGTCAGGACAGGCGAGGTTGTGCTGCTGTGACGAGGGGCCCCAGGGCCGCAGCTGCACCTCAGAGCAGAATCCCGGGCTCGCGCTCTCCGGGCCAGCTGCAGCCATCTCTGCGGCCACTATCAACACGGGGCACGTGCTAAACCGGCCTGCTGTTGCGGCTGCCCACGGTCGGAGCTCGGGGACAGACTTGGCCTTGTCCGTCGGCACAAGTCACCTGTGGAGGGTGTCCTGTTCACCTTCCTCTTCGCACAGCCGTGGGCACAGCCTCTGGGCCAGGCAAGGGTGGCCAGGGGGCCAGGCAGGAGCCGGGCTCTGCCCCGTGCCTGTCTCCCTGTGCCTCAAGTGCCCACCGCGGGGACGCTGCTGTGCGCTGGCCCGTCGCCGCACCGGATGGAGCGCCTGGATGGAGCGCCTACGGCCACAGCACACGCGCCAGTCCGCAGAGCACAGCCTGAAGTCCTGACACGCTCTCACACGTGCACACGCACACACACGCGCGGGCACGCTGTGGGGCAGCTGAATCAGTAACGTCTATTACCTCGTACACGCCGTGTTCTGTGGTGAGGACGTTTAAACCTACTCTTGTGATGACGTCCCAGTACACGCTGCGTCGTTGGCTAGTCGCTGTGCTGGACCACAGAGCTCTTGAACTTACTCCTTCTTTGTCAATTAAGAAAAATGGAATAAAAGGAGGGAAAAAAAAGAGCCCCTTGGGTGGGGAGCACAGTCCCCAGCGAGGCTGGTGTGACACGGGCCTCGCTTTGCTCCCGAGGACAGTCGTGGTGGACGAGCCCCGCAAGGCATGCCTCACAGAGGTTGCGCTGCACATGGTGGCGCTGGCCCCAGGGCGTCTTCTGCCTCAGAGGGGGTGCCAGCACCCCACGCGGGCGTCCCCGCCTTCTGAGACGTGTTCCGGAGTGTGGAGAGGACGGGGTGATCTCCTGGCTTTCTTTCACGTATTTCTTCTATTAGGGGAAGTACATGAGGCAAAAGGTTGGCAAGGAGACGTGGCCACAGCGGCGACTTCGCCTGGAGCGGGCGTGCGGGTTAGGGTCGTCCCTCATCGCAGCCCATGCCCTGCTGAGCCTCCCCCTGGTCGGGAGCCAGTAGGCACAGGGGCCGGGAGACGTGTCCCGGGACTACTAGAGGACAGGGAGGAGCACGCAGGCTCGCACTGGGGCGGCCCCGGCCCGCCAGGCTTGCCGTCTGTGTGGGTAGAGACACCCCAGTCGCAGCAAGGCTAGGACAGACGCCCTGGGGACCCTCCACCCCCACAGCTGATGTGAAGTCTGTGGCCTGACGCCCCAGCTCTGGGCTTGGCCTGTCGGGAAACCCCAGTGGTGCCCCCCGGGAGAGGTGCTGTGGCCAGGGGGTCCCGGCATGGTTCGGCTGCAGCGGCCGAAGAAGCCAGCCACACGTGGGCACCTTGTGCTTCAGGTGGCTTTGACTAAGTCTCCCAGTTCCTGGTGGTCCCAGGGAGACACGAGCTGCATGGGTGCTGAAGGGTTAAGTTGCCACGTCCCCGTGCTGGGCAGGGCGTCCCAGGGCGCTGTCCCTGCCTGCACACCGGTGCTATATAATGTCACCTGCACACCTGCCTCCACCCTCTGCTGGGACCCACCTGCTGCAGGACAGCTTGGCCAGCCCCAGGGTGAAGGTGAGGGGAGCAGGGCCAGGCGGGCCCAGCCAGGCTGGAGTTGGAACCGGGGCAGGAAGGGCGTCAGGACAGTTTGCTGTCCTTGGCCATCGCTGTGGCTGTCCCCATGGTGGAGTGGTGCCCCATGAAAGCAGTTGACAGACCTCTCTCCACCTTCCCCAGTGCTGCACGGACTCACCGGCGGCACTTGGCTGGTGACAGGGGTGCAGGGCATCACTCTCTGGTCATGTGGGTCCCGACTGCACCGTGAGCTGCCCCCTCCCTCCCACCCCCGGCATGAGCAGCTCCGACCCAGGGCGTGGTCCCAGGTCAGGCCTAACCTCTCCAGGCTCCGCCGTGCCCTCTACGGCGAGGCTGATGGTCAGGGCCAGTGGTCCAGGTGTCCAGGTGGCTGCTGGCCCCTCTCCCCGACCCCTTCCTGGGCAGCGGGACCTGGACCCCTCTGCCTGCTGGGGAGTGGTGGGATGTACCCTGGGGCGACCAGGCTGTGAGTGGGGTCCTGTGTGCCGGGCCGGTGCAGACTGCCCTTGTTCCCCAGGCTCTCCAGGTGGGGCAGCTGTGTAGCCTCCGACCGCCTGGGTGCTCACGCTGTAGTGTGTGCAGCAGGGATGTGTGTGTGACCTGTGGCATGTGTACATGTGTGTTGCATGTGCGGGGTGCTGCATGAGTGTGTGAGATGTGCATGTATGTTCTGTGTGCATGACCTGTGTGCACACGTGTATGTGATATGTGTGGGGTGTTGTGTGTGAGCGTGTGGTGTGTGACGTGCAGTGCATGTGGCCTGTGGCAGCACACATATGTTGTATGTGTGGGGTGGGGTGTGTGTGAGGTGTACAGGTGTGTGGAGGGGGGAGGGCTGGCTCTCCCTGCAGGTGGCAGTGAGCACCCCCAGGTGTGGGAGCTGGAGGAACAGCTGCGTCCTGGCGGCTCCCGGTGGGGAGCTTGGCCACTCCCCGAGCCCCCAGGCTGTTGTCTCCCCTGTGGGGCGAGGGCCACTCCACCACGGAGCCGGAAATGAGCCACCCTTAGGTTCTAACCCCGGCCATTTGCAGGCAGGAGCTCAAGTGCACAGAGGGTGACAGCCAGGCGGGAGTGCCCTGGAGGCCCGGGATGGTCTGCAGGCTGAGAGCCCAGGCCCAGCGCTCAGAGTGTCGCCCGCTGTGGAGGAGGCTGGAGCCCGGGGAAGCCCAGCCCTGGCATGTGGGGGTGTCTCTCCAGGCCTTCTGGAGCTTCACTCCCCTGGGATGCTAGGTGGGTGGGACTGCAGGGCTTTCGGGCACAGGGCGTGCTGGAGTCAGCCACAGCAGGGCCTCCCTCTGGGGTGGAGCAGGGACAGACTCCCCAGGGCGGCCCTGGCTGACTGCAGGAGGCACCATGCTCTGGGCGCACGAGGGCGAGGGCGTTAGAGCCATCCTGTGCTTAGACCCGCCCGGGGCCGGGCTGGCGAGGGCAGCGGCCGCCTTGCGCTGCGCTGGCTCGGAGGACGCGCTCCTGCCCCAGCGTGCAGGCTTCGCAGGCCCGAAATGAAGGCAGCGCGGGGCAGGCAGGGCGTGGGTGCCTGGGCTCTGCCGGCCGAGGGCCCTGATTCTTGGGTCAGTGGACCATGACGGAGTGGCCTGACTCCGGGGGGGGACAGCAGCCATCCCAG
>NW_006159689.1:201290-202808 GCF_000334495.1 Tupaia belangeri chinensis | reverse complement strand
ACGATGGCGCTGCCCTGGTGTCCTGGGGGCCGGGACAATTCACTTACACAGCCCGAGCCAGCCGGCTGTGCTCCAGGGCGGAGGAGCTGGGCCCTGACCACCCTCCTGAACACCGCGGAAATGAGCCACCCTTAGGGTCTAACCCCGGCCATTTGCAGGCAGGAGCTCAAGTGCACAGAGGGTGACAGCCAGGCGGGAGTGCCCTGGAGGCCCGGGATGGTCTGCAGGCTGAGAGCCCAGGCCCAGCGCTCAGAGTGTCGCCCGCTGTGGAGGAGGCTGGAGCCCGGGGAAGCCCAGCCCTGGCATGTGGGGGTGTCTCTCCAGGCCTTCTGGAGCTTCACTCCCCTGGGATGCTAGGTGGGTGGGACTGCAGGGCTTTCGGGCACAGGGCGTGCTGGAGTCAGCCACAGCAGGGCCTCCCTCTGGGGTGGAGCAGGGACAGACTCCCCAGGGCGGCCCTGGCTGACTGCAGGAGGCACCATGCTCTGGGCGCACGAGGGCGAGGGCGTTAGAGCCATCCTGTGCTTAGACCCGCCCGGGGCCGGGCTGGCGAGGGCAGCGGCCGCCTTGCGCTGCGCTGGCTCGGAGGACGCGCTCCTGCCCCAGCGTGCAGGCTTCGCAGGCCCGAAATGAAGGGGGCGCGGGGCAGGCAGGGCGTGGGTGCCTGGGCTCTGCCGGCCGAGGGCCCTGATTCTTGGGTCAGTGGACCATGACGGAGTGGCCTGACTCCGGGGGGTGACAGCAGCCATCCCAGCCCCAGCGGCTGCCCTCCTGGGTCTCTTCAGGCTGTAGGTTCGCGGCCTGGTCCTGGTCCTCGGAGGCGAACCCAGCGCCATGAAGGGCGTCCTCTGCACGGCGGTCACTGCCATCGCCGCACTCGCCGTCGGCGTCGCCGCTGCAGGTGAGAGGCATGGCCCCTCTGGGGGGAGCTCTCTTTCCACCTCACCCTGCTTTCCTCGGTTTTGAGTCCCCACGGGCTTCGCGGGAGGCCTCCCTGCCCAGGTGCACCGAGCCGAGTGGTCAGAGCTGCGGGGCGCCCACCCCATCTGCTCCGCGCGGGCGAGACCAGCGGAGGAGCGGGGGCTCGGCAGGCCCTGGGCTCCCGGAGCTGCGCAGGCGACACCGCGTTGGTGCCTCGGGGCCGGCCTGGGGCGTCCGCCGGCTGATGTGCCTGTCCCCGCAGAACCCCTGCGCTGTGAGCAGTGCAATTCGTGGGCGGACACGTGTGTGCAGCCCGTCGTCTCCGAGTGTCCCGAGAATAAAAATGCCAGCTGCGTCCGCTCCTTCACCAACTCCTCTCTAGGTGAGCCCGACCCCCACGTGCACCCCCAGGAGCTGGGTGGGTGGTGAGGGGGACAGGAAGGTCCAGATGACCTGGACGGGCAAGAAGAGAGGGCTGCCCGGGGGCGGCTCTTAGAAAAGCAAGATGCCAGGAGCTGAGCGGAGCCGGGCGGGGCGCAGGCCCGGGAGGCAGGCGACCACCACAGGCGGAGGCAGGTGCTGTCCAGACCCCGCCCC
>NW_006159689.1:194978-201262 GCF_000334495.1 Tupaia belangeri chinensis | reverse complement strand
GGGGCTCCATGTTCTTCCCGCCCCTTTCCCTCCTGGTCCTCCTTCCTCGGATCAGACACCGGTCACTAAGACGGTTGTCCTCGCCCTGACGCCGCTGGTGGTAGCCGTGACCGCCAGGTGTCTCCAGGGCAGAGTTCTTACTTCCTAAACTTATTTCCACTCACACGAAGGCGTGGACTGCGAGGGTGGACTGCTGTGCTCAGCGGCCTGGTCAAGCAGCTCGGGTTACCTTCTCCTTGCCCTGGTTTTATCCCTTTTCAGTTTTTGCTGTAGTGCAGTTGCACTTCCGGGGAGAGAGAGCTGAGCGAGGAATCACCCCTGGGGAGGCCGTGCTGCAGTCCACCTGGCGTGGTTTTCAGGCTGCTGGGTCTGGGAACCAAACTGTGGCCAGCCATGTGGAAGTCCAGTGCCTTAGCCGCCAGGCCACCTGGCTGGCTCCCACAGTGTATTAACTTTATGTTTAGATAGATCAATGTTTGGAGTCTTCATGGAAAATGTGTATTAGGAAAATGTGTAGCATGAAAAAACTATACATAGATTTCAGAAATTTTTTTGCATCAAAGTAAGCTCATTCTTTACTTTTTGAGTTTATTTTATTCATGAGAGAGCGTGCACGCGTGACAGCGAGAGAGCGTGGTGCCCTTGCCGGGCTCTCCTCAGGCCCTGGCCCCTCCCCAGCTCTCGCCTATGCATGTCGGGCAGCGTGTGCTGGGCAGCGTGTGCCGGGAATGCTTCTGGGCTGACTGGGTGTCTGGACGCACGGTCAGCTGCGTGGTCAGCGTTATGCTCGGCAGGGCTACTTTCTGTGCCACCGAGATGGGCCAGACTCGCACGCCATCCCACTTCCCCGTGTCTTTCCCTGTGTATCCCATCACGCCTTCTCCCATGTCCTCCTCTTGGCTGGTTCTGGAGACGCTGAGACCAACTGGTGCGTGCAGCCTGAGCCCACGGCTGGGCCCACACGCCTTGCTCCAGAGCCCCCCATCTCGGATAAGCTCCTGTAAGGAGGGAGCTGCCCGAGGAGGAAGCCTTTCTGCTTCTGCAGGACTCCTGCTCCAGCGCCTCCCAAGCCGCACCGGGCAGTCTCCATTGTGGGGCCTGGCCTGGAGCAGGCACCGGGTGGGGCCCGAGGCTCAGTCTGCATTTGCCTCCGTGTAGGGGGCGACGTGAGACTTTACCGGAACATGTTCTGCTCGGAGAAGAACTGCAGCGGGGAGACCAGCGCCGTCGCGGCCTTTGCCGTCCATGTGTCCGAGGGAGAACGCTTCCATTTTGCGAGCCAGTGCTGCCAGGGGGAGACGTGCAATGACACGGACAGCGCCCCGGGTGCGTTCCCCTCGCCGGCGCCGCGTCCTCTCAGCTCTGGCCCTTCCTTCGCACCACGCTTCTCACTCTGGGGGTGGGCACGCAGGGTCTGGCGCTCCAGTGCGTAACGGGTAACACGCAGGCCTGGCCCACGCTCGAGCGACACTGCAGTAGGCCCAGCGCGTGCTCTCCCGCCCCCGTGAAGTGCCTGGCCCTGTGACCCCAGGCTCTCTGCTTAAGACTCCGAGTCCTGAAAATTTCTGAGGATCCCAGAGAACTTCTGTCTGTGTGGACTCCACTCATCAGTATTAACTGTCTTTATAACGAAGCAGTGGACGTAAGGGAGGAGGGTGGCTCTTACTTTGCTTTTAATAAAAGCAAAGAAAATTTAGAAATTTTAGTTCACTTAAACATAACAAGCCCATTACATTATTATTAATAACAGTTTAAACAGTTTATTTGTTTACTTTTTCCATGAGAGAAGGGGGGGTGAGATCTCCCACCCGGGTCTGGACGCCAGGGTCTGCCCTGAGCCTCAGGTGGCCCTGGACGCCCTGGTGCGCACTGTGCTCAGGGAGCCCTCCGGGTGTGAGCCGGGAGCCTGCCCGCGTGGTGGAGTTCCCAAGTGTTTTCCCGTTGAGCCACTACCAGTCTCTACACCATGTTTACATAGAAATAACACTTTCCAGCGGAAGCGTGGAGTGAGAAGAGCAGAGTGTCTGGCTCTCACACGCTCTAACACGCTCTCACACGCTCTCACATGCACTCACATGCTCTCACACGCTCTCACACGCTCTCACGCGCACCCACACACACTCATGCGCACCCACACGCTCTCGAGCGCACTCACGCGCTCTCACGCGCACTCACGTGCTCTCACACGCTCTCGCACGCACTCACATGCTCACACACACTCACATGCTCTCACACGCTCTCACACGCTCTCACATGCTCTCACACGCTCTCGCATGCACTCACACGCTCTCACACGCTCTCACATGCTCTCACACGCTCTCGCATGCACTCACACGCTCTCACACGCTCTCACATGCTCTCACACGCTCTCGCATGCACTCACACGCTCTCACACGCTCTCACATGCTCTCACACGCTCTCGCATGCACTCACACGCTCTCACACGCTCTCACATGCTCTCACACGCTCTCGCATGCACTCACACGCTCTCACACGCTCTCACATGCTCTCACACGCTCTCGCATGCACTCACACGCTCTCACACGCTCTCACATGCTCTCACACGCTCTCGCATGCACTCACACGCTCTCACACGCTCTCACATGCTCTCACACGCTCTCGCATGCACTCACACGCTCTCACACGCTCTCACATGCTCTCACACGCTCTCGCATGCACTCACACGCTCTCACACGCTCTCACATGCTCTCACACGCTCTCGCATGCACTCACACGCTCTCACACGCTCTCACATGCTCTCACACGCTCTCGCATGCACTCACACGCTCTCACACGCTCTCACATGCTCTCACACGCTCTCGCATGCACTCACACGCTCTCACACGCTCTCACATGCTCTCACACGCTCTCGCATGCACTCACACGCTCTCACACGCTCTCACATGCTCTCACACGCTCTCGCATGCACTCACACGCTCTCACACGCTCTCACATGCTCTCACACGCTCTCGCATGCACTCACACGCTCTCACACGCTCTCACATGCTCTCACACGCTCTCGCATGCACTCACACGCTCTCACACGCTCTCACATGCTCTCACACGCTCTCGCATGCACTCACACGCTCTCACACGCTCTCACATGCTCTCACACGCTCTCGCATGCACTCACACGCTCTCACACGCTCTCACATGCTCTCACACGCTCTCGCATGCACTCACACGCTCTCACACGCTCTCACATGCTCTCACACGCTCTCGCATGCACTCACACGCTCTCACACGCTCTCACATGCTCTCACACGCTCTCGCATGCACTCACACGCTCTCACACGCTCTCACATGCTCTCACACGCTCTCGCATGCACTCACACGCTCTCACACGCTCTCACATGCTCTCACACGCACTCACACACACTCGGCACTTGGTCTGTCACTCTCACACCAAGTAGCCCCTGGGAGCTGCACGGACGAGAGGAGGCAGAGCTGCTGGGCCTGTGCTGAGGGCTGCTCGCCTCCCTTCGTGGCCTTCTGCGAGGGCCCGGGGAATTCGGGCCCCTGGGTCACGAGATGAGGACTGCTGACCTGACCGGTCCCCGTTTGGCTGAAATTTGGCTGAGAAGGCCGTGTCCCCGGCTGGGGCCACCAAGCACAGTTAACAAAGGGCAGAGTCCATCTCAGCTCTCCGTCCTCGGCTGTCGGAGGGCATGGAGACTCACCAGAGAGGGACGGGGCTGCGCCCAGCCTCCCCACTCCTTCCGGGGTGCTGGGCGTGCGTGCTCACGTACCCGCATGGGCTCCATCGCCTTAGCCATCACGCCAGGGGCGGCCCTCTGTAACTGCCCCTTGTCACGTGTTACATAGCACCCCACGTTGAGTGATGGCCACAGCTGCTGGCTGGCGGCTGGACAGCGGGCCGTGTCGATGCCGGCTGGAAGCCCTCCCTTTCTCCCCTGTACCCGATACGCTGTGGACCGCGACCTTGCCTGGAGGCGAGGGGCCTGTGGGCCGGACGTATTACAGGATGTTCTGGAGGGACCTGGAGGTCCTCAGGGCTGAACCTGAGAGTCTCAAGGGAGGACTTGGTTCGTTCTCTGGGCCTCCCGGGGTCCTTGCTCGCCTGTGTCCTGCCTCCCAGGACATGTCCTGAGTGATGGCTCTCACGTCCCAGGCCCTCCACAGGAAGGCGTGCCCAGCAACATGGAGTGCCCCGCCTGCTACGGTGACAGTGAGGTGTCCTGCAGCGAGGCAACCCAGAAGTGTTATGGAGGCCAGCGGTGTGTCTCCCTGGTCGCAGACTTCACCAACGGTAAGTGCAGTGCCCATCCTCCGGGCGACTGGCTTGGAAAAGTGTCGGGTCTTGGGCTGTACGTCTGGGGTGGACACGAACGGGCTGGGGAGGGGGTGGGTAGGGGCACGAGGACCATGACCCCGAGACCAGGGCTGCTAACGGCCGGAGGGGGCTGCGCCTTGGCCCAGAGCCATCCCTTCTGGCGGCCTGCCCCTGAGCCCCGTCCTGTGGCCTATCCCCGAGCGCCTGCACTCTCCAGGTGGCTGCCTCAAGGACTGCCATTGCTCCGTGGTGTGGGTGCCACCTCCTTTAAGCCCACATGTCCCTCATCGTCACTGAGGTGCTGTATAGCAGCTTGGCTCAGCCAGCAGGAGGATTCAAACCTGGCTGCTTTCAAATCCATGCAGCTGTCCTTTCTTAGAAAGGCGGTCTGGGACTATTATGCCACTAGAAAGCCACCTTCAGTGGACCAGCTCATGGCCTCGTGGTTGAGGTGGCAGGATCCCACCTGGCTGACAGCGTGGTTTGAGTCCTGGCCCGTTGGCTTGAGAAACACTCTGGGTGCACAGGCGTGTGTGCCCAAAATCCCCAAAGGAGGGACAGATGGAGGAGGCGGGACTGCCCGTGTACTGGGCGGGGGGGTGCTTTCTGGCTCTCCCTCTCTGGCTGTCTCTCCCTGGCGAACAACAAGAAGACACCCCCAAACACTCAGTGCAGTGGACAGACGGACAGACGTTCGCTTCTGCCTGGACAGCCTGGCGGCACAGGCATGGGACCCTCTGTCTCCCACCTGTGTGGGGAGGAGGGAGGTGGGCGGGAGCCTGCTTACTCACGCGGCCTGCGAGGGAACGCTCCACTCGCGTCTGCACTCTGGCCCTCGCGCACCGCCAGCCTCCAAGGGAAGCTGGGAAACACGGCCTCATCGTGGCTGGGAGGACGGGGCTGAAGCGAGGATGAGTAGCCTGTCAGTCTGCCAAGTACGGCCCCGGAGAGAGAACCCTGGGGCGCCAGACCCAGTGCGTTTGGTCTCAGTCTTCGTTAAATGTCACTCACGGTCTTGGAAATCAGTCTTACCTGTCTTCATGGGCTTCTCTTCAAGGACCACAGGTATCCTGACCCTTTCACATTTAAAAAAAACTGGGCCGGCCTTCCTTCCTTTCTTCCTTCCTCTCTCTCTCACTCTTCCTTATGAGCAAGAGGGAGCGAGGATGGAGTGCGGGGCATGGAGCAGGGAGCCAGGCAGAGGCAGGCGTCTCGGGGCCTCACGGGCTCCTGACCTCCTGCCCCTGCCTCAGCAGGCCAGGATCACAGCTGGCTCGGGCTCAGGGGCCCCTGGGACTGCTCTCAGCCTGTGTGGCCTCCAGCCTCCCGTGGTGGGGCTGACTCTGTGGCTGGGCCTTGGCTGACATATTTTAGAGGAGCTTCAGACTCACACTGCAGTCGTGTGACTGTGACCGTGTAGACCTTTCTGGGGACCGCTGCCCTCACGCCCAGACTCCTCCCCTGTCCAGAGTGGGCACTCACTGCAGCTGGCAACCGCACCGACTGCCGCGTAGCCCGAAGCGTACCCACTCCTCTGGGTGCACCTTTGCGGTCGGCTATGGGTTTGAGCCGGTGTCCGGCACACAGAGCCACAGCTGCAATGGCGTGCGGGCGTCCCCATTGCTCAGAAAGTCCTCGAGCCCCACCTCAAATCACACCCGCCTGGGATGAGGAGGGACAGGCCACTCGCCCCTCGAGCACCCTTGTCCTGTGAGCTGCCATCTCTGTGCCGATGGGAGTGCGCTCAGGACAGGGCAGGTGGGGACGGGCCTGCTCCCTAGGAGCCAACCACTGCCACAGCCACATCTGTGGAATGCCCGGGACTTCCCGAGGACTTGGATTTCCCAGTGTGGTTGGACACAGCAGAACCGGATCTGGAGCAGACGTACCACGGCCACTCTATATCCACAACCACAGCCACTCTACATCCACGGCCACGGCCACTCTACATCCACGGCCACGGCCACTCTAAGTCCCCAGCCACTACCAC
>NW_006159689.1:180710-194714 GCF_000334495.1 Tupaia belangeri chinensis | reverse complement strand
ACGTCCACGTCCACGGCCACTCTACATCCACGGCCACGGCCACTCTACATCCACAGCCACGGCCACTCTATGTCCATGACCATGGCCACTCTAGGTCCACGTCGGCCACTTCTCCTTGTCTCTAGGGAACTTGAGCAGGTCCCTCAGGCCCAGAGAGAGGAGCTGCTCTCTGCCCTCCCTGCCTTTCTCTGCCAGCTGGGCCAGAGAAGCGAGTCTGGGGTCTGGTGTGGCTCTCACTTTTGAGGGCCTTGGTGTCCTCCAGGGTCAGGTAGAGAAGGAGGTGTGGGCCTTGGCCCTGGCCTCTCTGCCGTTACCACACAAAGTCGAGTCCTGGGCTGTCTCCTCTTGTGCAGACTCGGGAGGCCAGTGTCTGCCTGCTGAGCCAGCAGGCGGCCAAGGGCAGGCAGGATCCTGACTTCCTCCTCTGTGCTCACAGACACCCAGTCCACGAGGCTCGTGTTGAGAGGCTGTTCCAATGTCAGCAACGCCACCTGCCAGCTCCTGTCTGCCGGAAACCAGACGGTGGGAGGAGTCATCTTCCAGAAGTTTGAGTGCACGGACACCACTCCATCACCAGCCACAACACCAACCATGCCACCAAACACAACACCAACCATGACACCATCCACACCACCAACCATGACACCAACCATGCCACCAACCATGCCACCAACCACGCCTGACGCAGGCTCCAAAACTGTGCCCGCCTCCTGGGCCGTCTTCAGCCTCCTCCTGCTGTGGCTGCTGTTCTGAGCCCCGGGCCTGTGCCTGCCTCTCCCCACAGATGGCCCTGCTCCTGACCCCACCTCTCCTCACGTATCTGCTCTGTCAGTGGCCTCACAGCCCCAGGCCAGGCCCATAGTGGGTCACTCTCCCTCATTAAAGTGTGGGTCCTCACCATGGCTAAAGCTGTCCTGCATGCTCTGTGCTGGGTGTACCTGGGGCTGCCGTCCAGTGCCACCTCTGTGTCTGCCTGTGAAACGGGCCTGCCGGTCTCTGCGTTCTGAGGACATGCCCATGCCCTGACCCCCTTGCTTCTGAGGAGCTGACCCTTTGACCTTACTGGCATCTTCTGCTTGCAGCCCTGCCCCTGCACCTCCAGGGATCCCCATGCCCCCATGCTGCTGCCCCAACACTCGCACAGAAGGGGTGCCCCAGCTGTACCCATGATGCCGTGCTGACCCCTGCACAGCAGAGACGCTCCAGCAACGTCCTCTGTCCCCGGCAATCGTCTGGCTGTGGTCAGAGGCCTGCACGGAATAGCCTAAGCAGGATTGCCATCCAGGGTACCCAATAGGGGTGCAGAGGGGCTGCTGAAGGCGGGCAAACTCCCCCTGCCTCCACGCCCCAGGGAGGGACACACCGAGGCACCAGGCGGCCAGCAATGCTGGGCTTGGTGCCCAACGGGGAGGTGTCCTGAGTCACCGGATGGCTACAGAGCCACAGTCCCCCCAGAGAGTGTGCAGTCAGACGCAAGGTCACTGACCTCGCAAATACTCAGTCCCCTCCACACAGAGGTCCAGGGTTAGTGACCAGGGCAGGTTCTGAGCTGGACGTTGGAGAAGGGGGTTTACTCTGATGGAAGTGCTGAAGGCGGGCGCTGTCCGGCATGGCCATCCTACGGTCGTCTGACAGCAAGTTGACACGTCACTGTCATTTAGTTTAGATTCTCCTTTGCAACGCTACATTTCTCAAAAAGGTGAAAACTGACAGTTTCTATGGCTACCTCGCCCAGCTTCTCTCCACATTTGCGTCTGACGTGAGTGCAGCGCAGTCCCTGGCACCAGGAAGTGAGCGCTGAGCGCCCTCCGTGGCCTGCGCCCTGGCTTCCCACTGGCTGGCACGAGGATACAGACTGCTGCTTTGCTGTCCAGGATCCATTTCTTTGCACTTAACTGTCATGTCTCCTAAGCCTCTGGATCTGTGACGTTCGGGAGTCTATCTCACGACCTTGGCAGAGGATGACCCGCTGGTTATTTTGCAGATTGTCCCCTACGTCAGCGCGTCTGGGATTTCTGTGACGGGGTGGCTGCTGTGCGCTTCCAGCAAGGCCGAACAGCAGCGGCTCCTCCCGGGAGCGCAGCCAGCGTGGGGCTGTGATGTTAACCGTACCCTCGGCCACTCGTGGGCTGGCAGCCGTGTTTCTCCACTGTTATTAGTGGGCCGTTTTTAACGATAGGCTAGGTTTTGCTGCTATAACACATGGATCTCAGTGGAAAATTCACACAGCGGAAGCTTATTCTGTTCCCTGGACCCCGTTTTGATGTTCCTCATTGGTGGCTCTGCTCCAAGATCAGTCAGAGGCCAGCCCCTTCAGTGCCATGGTTCTGACGCTGGGCCCCTCGGGCTGTTGGCAGGTGCCCTGCCTGTGGCTGGCTGACAAGGAGAGCCTAGCGGCGCGGCCGTGTGGGATGCCGAAGGGCCAGGCCCCCAGTGGCACCGTCACACGTGTTGTGTGTCGGCGGCTAGAGTGCAGACCAAAGTCCAGAGCAGGCATTAGCTCACGCCTGTGCGTCCCAGAGGCTCGACTCAGAGACCTGGGGCTCTGTGGTCTGGACTCGCCTCGGGTTCCAGCCCCAGAACCCTGGGCGAGAGTGGCACCTTCACACGTGTTGTGTGTCGGCGGCTAGAGTGCAGACCAAAGTCCAGAGCAGGCATTAGCTCACGCCTGTGCGTCCCAGAGGCTCGACTCAGAGACCTGGGGCTCTGTGGTCTGGACTCGCCTCGGGTTCCAGCCCCAGAACCCTGGGCGAGAGCCCTGCTCTCTCCGCTAGCCGCCCCACTCTGTCGCACCCACGCCCTCCCGGGCGCCTCTGGCTGTGGGCACAGCGCCCTGTGTGTGCACAGGTGGGAGGAGAACCCGCTCCTCAGCAGGTGGAGCGTCCTGGACGCTGCGGGGGGAGCCCCGGAGTGGTGAGAAGAAGACAGGGCCCTGGCCCTTCCTGCAGGAATGACGGCTTCCCTGAGAGGAAGTTGCTTTGGTTCCATCTCAGGGGTCCTCTGTCCCCCACGCCACCCCACCTCTGTGCAGACCCTGCAGCTGCTGACACATGGCCTCCCAGAGCACCCCCCGCCCGTGTCTGCCCTGTCACAGGCCCCACCAGAGCCGCCCTGCGAGTCCCTGTGTTAGGCTGGATGTGAGGATGCAGGGCGTAACGGGGCATGGGAGTCACACCGTGGGGCCCCCACCCCAGGCTTCTAGATGGCACAGGTGACCCGGCCTTTGCAGTGTGTGTCAGCGGGGCAGTGGGGCCGGGCATCGGGTCTGGGAGGCTGGCTTGGGCCGCAGGGAGCAGCTGGGAGAACGGTGGAAAGAGGGGCGGAGTGAGAGTTAAGGACATGGTGGCCCCGCCGGGGGCAGATGGCCGCTGCCCTGCTGTGATGGGTGACAGTGTCTGGACACACGCCCCTGTGCATCTGCCTCCAGCCACCTGTCCTGGGGTGGGAAGGGGCAGCCGGCCACTCTCACCCGTGTCCACCTTCCCTTAGGGGCTGTTCCCGGGTAACTCTGGACTCTTGTCCTCTGGGCCCGAGCCAGGCAGACTTCCCGTCCAGGATAAAGTCCTCTGTGGTCACAGCGGGCCCAGGACAGCTTCCTGCCAGAGGAGCCTACGGAGCCCGGCAGGACGCCCTGCCTGAGCTGGCCCCGTCTCAGCCGCGCCTTTCCACGGCACTTGCCAGCAGCCAAGCTCTTCGCCCAGTGGCTCAGTTTAATTCAGGGTAAAACCACACATGCAAGTGCAATCCCCACAGGGGTGTGGGTTCACGAGAACAGGTGCGTGTAGACGGATGCACTTCAGCCCATTCACCCACGTACCTGGCCCCAGAAGTGGAGACTTAGAAGTCCCCCACCACCCGACATCACATTCCAGGACCTCACAGTACACCCGCCCTGGCCCGCGCCTCCCACTCTCCCTCCCGACACACTGGCCTGAGGCTGGCTATGGACTCTGCAAAACCACACAGCAGAGAGAGTTCTGGTGGCCCCGGCCAGCACAGAGAAACCAGGCGTTCTGTCCCCGCGCTTTCCCAGGGCCCGTCAGAGTCTCAGATTCCAGCCATGCCCTTGACGCTTGAAGAGCCACCGATTTCCAGACAGGCTGGCAGAGGGCACACGCTAGTCTCCGTCAGTTGACATTGTATGGGGGTGGCTGCTGCCCAAAGGGAGTTCTGGGTGATACCAACCGGAGGTGGGAGTGAAAGCCAGAGGGGTCTGTGAGGGTGGGGATGGGAGACGACAATCGGGGAGCAGAGGACCTGCCTGCCACCCGCCCCCAGGCCGAGGCTCTGGCCCACACCCTGTCCTACCCCTGGAGTCAGTCTGCCATCAGCACCAATGATGACAGCCAGCCACACCCGTGCATGGTGGCCTGTGCCGACTTTCTCCTGTGGCCGCGGGGGCAGGCAGCACAGTCCCTGTGGCCGAGACGAGCGAACTGCCTGGCCCTGGCCAGGTGCCCACTCCTGTCATGCAGCCAGTAAGGAGGGTCCTGGCCTCTCAACCGCGAGACCCCAGGAGAGGGGGTGATGCAGCACATGAAGTAGGCCCTGGGCTTAGACGCCCTCTCCCTCACGCTGGGGCCTGAGGCAAGTCAGCTTTCTTCTGCCTCTGGTCTAACCTGTGAGGCTCTGGCTTCAGCCCCCTGCCCCCAGGCTCCTTTAGGACCCCTTAAGCACAGCGCGTTCTTGGGTGTCACCCACGCCCGTCGAGGCCGGTACGAAGAGCACTTGGGAACAGCGCAAGTCCCCAGGGAGTGCGGTGGCTGGTGTCTTCCTTGGCAGAGGGTGGCCAGGCTGGGGCCTCCAGGACTCCACCCTGCTGCCTGCTCCTGTGGGAGAC
This sequence comes from Tupaia belangeri chinensis, assembly GCF_000334495.1. Lineage (NCBI taxonomy): Eukaryota > Metazoa > Chordata > Mammalia > Scandentia > Tupaiidae > Tupaia > Tupaia belangeri. The sequence goes on along the minus strand of NW_006159689.1, from coordinate 189,874 downwards.
CGGGCCTTCCTTGCATTCCTACCTTGTCTCCCCGGCCTGGTGAGCGTGGGACTCAACCTTGCCTTTGCATTCCTTACATCAAATAATTTCCATTCTCCCTCTATGCACTAGTTTCATTTTATCTGCATGAACCTAGCTTTTATTTCTTTGCTTGATTATTTTCTTCTTAATTTTTTTTTTTTGGAGAGATTTTTGCTATAGGGCGTGTGCGCTCGCCAGACAGACAGAGAGAGACATAGAGACAGAAAGCGAGAAATCACCCCCCAGGGGGGATGGTCACGCCGCAATCCCTTCTCCTCCATTCTCCTCTCGGGATCTTGGGCACGCACGCACACGCGCCCGGCGTGAGTTCTAAGCCACCGGGTCCGGGACGCGAACCGCGGTCGACTATGTGGGAGTCCAGCGACATAGCCATTACGCTAACTGCTGGTTCCCTGATTATTTTCTTCTTGAAGCTCAGGGACTTTCTTGGCAAAGGAAGTCTTCACTACCCCCCTCACCCCTTTTAGGAGCACTCCAAGCAGCTCGGATGTGGTTTAGGCCAAGCTGCAGAGGCTGTGCCTTGTCAGAGGAAGCCTGTTGGTGTCTGGGGCATACTCTCCCCACTGGAAGAGCCATGGGGGACCATCTCTCTCTCCTGGGCCTGTCTGCTGTCCAGGTAATCCCATTTGGTTATTGAAACTTTTTCTAAGTTTACTTTTTCTAAGTTTATAATTTTTAGAAAATTATAAAAGTGTTTTCTAAGTATACAAAAGCATAATCCCACCATTCATTCACTTTTCAGAAGATGATTATAATATAAAATTAATAAAAAAATATATATATATCACTTTTTTTTCCCTTTTTTTTGGGAGTGGTTTTTGCTATAGGGTGCATGCTCAGAAAAACAAAACAGAGACAGAGAGATAGAAAGAGAGAAATCACCCCCCGAGGGGTGGCCATGCTGCACTCCCTTCTCTTCCATTCTCCTCTCAGGATTTTGGGCACGCACGCACACGCGCCCGGTGTGAGTTGAGGCCACGGGGTCTGGGACTCGAACCGTGGTCGACTACATGGGAGTCCAGCGACACAGCCATTACGCTAACTGCTGGTCCCATCACTGGGGTTTTGTGAGGGTTAAATGAATACACAATTAGTCACTAAGATCCATAACTTGGTAGGATTACTAAACATTAAATAAATGCCAATAACGGTAATTTTTTATTACTGGCTATTTCTAATACTCTTTTAACTGGGAAACTTTGGAAAACATAAAATACTTGCCTTTTTAATATTCCATATTATGTGAAAGGAGTAAATTTATTTCAATTATTTGAAATACTGCATTTTCTTAGTAATGAGAATTTTATCATTATTATACATACATATATGGGCAAATCCTATATTTTTAATTTGCTACAGGGTGCGTGTGCTCACTAGAGAGGGAGAGAGAAGACAGGGAAGTGAAAGAGCAGCCTCCATTCTCCTCTAGGGATTTTGGAACACATGCACGTGCTTCTAGCATGTTTTTCAAGCTGTTGGCTCGGGAACTCAAACAGTGTGGTCAGCTATGTGGGATACAGTGGCCTTAAACTTTGAGCCACCTGCTGGCCCTGTCTTGAATATTTCATATAAATTGAATCACTGAATATGTAACCTTTGGCATCTGGCTTATTTCACTTGGCATAATGTGTTCCAGGTTCATGCGTGTGTGGCATGGTGCTATGCTTTGTTCTCCATGGCTGAGTGTGTCCCTCCTGATCTGCTATGCCACATTTTGTCAATCCACTAAGAGACATTCGGTTTTCCCAATTTTTGGCAGTTGTGGCTGTGGTACTGTGCATATTTGTGTGCTTCGGTTTGAGCTCTGTTTCAAGTCCTTTTAGGAAAATGCCTAAGAATGGAATTGCTAGGTCCTGTGGTAACTCTGACATAACTGGGGAACTGCAAACCATTTTCCCCACAGTGGTGGTATCGTTTCACATTTCAATCAAGAGTTCGAGTATTCTCAAAACTTGTTTTTCCCGTGTTTAAAGTTCAGGCCATCCAGTGACTATTCAGTGGTATCTTAACATTGTTTTTATTTGCATTTACCTAATGATTAATGATGCTGAATATCTTTTCATATGCTGTTGGCCATTTGTATATATAATTTGTATATATAATTAATTATTATTTCCATGTTTGCAATATGAGCTGTTTGGATGTTGGTAGGGATTACATTGGGTAGTATAGCTATTTTAACACAGTGAGTCTTCCAATTCATACATATTGAATATCTTTCTATTTATTTAGGGCTTTAATTTCTGTCACTAATATTTTGTAGCTTTCAGTATACAAATCTTGCATCTCTTCCTAGGTTTATCCTATTTTAATCTTTTTGGTGTTATTATAAATAGAATTACTTTCTTAAATTTCTTTTTCATTGTTATTGTATAGAAATATCTTATTTTTATGTATTGATTTTATATCTTGCAATTTTACTGAATTCACTTAACAGCTTTAATAGTTTTTGTGGATTCTTTAAAATTTTGTGAGTAAAGATGATTTTATTGTGAATAAAATTTTTACTTATTTCTTTATAATTTAGATACCTTTTTTATTCTTTACTTGTGTCTTAAAAGTTCTTCAAGTATGAGTCTCTTGTCTGTGGTATATATTGCAAATATTTTCTTCCAGTTTGTCAATTTTCTTTGGCTTTGCATATAGTGTTTTTCCTTTGAAAATTAGGATTCATAAATATTTGTTTAAAATATTTGTTTAAAAGTCTTGAGTACTCCAGTTTTTTTTTTTTTTTTTAAGTTTGCTATAGGGCATGCACACTCACAGTAGAGAGACAGAGAGAGAGAAAGAAAGTAAAAGTGAAAAAAGCTCCCCCAGGGGGGATGACCATACCACAATCTCTTTTCTTCCACTCTTTTTCAGGATTTTGGGCACATAACTGTCATGTTTTTCAAGCCCCCTGGTCCAGGACTCAAATCACACAGTCGGCCATGTGGGATCCAGTACTTTAGGCACCATGCCACCTAGCTGGCCTGAGCTCTATAGGTGTAGTTTTGCTTCTTTTCTTCATGTATTCGGAAGGCCACTCTACCATGTCCCATATTACCAGTTTAAATCTGTGTTTAAATTGATTTATTTAAATTCAGTTTCAGTTTCCTAGCTGGATATTTCTTCAAACAAAAGTAGAGCAGAAAAGAGCCACACACGTTTGAACAGGAGATACAAAAACTGTCACTTTGTCTGTTGGAGACATCAAAGACAGGTTACCTTTATTTTTGATTAGTATGACATTATTTTTCAGTACTTTGTACTTACACATTTTACTTTTCTTAGCCACTTTTACACATCTATTTTTCCCTTGTCTAACTGCATTGCCTTCAGGCACGATGTCCAACAGATCGCCTGGATACTACTTTAAGTGTCTTGAGACTCGGGGCTGATGTAGTCTCTTTTGGCAATGGTTTCAGATCTTAGACTTCGTCGTTAGCAACTCTTTTCTCTTCCCTGTAATCCCTCCTGTCTGCCCCTGTACCTTGCTTGTCTCAAAGCACTGTGGCAGGGTAGGGCAGAACATTGGTAGGGAAGGGTAGCAGGGGACTTTGTCCTGAGACTTGGTGAATTCTCTGCGTTGGTTTACAGTTCCTTTGAAGTTCTGTTATTTTCTGCCTTCAAGTTATGTTGATGGTGCGATGACGCAGTTATATTTTCCTTGTTCTGTACTGATTTAGGAAGGTCTACTGGGAGACATGAGACTACATGGCGCCATTGTCTTCTGCTATTGACATTAGTGGGACCCGTAGATGGCATAATGGTTATGTCACTGTACTCCCACAGTTGACTGTGGTTTGAGTCTCAGAACTGGCGGATTAAAACTCATGCCAGGTGCATGTGCATGTGTGCCCAAGATCCCAGGAAGAGAATGGAGGAAAAGGGATTGTGACATGGCCATCCCACCAGGGGGTGATTTCTTGCTTTTTGTCTGTCTCTGTCTTTCCAGTGAGCGCATGTACCCTATAGCAAAAATCTTTCTCTCTCTCTCTCAAAAAAAGACATGTTAGTTATACTTTGAATATAAAATAAGATGTACAGTTCAGTAAGTTTAGAAAGTTCTTTTGTTCTTGTTGATTGGTTTAGTTGAAAACAGAATTCCCCTGTGTAAAACAACAATTTTGGTCTTTTCCTCACACTTTTTTTTTTTTTTTTTAAACAGTAGCAGAAATTAGGAAGGCAATTAAAATAAGCGAAGAGCAGAAATGGGGGTGCTGTGGGTAGGCAAAGCCAGGTTCCACCTAGATCACCTGAATCTGAATGTCTGGCTGTGGGCCTGGGGTGAATATTCTGATTCACTCCTCCCACCATGATTCCAAAGAGCAGTTAGGGGTGAGAACTGCAGAGGAACCTCAGCTTTCAGGCCACCTCACTAGTGGACCAAAGACAATTGCTTTACACCACTTGGAAGGCTTGAGATCAGCTCGGTGGGTCCACTGTGTTCTCCCATGGGTAGTACCTTCCAGTACTCACAGAAAGACGTCTCCAGTCAGGCTGTTTATTGGTACCTTTCTCTCACTACCCTTACAGTTAACCTCAGCTGCTGCCCACGTCCTGTCTGTACGTCCCATAGCTCACTGTCACTGATGCCATACGGTATGAATATCTATCGATAAACTCTCTACTAGCTTTGAAGAAGTTGGTTTTTCAGTTCTTTTAACTGAAGGTGCTAATGTTTATACTTTTAAAAATATGCATAACAGTAATTCTTTGCTGACTTGGGCCCTCACCCGCTGTGTGGAGGTTGTGCACACAAAAGCAAACTTTGATGAGTAAGTGAATATACCCATGAAGGAAGTAAGTCATGGAAGGATACAAACACAGAAAACTCATGTTTAATTCATATATGGAAAGAGCTGGGCTCTGCCAGAGCTCAGTAAAGTAGCTTCCCCAGGAAGAGAAGGAAGAAGAGGGGAGTTGGCGGTCGGCTGCTGGCCCCGCCTCTGATGGCTGATTTGCAACTCCGACTCTCGTTAGCAATCGGGAAACCCATGTAAGACGTTATCATTTCTTTGCACAGGTCCGCTCGGATGCATCTCTTCATTTCAACAGCGATGTCACTAATACCTGCAAGAACCACACATGAGACTCCACTCCTTTTCCCTTTACGTTCCCTTTCTACCTGTACAGACCAGGCTGGAGTGAGAGCTAGGTCATCCAGATTATGTCCTGTAGCAGAGCCTGTGGGACGGAACGGTGCCTTCCAAACACAGGGCCTCCAAATCCTGAAATCCCCTCATGACCTCTGTCAGTCAAATACCGGTCTAACCTTATTTAAGTGAGCTTTTGGTCCAACCTGTATTCTCACTTAAGGATCTAGCACATGCTTTTACAGAATTTATGCTAATTGTAGCAGGAAGTCCTAAGGTCTTTGTAAGGACCACCCTGGATGCTGGTTTTCAGTCAGTTGATGCTTCTGTTTAACTTATGGGTATTCGTGATTTTAAGGATGTAAATCTGGTCTCCTCTCATTCTTGGTTTACCCGTCAAGGAATAGTGGTAGCTCTAATCCCAGCCTTTCAAGTGTCCTCAGACACGTTCTTTACACGGCAGACACTAAGTTCCTGATGATTTCACCTCACCCTCTGCCAGTGTCAATAGCAATGTAGTGATTGCCCCTTTAAGGCAAAGAATTACTGTTATGCATATTTTAAAAAGTATAAACATTAGTACCTTCAATGAAAAGAACTGAAAAACCAACTTCTTCAAAGCTGGTAGAGAGTTTATTGATAAATGTTCATAAATGAATGCATGTGAAAAAGCCAACTGCGGGACCAGCAGTTAGCGTAATGGCTATGTCGCTGGACTCCCACGTAGTCGACCGCGGTTCATGTCCCGGACCCGGTGGCTTAAAACTCACGCCGGGCACATGTGCGTGCGTGCCCAAGATCCCGAGAGGAGAATGGAGGAGAAGGGATTGCGGTGTGACCATCCGCCCTGGGGGGAGATTTCTCACTTTCTGTCTCTCTGTCTCTGTCTGTCTGGCCAGCGCACGCGCCCTATCGCAAAAACAAAACAAAACAAAACAAACCTCTCCAAAAAAAAGAAAAAAAAGAAAAGGAAAGGAAAGAAAGCCAACTGCACATATTTGCAGAGTCAGGTCACAGACATGTCCTCATTTCTAAGAGATCTGGGAAGAAGATGGTTTCTCCTCAACCCTATCTTTGGAACACATGCCCATGAGCTTGTGAGAGAGTGCGCTTACGCTGAATCTACAGAATATGGCACCCTAGGAAGGTACCTGTGTTTACGATGCCAGAGAATTCAACGCACTTTATTTTATCTGCTGCACACCATTTGAGCTCCGTATCACATCTTCTTCTCTTCACTGCAAAGCATGTTGGGCACTTAAACCCACTGGAGCTGAATTCATCAACATTTTTCTCCTCTAGGTCTTCTATTCTAATCTCCCAGGAGACTGTTAAAAAGACAAAAGACAGAAAACTGGCTGGCTATTTAATACAAGCAGGCAAATGCACCTATGCTCACAAGAGAGCCCCAAACACTCCTCACCCCCGCATTCCCCACCTTTTGAATTCATCCAGCTCAACACTGAAGTTACCACACAAGCTCCCTTATGGAGCTTACTTTCTGATAAGAGGGAGATAAAAACCAAAAGGACCTCCTCGCCCCACACGCTGACCTTTGCTCTGCAGCAGAGCTACAGTTCCACCTTTAGGCCCCTGGCCAGCAAGGGACGTTGAGGCAGGGGCACCACTGCCCCCCGCCCTACTTCCAGGCTCCCAAGACCAGGACCTAACCCCCTAGACAAGTAGGCAGTTTTTAATTCTTCTCTTTGCTCTTCTTCGTTTTGTTAATACCCTCTTCCTTGCCCCACAGACTGGCCTTTGCTCTGCAGCAGAGCTCCAGTTCCATCTCCAGGCCCCGGGCGAAACTGTGTGCGGTGTGCGACTTTTTCTTTATTCTCCTCTGTTCTCTTTTCTTTCCTCTTATATTATCCTCTCCTCCTCGCCCTCCACCCTGCCAGAGGGATTAGATAGGTCTAGAATCACAGTTCCGAAATTCCCCAGTATTGTAATGTTCCCTGGGATCCTCCCTTGTACTGAACCACCTGTGAAAAGGGAGTTCTGTGTTCTTCAGATACCTGAATAGAGTACACCTTGAGATGACATTGCTAACACAACGGAAGAGAGACTTCCACACACATCAATTCACAGCAAAACGGAAACACACTTGCTCCTAGTCGAAGAAACGTTCTCCTAAGATGTATTCCAAAGTGAATACATCTTCCAATGGCTAGGAGTCGAAGAGACTCAGGTCTGAATAAACCAGGAAATACGTCTCCATCGAAGGAACAGAGTAAAAACAGAAAGGAAAGGACACAACACGTCAGACGATAATGTTAGAGAGATGACACAGGGCAGGCAGCTAGTGCAAGGCAGGGCTGCAGCTCATAGGGTGGGCAGAGTGGGCCTGGAAGGTGGCATCCTTTGAGTGGAAGCCTACAACAGGCCCATTCCCAAACACGTGCACAGAATAACCTGGTCTTACAGCCATGGGCATGTGACACAGCAGGGCGGGATGTTCCAAATGGGCCCTGACGGACAAGCTGCCACCTTGCCTCCTGCCACTCTGCCTTGGGGCTCCACAGTGAGGTCTCAGTGACAGCGAAGGTGGCCGGTTCTTTGGCCTCCATCCAGATGTCCCCACTACCACCTGCTGTCATGATCCAAGACGGGGCTTGACCACACCACTGAGAGGTGTCCCAGATCAGAGCTGGGAGTGCTGGGAAGTACGAATGAGGACGTGGAAGGCTGTGGAAGGCTCAGGGCACGGGGAAACAGAAGCGGCAGCCATGACACTCATTCGCAGGGCTCCGCAGGGTACCACAAGGCACCCAGCTGGAAGGCCTTCCCACCACCAGCACCTCCACTGACCCACCTCTTGCTCTCTTGCCATCGTCCTGGGGTGAATAGTTGGTGATGCCAGGGGGATATGCCCCCTGGGACCTGGACACCCTGTCCCTACCTTGCTGGGTGCCGAGAACCCTGGAGTTTCTTGCTCAGACAGACGAGGGCTAAGCGGGCAGTTCTCAGAGGTGGTGGGCAGAGCCTGGGCTCCCAGGCACTTTACCGGGAGGGGAAGGTACAATGGGCAGAATAGGGGTGGGGACCAGGACTGGGTCTCTCAGGGCTGCTGGTCCAGGCATGGAATTCCAAGGAGTATACTCATTCCAGGCCTTTTAACTCTGAAGGGATAATTGTCCAGGGAAGAGGATGAAAAATATTTTAACATTGTTTAACATAGCTTAATGTAAACTCCTTCAGCACTGCCCTACCCTGGGCCTGGTAAATGCCAGAGCAGCCATCTCTCTAGCCGGGGAGGGGCAGGAGTTTGGGGGCCAGGGGCTGGCTGCCCCGGATGTGAGGACATGGAGAAGCAGGTCCAGGGACTCCCAGGTGGGTTTCAGGCGCTACCACCCTAGACCCAGGGCTAACCTGCCCAGCTCTTCCTGGAGTGTCTTGGGTAAATCACGTCTAAAAGTAACTAAAAACAACAGAGAGCCAAAGTAATTTAAAAACTTAAAATACTCAATACTTAAGAGGTAACTAAAAAGAACTAAAAATCCCCAAAAAGAATTCCAACTGTTACTACGACAAACCTCCCAAATCAGTTTCCAAGCAAGGTCTCAGATGCCCTGTGGTGTTAGATCGCAGCGCACCAGGCCACCCCGCGGCTCACGGCCACTCCAGGGAGGGGACCGAGCCCCGCAGGGACAGCTCGGCGAGGCCGGCCAGGCCGGGGGCAGGACAGAACAGACCGGGGAACAGATGGGGAAAGGAGAAGGGAACGTGAAGGTCACAAGCCGAGAGGAGCCTCCCTGTTGTACCCAAGGCCTGTCCTCATAATAACGTGGTCCCCCGTGGTCTTCCGCCAGATTGGCGCAGAGGCAGGAGGCGGTGAAGAACGACCCTCGGCGGGACGGGCAGACACTGGGCTCCCACGCGGTGGGGTCCGTGGCCTGGGGCTCAGGCCGGGTGTGCACGCCCAGGGTGTGAGGGTGGGGTGGGTTCTCCCTGTCTGTCTGTCTGTCTCGGCGAGCGAACGCGCCTTGCTGCAGGAATCTCTTAGACCCAAGTTTGCGTAACATGATGCCGGCCGTTCCTCTCCCT
>NW_006159689.1:178203-180298 GCF_000334495.1 Tupaia belangeri chinensis | reverse complement strand
TCTCCCTCCCTTTGGGAGCCTTGGCCAATGAGAGCGCGAGCCCTGGCCCACGTGACCGGGGCCGCGTGCTGTTGCCGTGTCTGTCCTCTGGCCTGCCCCGGGGCCCCTGGACCCCTGGACCCCTGGACCCCTGGTCTCCTTCACCCCTGAACCTCTGGTCCCTGCACCCCTAGATACCCACCCCGAGGGGCAGTGCACCCGTGTGGGCCTCCAGGTGGCGGGAGGACCTCGGCCTGGAGCACAGAACTGCCGTCGTCGTGCGTGTGTGCCCCAGACCGAAAAGGGAAGTGACCACGTTTATGTGCAAAGAGCCTGCGTCCCCAAGGTGCGTGTTGTCTTTGTTTTTATGTTATGTGTGCATTTATTTCTTGTTTCTTACATAGTTTACTTCTTTTTTCCCCTTGCCTCCCCCTCCTCCCCCTGAGCCGGTCCCCGCCCACGCCCACGCCTCTGGTCTCCGCATTGCTCCGCACGCCTTTCCGCCGTGCAGTAGTGCACTGTCTGCGGCCGAGTGGGCCCTGCCGTATATTAAGGGGGGACGTGCAAACGCGCATTCTTTTGAAGTGAAGATTTTAGTTGAGGCTGTAAAAAGAGCTGTAAAGGGGGCAGTGACTCAGCCTGCACGACAGAGGGACAGAGGGACAGAGGGTAGAGCATAAGCCGACTGCCAGGGGTGCGGCAGGTTGAGCTTCTGGGGTCTTAGAGGCAGCAGGGCAGGGCAGGAGCTGCAGAGAGCGTATTCCAAGGCCCGCCTCCTCTCACGTCCGTCTCTGGGTTCCCTACTGGCCTTTCAGTTCTATGCTGAGACTGAGGGATCTTTGTCCCCCTTTCCCACTGGATCGTGGGGAGGACCTTGTGCATGTGACGGAAGGCGTCCTCCCATGCCGGCACTGCCTGGGGCAGAAGGGCCTCAGTGCGCAGCGAATGGATGTAAGGGCCCTCTACTGCTGACTGCAAAAATGTTCAGATTTATCCCTGTTCTCCCGTCGTTTTTGACACTGAGTAGGGACCCCCTAAAAAGGGCTGGGCCCTCAGTTTTTCCTTCTGTAGAGAAAAATATGAAATTTCCCCAAACCAAAAATTCATAAGGGCTGAACTAATAGTAAAATGTCTAAGGGGCTTAGAATGCAAAGTTCATTTACATTTTTTTAAATTGTTTCTTTTCTTACAAGGTAAGTCTGTGCATGCTGTTTAACATTGCAGTGGACGCCCTGCAGAGCACTCTCCATCTCTCTCCCTGATCGTTTTCTCTGTTGCATTTAGCATCTCTGTGTCTCCACATCCTAGTTTAGCTATTTACACTTCCTGCACATGTCTCTTGGACATAAGCTCCGTGAGGACAGGGACGTTGTCTGCTTTGCTCACTGTTATGTCCTGGACTGAGAAATCGGAAAGCAGTAGTTCTCACTGGTGAAGGCGGACTCGAGGAATGAGGCGGTGACTGGAGACAGGACGTGTTGGTTTTCTAGGACGGCCACAGCACCGCACCACAGAGGGGCAGTTCCAACAGCAGAGACTTCTCACGGCCCTGGAAGCTAGGCGTCCAGGGTCAAGGTGTCAGCCGGCCATTTCTTCTGCGGCACTCCTCCTGGCTTTGAGGTGCCTCCCTTTCTGCTGTGGGCACACCCGGTCTTTCTCTGCACACTCATCTCTCCTGTTTTTCGTCTGTGTCCAAGTTTCCTCTTTAAGAACACCAGTCAGATGGGGTGAGGCAACGCTGATGGCCTCGCTTTAACTTAGTCACCCGTAAGGGCCCTGTCTTCAAATATAGCCACATTTGGAGGTGCGGGAGGTTAGCACTTCAAAGTGAATTTGGGGGGACATAATTCAGCTCCTAACGAGAAGCATGGAAGACACCCACCCGACCAGTGGGGCCAGATTAGGGAGCGGTGAAACATGCCAGTTACAGGACCCTCATGACGCGGACCTCTCCACCGCTGCTGTGACAGGTCATGACGCACCTGGAACAAGGGCTGTCCCAGAGCCTGACACGGAGCAGGCATTTGGCAAGTTTCTTTCGAACAGATACGATTCTGTCTCTGCCAGCCTATAGCAGCCCGAAGATGGCTTTTCCTTTGTCTTTCCTTCCTCTCTT
>NW_006159689.1:168769-178186 GCF_000334495.1 Tupaia belangeri chinensis | reverse complement strand
TTTCCCTACCTCCATGTCTCCCCTTAAACATTTATTGAGTATGGCACCTGGATTGAGGGGTGGAGTGAAAAGATCTCAGCCTACCCCCAGGAAGTTTATAGTCCGGCCAAGTGAGGTACAGCAGCACCCGGGGGCCGTACGTGCCTGGACACCGCACAGTTCCAGAAGCCCTGATGGTGGGAATAGCTCGCTCTGATGAAATAATAGCTGATGTGGTTTGTCGCTAAGCACGGGACTGCCCTGGAGAAAGACAGCTGCTTCTGGGGTGCCAAGGAGCAGTGGTTCCTGTTACATCCTTCTGACAGCGGGAGAGCTGTCAGTCAGCATGAGGAGTGCTTTACACTGGCCTGGCCAGGAAGGCGGGCGTCTGGAAGCCGAGGCTTGTCGGTTGTAGGTGACTGTCAAGTTCTTAGGTCAGTAGCTGGCTGAAGAAAAACACGTGTGGTTCTGAAATAAGTCAGCAAGCGTGTTCAGGAGACAGAAGCACTGTGGCGAGGGCAGGGTGTGGAACGTCTGTTAGTGCCCACGGGCCTCTGTTTTGTTTGTAGGCGTGACTCTCCCACAGTGCTGGGGAGGACCACTTTGTGTGTTGTGAAGATGCTGTGATGAAATGCAATAAAAACCTTATATAAAAAACTCAGGGTAGATTTATGTTGTGTTCTTACCAGGATTAAAGAAAAAGAGAGGGCTAGCCCAGGAGCCTAGTGATCCTGAATGGACTGCCGTGGTTTGAGAGGCAGCCCCAGTGACTTAAGAAATCCACCGAGTGTATGTGTGTGTGTGTGCGTGCATGTGCGTGTGTGTGTGTGTGCCCTTTCCAAATCCTGACAGATGGAGGAGCAGGGCTTATGGCATAATCATGCCCACCTGGAGGTGCTTTTCTGTCTCTGTCTCTTTATCCCTCTGTGGTGAGAATACATTGCTCCTGGCACGTTGAGAGAGAGAAGTTGTGTCCCGTCTGGTCCTGTGATGGAGGGCGAGAGAACTTTCACAAAGGTGATGAGGCTTACGCTGAGATTGAAGTGACATTGCCGTCAGTGGACCTACAGGCGTTTGGCAGGGACATTGTGCCCAGTGGCAGAAAATTAGAAAAGAGAGTCAGGGGCCAGGTCTCGATGGGCCTCGTGAGTCCAGAGAAGGGGTCTTTGGGTCACAGTGGTGTTGGCAGCAGCCCCAGAGTGCTTTCATGGACAGGTGAGGTGGTCAAGTGTGTGCGACTTGGCGAGGGCTCGGATGTAGCTGGTGACACAGACCTGTTGTCCTTGAGAGGCTTTACCAGCCCTGGAAGAAGCTCAGGCTGAAATCCACCGAGTGTATGTGTGTGTGTGACGTGTGTGCGTGTGTGTGTGTGCGTGTGCGTGTGCGTGTGCGTGTGTGTGTGTGTGTGTTTTAAGAGTTATTTAATCTAACTTTATTAATTATTTATTTAATTTTTAATTTGACCAGAGAGGGACAGAGTGAGAGGGGGAGAGGGTAAATGAGAAAGCAAGCCACCAGGTCAGGGACTTGAACTGTGGTCAGCCACGTGGGAGTGCAGCACCCTTAGCCAGCATACCACCTGCCAGCCCCCTGGTTTGAGCTGACTTTGAGGCATCGGTGATGGTGTCAAGGAGAAGGGGTATGTTTTGAGGAGCTCGGAGATGTCTGATTGGCCCATAACTATGTGTGACGAGCTGTAGTGGCAGGTGGTAACCGGGCCCTGGCCATACGTGGGAGTGACGGGAGTTACTGGGAGAGGAGGGTCCGGCACTAGGTTTTCAGGCTCTTTATCACCTAATGGAAAGGACGGTCAGAAGGAGGAGGACCAGGACGGTGGTGTTGGCGCCGAGGGAAGAGAGTTTCAAGAAAGAATTGCTAGGAGCAGAACCAACACAGCTGGGAGTGTGTAAGGAGGTGCTCTCTGGGCTTGTCGGTTCATAATGCAGTTTATTCACTGGCTCCGTGTGCCAGGTACTCTTCTAGAAGCCGAGAACACGGCACCAGAAAGCAAAGCCGCGGCTCCCATGGACTACACATTCTAATGGCCATGAACTACACATTCTAATGGGAAAAAGCCCCAACACTTGGGCCAGCGTGTGGGGTGGGTGGGCGGGAGTGCTGCCGTGGACAGGTGATCGGGTGTTTGTCTCTGAGGTGGCCACCTCGGAGCAGTTCCTTAATGAAGGAAGGAGAAAGCCATTCACAGAGGTGGGGAGAACCCGGGATGAGAAATCTGCCCCGAAGGACCTGAGGTAGAGCTGTGCTCAGGAATTCTGAGCCACAGCGAGGAGGGGTGGCTGGAGAAGAGTAAGGAGAAGGGGCCTAGGAGAGAAGGGCGGAGGGTGGAGGACCTCGCGGGCCCTTGGGTGGTTACTGGCCGTACAAAGGGAAGCGTGTGGACTTCTGTGACACAGAGACCGGGAGGAGTGGCAGGGCTGCAGGAGGGAGCGGGACTGGACGACCTAGCCAGCGCGCTGACGGAGGGCAGTGGCCAGAGGCTGTGAGGGCTCCCCTTGCACTGCATGCCCGTGGGGTTCAGGCTCGATTTCCTGTCCCAGAGTGAATCCAAGGAAAGGTCTTGGAGCCACAGACACACCCCAGATGCAGCTCGCGGGGCGAGGCGAAGGGTGCAGGTGTTCGCCCCCAGCCCTCTCCTGGGCCTTAGGCCCTCCCGCTGACCCGGCACTTCCCTATCGCCTTCCTCATGGCCCCTGTCACCTCCTTGTTCCTGAGGCTGTAGATGACGGGATTAAGCATGGGCGTGAGGACGGTGTAGAAGACGGACACAACGTCATCCTGCCCAGGAGAGTGGTAGGATGCGGGTAACATGTAGGTGTAGACCAGGGGCCCATAGAACAGGTTGACGACTGTCAAGTGGGAAGAGCAGGTGGCCAGAGCCTTCTGACGTCCCTCCACCGAGCGCATCCGGAGCACGGCCGCTAGGATGAGGGCGTAGGAGGTGCTGATGAAGGCGATGGGCACCAGGAGCACCACCACGCCCGTGACGAAGAGCACCTGCTCGTAGGCCTCCGTGTCCGCGCAGGCCAGCACGAGCAGGGAGGGCACTTCGCAGAAGAAGTGGGCGATCCTGCGCGAGCCACAGTAGGGGAACTGCAGGGTCAGTGAGGTCTGGATGGAGGCGTTGAGGGACCCTCCCAGCCAAGAGGCCGCCACCATGAGCAGGCAGACCTGGCGGCTCATGAGCACCGGGTAGCGCAGAGGGTTGCAGATGGCGACGTAGCGGTCGTAGGCCATGAGGGCCAACAGGAGGCACTCCGCAGCTCCCAGGAACATGAAGAAGAACATCTGTGCCCCACAGCCCCCGAACGAGATGCCCGTCCAGCCGAAGAGGAAGCCCACTATCATCTTGGGCACAGTGACCGAAGTAAAGAAGATGTCCAGGAAGGACAGCTGGCTGAGGAGGAAGTACATGGGCGTGTGAAGCCGAGCGTCAGCCCAGATGAGGAGGACCATGGCAGCATTGCCAGCCATGGCCAGGACGTAGACCACCACCACCATGCTGAAGAGGAACAGGTGTGTCCGGCTGTCATCGAAAAGGCTGGTGAGGACAAACCCAGTGATGGAGGAGTGGTTCCACGGCCCCCTGCCCGCCTCCTGCGGCGTCTCGCTGTGGAGAGGAATGCGAGCCAGCTCACGGAGGGCTCGGGACGTTCTCTGAGACGGAGACACGGGTGGGCGGAGTGCACAGGGCAGCAGGGCCGCCCCATGGTGCCCTCGCAGACTCGCAGGGCAGGTGTGCGCGGTGAGGCTCTGCGTGTGCAGGGCTGCTGCAGCGGGGCTCAGAGCGAGACTCGTAATGGAGGAAAGAGGGAAGACGGGAAACCAGGGATCTAAGTATCCACCTCAAAAAGCTCGAAAAGTATAACCGCCCATTACAGCCCTGCTTTGAGATATGCATTAGTGATTGGCATTGCTGACACTCAAACACAGGTAAGTGGACAGACACACATGGGAAAAATCTTTGAAAAACATGCTTAACCTGAGGATTCTTTCCACACACGTGTGGATTCTGTGGTTCAGAACTTTTACTTACGCGGGGACCAGCAGTTAGCGTAATGGCTATGTCACTGGACTCCCACGTAGTCGACTGCAGTTCACGTCCTGGACCCGGTGGCTTAAAACTCACGCCGGGTGCATGTGCATGTGTGCCCAAGATCCCGAGAGGAGAATGGAGGAGAAGGGATTGCGACCTGGCCATCCCCCCTGGGGGTGATTTCTCGCTTTCTGTCTCTCTGTCTCTGTCTGTCTGGCGAGTGCACGCGCCCTATAGCAAAAACCTCTCAAAAAAAAAAAAAAAAAAAGAAAGAAGAAAAAACCACTTGCTTACGTGGGGACCCACGCCACACATTTCGGAGCCCGGCCTCTGCTGGCCGGTGCGCTCAGCAGTTAGCAGGGGACAGCTGCACGTCTCGCCGCTCTGGCATTCGGAGCCGGACTCGAATTCTTCCCGTATGTGGGTTCCTGGCAATGCACTGTCCTCATGCTGTCCTCTCAGGTTTGTTTCAATACTTTCCTGATCACTGAGTCTAACTATCTTTTTTTTAAAAGAATTATTTAATTTTATTTATTCATTTATTTTAATTTGGCCAGAGAGAGACACAGAAAGCAAGAGAGAGGGAAAGTGAGAAAGCAAGCCACCAGGTCCGGGACTCAAACCATGGTTGGCCATGTGGGAGTGTCCAGCGCCTTAACCACCATGCCACCTGCTGGTCCCCAAGTCTAATTATCTTAGTAAGGAGATTCCTTATTAACTTTTTGATAAAATTTGGACCTTAATGTAAAAATAAATCTATAGATTTCATTTTAGGAGTCAGTCCGTCAGTTTGCTTCCCTTGGGAGGAATCTGGAGCCCTAAGATCCTCCCCTCTCCATTTCTGTCTGTCCAGGTAAAGTAACCTTTCAAGGAGCATCAAGCCGAGCTACGGTGGGACAGTCAGTTTTAGGAGTTGCGGGTGAGAGCCAGGTCTAGCCCATTCTCCGTTTCAAGGCCAAGCTGTAAGAAAGCCCGTGGAGGCCTGCCCATCTGGCGGTCCCCAGAACCTCAGGGCATGCTGGGACCTTGGGACCAGAGCCATGAATCCTGGCCAATGCCTTGACTTCTTGTTTATGGTCTGGACGTGGGTTTGATAGCAAATGTCTTAAATAGAAGGAAATAAAACGAGCTAGCCAGGAATTGAGATGGAGGGTGTGTTGGAGTGGGTGGTCACTGTCAGTCACTGGGACAGGGTGGGCAAGGCAGCAAAGTGTCTTGAAGGCACAGAGTGTCCGACGTGGCAGAGGATGGCCCCAGTTCCAGTGCCCGTCAGGACACCGGACAGCGGCCCAGCCTGCACGGGACTGCCCTCCTGCTTCCCGGATCTGGTCCTGGGAGGCTCGTGAGTGCCTCTTCTCAGGGCTCCAGGGGCTTGGTCGTGGATGTGCAGCAGAACTGAGACCCACCGGCTAGCCCCGCTCAGCTCTTACCTGACCGTCGTGCGTACGTGCGAGCTTGGAGACAACGCTTCTAGAAGCCTCACCACAGCAGAGCGCTGTCCTGGAGAGGCCTCTCCTGGTGCAGGTCCTGACTACACCAGCGGCCTCTCTCTGGGACTGTAAATCCCCCCGAGGCGCTCACCCTGGTGCACCGATTCCTTAGACAGGAATCAAAGCTTCCGAGTGCGGAGGGCCACTCCCAAGCCTGTCTCGAGTTGTTACGCCCAAACACAAGGCGTGGCTTCTAGTGAGGCTGTGGCCCTTGCACCAGTTCTCTGCATTTTTCGGTGCTTTGACATCTTGAGACCTTGTGGCCCTCAGGGGAAGTGCACCTCCCAGTTTCCTGATTCCTAGACAGAGCAGCCGTTGCCCTAGCCATGAGCTCGCCTCGGATGTGCAGCCCAGCCTGTCCAGAGCTCACGGTCTGAGTGCCTCGCATTGTCGGCCTTCATCCAGACACTGCCCACCTTTGATGGCGCCGGGCCTGGGCCCGGGCAGCAGGAGAGCACCTCTGCAGCCTGGGGCCTGCCTGGGCTACTCCAACCACCCTCGCCTGCTCGCTGCCCTCCCTGCCTTTCCCGCTCCTTCCCAGGGAGCCCAGTAACGGCCTCTGTGCTGCTGCTCACCCTTTGTCCTGACAGACCCTTGTGCTTCCCTGCGTGGTCCAGCATGGCATGGAGTGTCTCCTTTTCCTGGGGACTGTGAGTATCAAGGTTTTTTATTTGTTTGTTTTTTAATGTTCCAGAGGAGGGCCAGAGAGATGAGTGGAGAGAGAGAGGGAAAGTGAGCAGCGCGCTCCGGGGGCGTGGTCGCGCGGCCGTGCTTTCTCTGTCTTCGCTCCTCAGCGTTTTGGGCACACACGCACACACGGACCCAGCCAGAGTCTCAAGCTGTGGGGCCTGGGGAGACGACCCTGTAAATGGCAGCTGTCCCCTTCTTGCTGGTCTCACCGTACGTAAATACAAATAAAAACGGGCCGGCCAGTGGCCTGGTGGCTAAGGCTGCTGGATGCCACAGGCGGAGTGCACAGTCTGAGTCCTGGACCTACTGGGCTGAGAAATACGTTGAATAGTCAGGCAGGTGTGCATCTGTGCCCAGCGTCTCGAAGGGAGGCAGAGATGGGGGAGGGACTGTGTGGACGGCCATGTCCCATGGGGGCAGGGAGGGGGACGCTTCCTCTCTCTCTCTTTCTTTCTCTTTCCAGTGAGTGAATGCAACCTCTGGCAAATTAAGAAAGAAGATCTTGAGTGCATTTTTAAACATTCCTCCGAAGTGAATCTCCTCACTTTGTACCCGCTTGGGCATTTTGTAGGTACAGCTGGTCTTGTTTGGTAGCTCAGGCATCTGAGAACCACTTGGAAGGAACCGAGCTCAACTTCCCATGTTCTGGTGAGCAGGAGGCGCCCTGGCCACAAGGTCACATCCAACCTCACGACTCTCCTCGAGCACATCCTCAGCCCCAGCCTGAGGGGCAGGTGTGATCGTTCTTCACTGTCCAGGGGCGTCCTCCAGTTTGACAGAGTCCCTGGATCTACCCTCGAGGAATCCAGAGGGCAGATGACAAAACGATGTCCATTGCCCAGTGTCCCCTGCAGGGCATGGTCTCTGGGGTAGGGACCTCTCACTAGAGAGATGTCGTCTCTTACCCTCCACCAAGGCAAGTGAAAACGATACGAGCCACATGTTTAGAACCTGTAATAACCTGACGACTCGGCTGAGTGTGTGTGCACGTGTGTGTGCACAGTAAGCCCACATGCACGGTGCACTCACACACCCTTGACTTTCACAAGTGATGATATCACAATTTGTGGACAAGAGAGTGGTTTTTCTTTTTTAAGAAACTTTTATATTGCCAGAGAATTTAAGTGCCTGAAAGTTTGATGGAAGAGAAGCTGTGAATTACCTTGCTCTGATTTTCCACTGTGAGCTTGTGGTCAGCTACGAAGCTGCATGCTTGGGGGTGGAGGGTTATGCTGTTCTCCCTCTCTTATACCTCCCGCGTCAGACTCACCTCACGCTGTCCCCGTCCACAGTCCCCATCAATGTCCGTCTCTTGCTGGCTGTGTCCTCCTTCTGGATCCTTCCCGGTTGCAGGCTATGGCTCAGAGACCAGAGCAGGTACTTTGAGGAGGCCACATGGAGAGCTGAGTCCTCGGGGAGAGGGTGACAAGTGTCTCCTTTCACTAGGCACCCCAAAAGGCTTCCCGTTTTCCCACTAGAGCGCCTTCGTCCCTTGGCGTATCTGCTATGGTTAGGGTGAGCTGCTGCCTGTTCTCGCTGCTCCCTCCGAATTCCCAGTGCTGTCTTTGCAAAGCCTTCACCACTGCATCTTCCTTGTCAGTATTTTCCAGTTGTGGAGACCAGGATTCACGGTCCTGTGTGGGGCTTAGGGTTCAGCTGTGCTGCTGGACTCACAGGACAGCGTGCGGGAAGGCACAAGGTGCCTCGGCCCCAACCTTCCTTTGTGGGTTCAGTGTTGGCACTAAGGGCAGAGGTCCCCAGACCTGTCTGTGCATTAGAATAACCTGGGGAGTTTCACAAAGGACTAATGTCTGCGCTTCTCTACTAGCAGCAGTACAGTTGTTCGGGGATGTATTCTGGTCTTGGGAAATTTTAAAAGATTTCCAGGTGATTTTAATTTGCAGACAAATCTGGGAACCAATGGAGTAGGAGTTTCACAGAGAAAAGACAAAAATGTCAGCTGCGTGCACCCTCCAGAGCTCCTGAGGCTGGGGAGGGGGGTGCCTGGGTCAGCAGCATCCACTTGTTCAAAATGAAAATGCTCAGACTCCCTCGGTCTCGCCGGTCAGAAGCTGGGCGTGCTCACACGTCTAGGTTAGCACTGGGCGTGCTCACACGTCTAGGTTAACACCTGCCACGTTCCCGTGTTCTCGCCAGGACAGAGTGTGCACCTCAGCGGGTGTTTGTCCCTCGTCACGCGAGGAGGTAGGCTTGGTCATGGCATCAAGACAAAGAGGCTAGGGGTGGTGTGTGGTGTGTAACATCCTTCAGTGCACAGACAGGCCCTCACCCCAAAGGACTGACCAGCTCAGAACCCACGGGGCCAAGTCTGAGAATGCCTACCCATGGTTCTCCCTGGGCTGAATTTGGGTACTCACCGGGAGAGAGCAGAGTGGTGGGTTCAAGCTCATGTCTCTCCTGAGACCAGTCTTAACCTCGGCCACTTTCTGGCTGCTCTCCAGAGTCCACGTCACCGGATGAGTGAGTGATGGGCCACTGCTTGGCAGTCTACTTAAAGTAATTAAACAGATTCTGGTTAGTGGACCTGCTTTAACTCCATGCCGTGTAATTTATAAGCACTACTCAAATATACCTCCGTGCAGACCAGCAGAAAAGAAGACAGGATGACGAGCTGCACCGTTCGTTCTCCTCTGCCCTCCTCTTCTAAGCGCTTGAACAGAAGCCCAGGGTTACTGGGTGTAGAGAGACGGGCTCACTGGGGGATGGACGCCCTACAGCAAGGGGCGAGAGTGGTCATGGTCCTTCTTCCTCTGGGATTCCTTAGTGGGGAGAGAGGGCGCCCTCCCCTGCAGACCCCGGAGAGATTGGGCAGGGCATTTCCGAGGCTGGAACCCAGGGACGCCCTCCCCACCGCTCCATGCGTCCCAGGGCTTTCCGTGCAGGCGGTCTAGTGACTCCAGAAAGAAGGCAGTCCAGGTTTAAATGAATTCCAACTAATGGCACATTCCAAGGGCTAAGATAAGTCTCACAGTTTCTTCATTTCTTAAAGATACGCATCAGTTTCCCTCAGCTGTCACATGGTGCCCCAGGGGCTCCAGGGCCCGGGCTGTTGTTCTAGACCTTTATAGTAGGGAGCCTTGGGTGCAGGCAGATCGGCATGGCGTCATCCGGCGTCATCTTGGTGTCGGGGGAGGCTGCCTGCCGGCTGGCAGTTACAGAGGGGGCTCTCCCTCCCTACCTCCC
>NW_006159689.1:158986-168076 GCF_000334495.1 Tupaia belangeri chinensis | reverse complement strand
CCCTCTCTTTCTGTCCCTGCCTCCTTCTTCCTATCTTTTATATCTACTAAGATTGCTCTCAGTTTTAACTTTTTTGGTCTTATTGTCCTGATGGGTTTTTAATTCCTCCGTTTGGAAGTAATGAAAATAAAAAGCAAAGTAATACTTCTTTATCTCCCATTTTTGTTAGACATGTAGTACATTATCCAATTTTATCTGATACTGAATAGTATGACATAATAGATCACTATTTTACATATGAAAAGTGAGAATTCAGAAAGTTAGCTTAATATTCAAGATTAGCTGTCCACACACGGCAGGTCTGGGATGCGGGTGCAGGCCTTGGTCACTGTAAAGCTGATGAGGTCCCCATCTGCCAGGTGGCCGCCACGTACCTGCCACCCCTGCATTTACACTTGGGAATTTCGGTTGCGTGAACATGCATGGATGCCCACATGTCATGGTTTGGTGGTTGTGTCTTCACAGGCCTCACAACTGACATTTGGTTCGTGTCAACCAATTCAGTGAATTTGTGACCTTGTCCTAAATTTCAGTATCACATGTCCAGTTGGTTTACAAACCATAAATGATGCCTTATTTTTGAGAAATCTAACAAAGACTACAAAACACGGCCCGCACTTGCTGTCTTATTACTCGAGTACTTCCTTCATCCTTAGGCGACTGCATCAGACAGGCAAATGTTAGTTGCTCTCAGATGAATATACACAGAGCACTAGCATAAGATTGCTGTGCTCTCAGAATTTGTGATTGCATTAACACTCACAGCGATGCTGTGAGGTGAGCATTAGCCTGCTTTGCAAAGGTAGTAACAGAGACTCCTAGGGGAAAGCGGCTTGCCCAAACACTAGTGGTCCCGTGTCTGCTAGGGACATTAATTATTATTATTTTTTTGGTTATAGGGTGTGTGTGCTTGCAAGAGAGAGAGAGAGAGAGAGAGAGAGAGAGAGAGGATGAGAAATCACTTCTGGGGGGAATGGCAATGCTGCAATCCCTTCTCCTCCGTTCTCCTCTTAGGATTTTGGGCATGTATGCACACCTGCCTGGTGTGATTTTCAAGCCATCGGGTTTTCAAGCCATTGGGTCTGGGACTTGAATCGTGGTTGGCCATGTGGGAATCCAGAGCCTTAACAACTGTAGCACCTGCTGACCCCAGGTACATTGAGTGTTTTTTTTTTAGCCAGATTCAAGCATGTTTGTTGCTGTAGAATTTAATTGCAAATGCTTTTACTCAGTGTGCAGTCTGGCTGTTGGTCCCTGACCATGTCCTGCTGCGATGTGGACCTTCAGACTTGTAGAGCTGGACGCAGCTTACAGAACATTTCTCCATTTGATCTGACGAGATCTGGCATAGCCATTGTGTTTTGCTTTTAATATTCTTGTACAGAGGTTCTTTTTGCCCCAAGGTACCACATTTCCAAGTAGTCCTGGAAAGTGCGTAAGCCAAAATCCAGGGAGAAGGACTCCCCCTTCCTCCCCAAACATGGCCTGAGCAGGGCTGCCTCTGTCCTCTGCCCTCCATGGCACTGTCCCACCAGAAACCGTCAGCGTGTTGCACCTGCGCACACTGCTGTCACACTGAAGAGTGAGGCATGGTCTTTCATGGTCACATTTTCTTTACATTTAAAATACTTTATATTTAAAGAAATGACCATGAAACCCAATATTTCTTGGTAGACTTTCATCTTTTTATTCCCTTAAAGTCTTCAATCCCCACTGGTTCTTGTGCCTTCAGCTGCCAGCCTCCCCCCAGTCTCTGTCCTCATTACCTAACCTCAGGTCCCGAGTTAGGGGGGCCAGGGCTTCAGGTGTGCGTCACTTTCTTTGCTCTGGGCAGTCTGCTTGTGCTCCACCTGTGCGGAAGGTGGCCTGCTGCTCGTCAGAGAGAGCCCTGACTGCTGCCTCGGGCTTTATTCCCTGTGCTTTCTTGCCTCTATGCGTGCTCTCACTTTCATCCAGGAGTACTTTTTTTTTTTTTTTAAGAGGTTTTTGCTATAGGGCACGTGCACTTGTCAGAAAGACAGAGAGAGACAGAGAAACAGAGACAGACAGAGAGACAGAGCGACAGAAAGAGAGAAATCATCCCCCGGGGGGATGGCCACACCACAATCCCTTCTCCTCCATTCTCCTCTCACACGCCCAGTGTGAGTTTAAGCCATCGGGTCTGAGATTTGAACCATGGGAGTCCAGCCATTATGCTAACTGCTGGTCCCAATCCAGGAGTACTTATTAAGTGGCTCTGAGGGAGTGCTTGTATTGACGGTGGTGTGGATATGCCCTCCGCCATTCTGGTCCATCACTGAGCTACTGATCGTAAGACACTGTGCCACAAGGTCACACAGTCCACTTCTCTGCACGTGAGAAGTCTGAGCCACCTGGGTAGGAGGCGGTCCCGGGGCTGCTAGTAAAAAAGAGCTTATGTGCAACCACAATCTTGCTGCCTTTCAACGACTTTACGTTTTCTCGGCTGGTCCTTAATAAGACAGAGCAGTTTAGGAGGCAGTAACAAAGCCGACTCCTGCCTCTGACCGGGCAGGCATGCAGCTTGTAGGCCTTGTCTTCCCATTGCCCTTGAACGCATCCCTCCAAGTCTCTCCACTGGGACAGATTCTAATTTCTCTGCATTCTGTGCATGCCGGGCCGTGTAAGTTAGAACTTAGCACAGTTCTGATTGACGAGAGGCGTGGCGATGACTTCTGGGCACTTTTCTAATTTCTTTTACTTGCCAGAGGGCACATGTGCTTACCAGGGAGAAAGAGAGAGAGAGAGAGAGAGAGAGAGAGAGAGACCGAGAGAGAGACCACCCTCTGCCATGTCATGGTCTAGTCTCTTCCCCTCTATTGCTCCATCCTGTTGGGATTTCTACCACGCACACACATGTGCCCAGTGTGCTTTTCAGGTTGCCAGGGCTGGGGTTCTGGCTGCAGTTGGCTGTGTGGGTTCTGGTTCTCTTAGCACTAAGCCATGGGGTTGGCCCAAGATTTTTGTTAGTTTTTGAAAAGTCATTCCCTTGTGTGGTCGGTGTATTTAGTCGATGGTAGCCGTACATCTTGATTACCCGCTTCATTTCTCGTACTTGTTCAAGCTGTCCGTGTTCTACTCTGACATAGCCAAGTTTCTAACCTGTGGCTGCACTCCCGATCACATCCTACTGTAATTTTTCCCCTCACTGGTGAGCAGTAGGTCATTTTATATAAACTACAGTGCTGCTTGCTTTTTCGTTCACATCCCATTGAAATATTTCTGTTGATACCATGTTTTAAAATCAGTGATAGTAAGTCTCCTGGCCACTCCTATTGTTACTCTGAATACCAACACAATTTTAGCTGCCGTTGGTTGTCTTGCCATGTGTCAGCCATGGAGCCAGGAGTGTTACACCATCGCATCAGTGACACGGAGTGTGGATTGGTGCATTCATGGGTCAGCTGTAGGCCAGCAAAGTTTAAGCGACTTTCTCAAAACAGCAGTCATTAAGGGACAGAGCCAGCATTTAAACCAAGGAATGCCATTCCGCAGAGCCTCACTTGTTAGGGATGTGTTTTCAAATATTTGAATGTGTTAGGGAGTGTTCAGTAGGTTTACATTTGCCACAGCAAATAAAAACCACGCATGTACCGCTACCACCAGCACCGGCATCAAAAGCTGTTCACCACACCCCTGGGGAGTAACTGGGAGTTCTCCGGAGTGACTGCTGCGTGTGACTTCACCGGGCGAGGTTAAGAGCTAGAGCTGCGAGTTTTTTTATGTTTATTTTATTTTTAAAGACTATTAAACCACAAGTTGTGTATATCCAAATTTTGTATACATATTCTAACTTTGTCACTATATAAATTACCACAGTATTTTGAAGATGTTTTGATCTCATAGTTTCATTTTTGAAAATTTATGCTGAAGCAATTTTTAATAGTCTATGTAATTTATATCTTTTGAGAGAGAAAGAGAAGTAAAAAGGGAGAGAGAGAAAAAGAGAGAGAGAGAGACTCTTTACAGGGTCTTCCGCACTGCAGTCCCCCGCAGCCTCCTAGAGAGCTGGGGTCACAGCACACATAGTACTGCCAGCGTGTTCTGGCTGACCCTGGGCCTCCCACGTGGCTCCAGTACAGGGCAGTGATGCCCTGCTGCCTGTGCCACTACGACTGGGGCTAAAGCAGTTACTAACAAGGCTAGTAAAGAGGTATGTAGAGAGGCCAGCAGATGGCATAGTGGTTGGGGTGCTGGACTCCCACATGACCAACCACAGTTTGAGTCCTGGACCTGGAGGCTTGAAGCTCACGCCACGCATGGGTGCGTGCCTGTCCAGAATCCCAGGAGGAAAATGGAGAAGAAGGGATTGTGGCATGGCCATCCCTCCTGGGGGTGATTTCTCACTTTCCTTCTCACTGTCTCTGTCTCTGACAAGTGTTCATGCCCTATGGCAAAAATCTTAAAAAAACAAGTGTGCACCGGTATCTTCCATGTAGTTTAGACTATATTAATACAAAATGATTAAAAACAGTCTAGTACAGAAAAAAGGTAAATATATTTTGTTAGATCCACTCCATGGAACATCATTAGTCCTTTGAAAATCATACCTACATAAAATGTGAGATTTGAAAGTGTAGCAATGTGGAGGCAATCTTATGAAAAATACTAAAACTACAAGAGCAGAATACAAAACCATACAATGGTTAAAACAATACAAGTTATACCTTTCATACATATGGAAAGAAATGGAAGACTTGAATCTTGAGATAGTGGTTGCTGGGTGACCCTTTTATTTCCATTCTTATTACCAAAATACTTCTTATACAATAACTTAAATTGATTGTTTTGTTCAATAGCTAATAGAATTCAAGAAGTCAGGCTGTCAGGTAGGCTGACCTGCTCTACGGTCTACCTGGAAAGGTATTTTGTTCTAGCTCATCCCTAAGGAATCAAGGAGAACTTAAAAAAAGATGACTTCCACAACTCCCCACTTTGGCAAGAATAGAAATAATTATTTTTTGTTTATTTGTATAAAACTGTTCTCCAGTGTCTGAATTAATAGTGGGGAGGATCAAATCCCAGAAGGGTAAAGCCTCCCTCCGTGGATGGTTGACTGTGTCTACAGAGAATGGAGAAGATCTGTCGCTTTCGTCTGGTCTCTGATGACCTGAATGAAGGGAGATGAACCAAACCGGCTGATGACATCTCTCCTGTTGTTCTCAGTCATGTGCTCTTGGGAGAAGTGATAGGGCGACTGGGACATCCTGCCCTCAGCCCTCCTGGGCAGAGCCACACTTGGTGGGCCATGGTGCACTGCAGGTGTGGTCCCTGGGTGTGCAGCTTGGCTTGACATCATTTCCTTTAGCTGATGATCACAGTGGAGAGGGGTTGTTAGGCAGGGCCCTTGGGACTACCACCATCAGAGATCTGGGGACCCATCACAGAATTCCAAGCCCCTCCTGGGTGCCTGCACAATTAGGAGAGCTCACGACATGTTGATGCTTGTGCATGTATAATTATATGATCTTACTTAAAGAAAACAAATGTTATGGGACCAGCAGATAGCATAATGGTGAGGTTGCTGGACACCCACATGACCGACCATGGTTTGAATCCCAGACCCTGGTGGCTTGAAACTCACGCTGGGTGTATGTGTGTGCGTAGCCAATATCCCAAGTGAAGAATGGAGGAGAAGGGATTGTGGCATGGCCATCCCCCATTGGGGGTGATTTCTCGCTTTCTTCTCTCCATCTCTCTTGAGCATGTGCCCTATAGCAAATATCTCTCTAGAAAAACAAAAGCAAAACAGAACAAAGAATGAAAGTTCCTCACCTTGACTCCTACAAAAAATAATGCATTTTGGCTTTGGAGATTTTCATTTTCAGACTCTCTTTTCTTGAGTGGAGGGGTATATCTCATGGCTGCCAGAGTACACTTGGTCACTTTTCTCCCTTAAGCCTCCTTGACAACTTGGAAAGAAGTACTCTGCACTTAGGAAAGCTATACTTCTTCAACCTGAGAGTATGAACTCCTGTTTGAAAAACATGTGATTAATAGTTGTCAAGTATAGCACCAGGTTATTGCCTGGCTTTGGCAAGATGGTGTCTAGCAGAGAAGCCCATGGGCCCAGCTCTGTGTATTGCAGTGTACTTGTTCTGCACCACACCCTGTATAAGTAGGTTCGTTATCATTCTCATTGTACACAGAAACAGGGTGGGGAGACAGTAAGTGATATGTCCAAGGCCACAGGGCTGAGAAATGTCTGATCCACAACTCCAGTGTACTGTGGGAGGGCTGAGATTAAAATATTCTTGTGTTAATCTATTTTATTATTTTTAATGTGGCTAAAATGTTTGTGTAATGTTCGGAAACTCTCACAGAGAGCACACAGATAGCCTAGAATATATCTAGTACGCCCAATCATAAACCTTTATTTGATAATATTATAATAAATATTATTTCTACAACTAAATTCATAACAGCTCAAGAATTACTAAAAAAATGCAATTAGAGTTTCTGGTGTGATGAGACAATACTTTATTTTTTAGAAGTCTTTATTGTAAAATACATACAACATAAAATCTGTGTCCAATTCGGTGGCAATGATTATGTTCTCAATGCTGTGTAACCATCACCACTGTTTTCAGTAGTTTTTATCACCCCAAGGAGAAACTGCACACCATAAAGCAGTAGCTATTCATTTCCGCCTCGCCCTAGTCTATGAAAACCACCACTCCATCCAACTGTTTTCTGTCTCTGACCCATTCTGGATATCTCGTGTAAGTGGAATCATGCACTATTTGTCTTCTTGTGTCTGGTTTATTATAATTTGCATAAGATTTTCAAGGTTCTTCCGTCTAGTGTGCATATTGATTTTATGGTTAAAATTATTTATTAAAAATGGAAGTTGTACATATTTGTGAGGTACAATAAAGCCATGCTATATTTTTCATGATTAGATTTTTTGTCATAGGGTATGTGTGCTCACTAGAGAGAGACAGGGGCAAAGTGAGAAATCACCACCTCCAGAGGGGATGGCCACACCATAATCCCTTCTCTAGTCTCTCTCAGGATTTTGGGCATGCTCGCACACATGTCCAGTGTGGTTTTCAAGGTCTGGACTCAAATCATGGTTGGCCATATGGGACTCCAGTGCCTTAACCAGCGTACCATCTGCTGACTTCGATGCCAGTATTTTTAAATACAATG
Organism: Tupaia belangeri chinensis; assembly: GCF_000334495.1. Taxonomy (NCBI): domain Eukaryota; kingdom Metazoa; phylum Chordata; class Mammalia; order Scandentia; family Tupaiidae; genus Tupaia; species Tupaia belangeri. The sequence goes on along the minus strand of NW_006159689.1, from coordinate 160,906 downwards.
TGAAATAAATGATCATTAGATAAAGCTAATTAGCATATCTGTTGCCTCAAATATTTATGATGTTCTATGATGAGAACATTTGAAGTTTATTCTCTTAGCTTTTTGAAATTTATAGCAGGCAATTATTAGCTGTACTCACACGCCGTGTGATAGACTCAAAACAATGAAATGGATTCCTCCTGTTTATCCTGGAAGATCACCTCCCTACCCTCCACCCCAGCCTTGGTAACCATTACTGTACTCTCTGCTTCTGTCAGTTCACTCGTTTTGGATTCTACATGTAAGTGAGAACACGCAGTGTTTGTCTTTCTGTTTGTCGTATTTCACTTAGCTTAATGCTCTGCAATTTCATTCATAGTTTTGCAAAGGACAGGCTTTCTTTTCAGAGCTGAGTAGTATTTCATTTTGTACATATACTGCATTTCTTTACTCACTCGTCTATTTGATGGACACTCTGTACCTTAGCTGTTGTGATGACTGTCACAGTGGACACAGGCGTGCTGACATCTCTTTGACATACTTATTTGAAATCTTTTGAGTAAATACTCATAAGTGGGATTGCTGGCCCATGTGGCAGTTTTACTTTTAGTTTGTCCTTTTTTAAATTTATGTGAGCTTTCTAGAAAGAGACAGAGAAACAGGGAGAGAGAAGAGAGGGAGAAAACACCCTCCATGGGGTGTGGTCATGCCACAATCCCTTCTCTTCCGTCTCTCTTTCTCATTGGGCATGCACACACACATGCCTGCTGTGCCTTCTGAGGCTTCTGGGGCTGGGCTTCCAACCTTGGGGTCGGCCGTTTGGGACCTAGCTCCCTTATAAGCTAGGCCACTGGGCCAGTCCGATTTTCAATTTTTTTTTTTTGAGGAACCTCTATACTGTTTTTCCGTGTTCCTTTCAATCCTTCCTCCTCCCTCCCTCCCTCCCTCCCTCCCTCTTTCTGTCTCTCCGTCTTTCTTTCTTTCTTCTTTTTAAAAATAGAATGCTGAATTTATTTTTTTAAATGCAGGCCAACAGATACTGTGCACAGGGAAACACACACACTACTTGAAATGAGTAGCTTCACTAGGCAAGCACGTGGTGTAAGAGTTTGGCCTCTGGCCCTGGGGATGGGGAAGGGCAAGAAATCAAAATGGGAAACATCAGATTTTAGGAACACCACTTTTATTTAGCTGTTCTCTTCAAGGAAAGAAATAGAATACATTTTCATTTTCTTTCTCCTTCCTTTTGCTGGAAATACTTCCACGTAAGTAAAATGATCCAATAAGTTGTTGAAGGGAACAATCTTTTTTTTTTTTTTTTTTTTTTAAGGTTTTTGCCATAGGGTATGTGTGCTCCCTGGAGACAGTCAATGAGAGGGAAAATGAGAAATTACTCCTCATGGGGGATGACCACACTGCAGTCCCGTCTCTTCCATTCTCCTGGGGTTTGGGGCATGCACATTTGCCTGGCATGAGTTTCAAGATGCCACATCTGAGACTTGAACCACAGTTGACCTCGTGGGAGTCCAGTGCCTTAACTACGATGTCACCTTATGGCCCCCAAGTCCTTTGTTTTTCAAAAAAATGAATTAAAATAACACTTAAGACTCATTTTTGTAATTTGAACAAAGTGGCACTCAGATACAATGCATATTTTGCAATCTTAAGTATGTGGATGAAATTGGAGCATTAGTGGGCAATACAGGTTCTTGTAGAATACTGGCAGGGGAAGGCTTACGTTGCCAAAGTGCTGGCTTTGCCCCATAGTCACAGCACAGTCTAGGTGCGCCGTCGTCTCTCACCCTCCCAGGACTCAGCTCTGGCTCCAGCACTAGCATTGCCAGTTCCTCTGCCAGAGTTTGCTCGAGGTGAACCAGCCACTCAGAGTACTTCGGTATGGCTCTGGAGATTTTCCACGCACCTGAAAGAGCGTCCAGGTCT
>NW_006159689.1:148236-158955 GCF_000334495.1 Tupaia belangeri chinensis | reverse complement strand
CGTAAGGCCTGCTCAGTGATAATACTGGGTCGTCAGAAAAGTCATGACACATTTTTGCATAGAAAAACAGAAAAACACGCCAAGACACTTTCGACGACCCAATAGTACCCTTGGCTTGAGCTGTAATTTTTGTTCCCTTGTTTCATCTTGGTAAAATGATGAGCAATGTTTGTACTATGAAGACAACTTACACTTCGAAACAGAAAATCAGAATTTCTGTAGACAAGATAATACTACATAGAAAAATGTTCTGTAAAAGGATGACTCCAGCTCACAACTCCAAGAAAAACAATCTGGCATGAGGTCCTGGTTTCCTCTTCTCCACTACTTTGTCATTCAACTCTGAGAATTGAAACATCTTTCCGTAAGTGCCAAATTAATAAGTAGGAGGAGGTTGGTTTTATTGTAAAGGGGAAGTCATACAAACTTCTATATATCTCGTGGGGCGAAAGAACACTGAATCTATGGATGGATCTGAATGAACCTACATAGACCTGAATGACTCATGTAGAGCAAACAAGCAATATTGTAAGGGTACCATAAATTAAACTGAGGTACTTGTTTGTTTTTCCTTTATTGTGTAAATGAAAATAGCCTTAATGGAAAACCATTCAGTTATGTGAGTGAAAATGATAAATGAAACATCCTGGAGCTTCTTGACTGAAGAACATTTCAACTTGAATTCCCCACCATTGGGAAAAGTCCCCCACACACCAGTGCCGTCATACACACTACGAACAACGTTTACGTAATAATTCCTAATTTCTTTGTGTGTGTGTGTGTGTGTGTGTGTGTGTGTGTGTGTGTTAGGGTGCGTATGTTCAGTGGAGAGAGAGAGAAAGAAAGAGAGAGACACAGACAGTGAGAGTAAAAGTCAGCATTCACCTCCTGGGGAATGGCCATGCCACAATCTCTTCTCTCTTCTGGGATCTTGGGCATGCATGCCCGCCCTGCTATCAAGCTACCAGGTCCAGGATTCGAACCATGGTTGGCCATATTGGAGTCTAGCAACATAACCGCTACGCCATCTGGTGGCCCCACAATTCTTAATTTCTAGTCTCATAAAGAAATGGAAGGTTTTTCTTTTTCTTTTCTTACTATGAAGGGCAGTAACACTGTTTTCCCACACTCTACAAGTGGAAAATCTGCTCAGACTCTGACATAATAAGATTTCTGTGACATTAGATTTAATATAAAATTATTTTGAAAAGCACAGCTTATGAAATTTTACAATAAAAAGTTATTACGGGGACCAGCAGTTAGTATAATGGCTGTGTCGCTGGACTCCCACGTAGTTGACCGCAGTTCAAGTCCCGGACCCGGTGGCTTAAAACTCACGCTGGGCGCGTGTGCGTGCGTGCCCAAGATCCCGAGAGGAGAATGGAGAGGAAGGGATTGCGGCGTGGCCATCCCCCCTGGGGGGTGATTTCTCACTTTCTATCTCTCTGTCTCTGTCTGTCTGGCGAGCACATGCGCCCTATAGTGAAAACCTCTCCCCCCCCAAAAAAAAGCTATTAGGACATTGTTAAATCTAATGGACAGCAAATGTGATTCTTTTCAGTTTTTAATGTCCAAGAAAAACCTACTTTAAAAATTGGTACAGTGATAAGGACCAGCAGCAGTTGGCATAATGACTATGTCACTGGACTCCTATGTAGTTGACCGTGGTTTGAGTCCCGGACCTGGTGGCTTAAACTCAGGCCAGGCGTGTGTGCGTGCTTGCCCAAGATCCCCAGAAGAGAATGGAGGAGAAGGGATTGCAGTGTAGCCATCCCCCATGGTGGAGGGGAGATTTCTCACTTTCTGTCTTTCTGTGTCTCTAGCACACACTCTATGGCAAAAACCTCTCCAAAAAAAAAAGTACAGTGATAATAGATAATATCTTGTATTTAATATTGTATTTAAGGCCAAAAACAAAGTCTTGATGGATCCCTTAAACACTCCCATTTTGAACTGTGCAATATAATTTAGTTTTCTCTTTTTTTTTTGAGAAAATAATATCAGAGGTGGCGAGAATATCTAAGAATACAATAAAACTTAAAATTATAAATATAGCAGATATTTATCTTTTTTATTATTTTATTTTGTTGTTATTCTTTGTACGTTAAATCACTATACATCATTTAGATTGTGAAGAGACTTTACCCAGAATGATATACACCTCAGTCCAGCCCAGCTGAGATCACCATACACGTCCTTGTCAACAGATAAACCTTATCTGTGTCCCACAAGCATCTTACCTCTCCATTCCCCCCCCAAATTTCCTACACTCTCCCCCTCCCACATTCTCTTTCCACTTTATCTCTAGTGTCCATTGCAATTTTAAAAAATAATTATTTAATTTTATTTATTTATTCATTTATTTTAATTTGACCAGAGAGAGAGAGAAAGTGAGAAAGCAAGCCACCAGGTCCGGGACTTGAACTGTGGTCAGCCATGTGGGAGTCCAGCACTTTAACCACCACTCCACCTGCTGGTCCCCAGTCCATTACAATTTTTAATACTGTCATGTTCTCCAGTCTTTCAGTTTCTACTGTAGAGTGCAGACAGTCGGTATATGTTAAGTGGAGACATATAGTGTCTCTCTTTTACAGCCTTACTTGCTTCACTCAGCAACGTATCTTCCATATTTGTGCAATTTCTATCAAATTCCAGGGGCTTGTTTTTTATGGCTGAATAGTATTCCATGGAGTATATGTGCCACACTTTTTCAATCCATTCATCTCTGTTTGTGGATATTGGGTTGGTTCCATGCCTTAGCAATCATGAATAATGCTGCTATGAATATAGATATGCAATGATTTTCTGATGGAGTGCTCTCCTGTCCTTTGGGTAGATACCCAGGAATGGAATTGCTGGATCATATGGTAGTTCTATTTGTAGGTCTTTGAGGAACCTCCGTATTGTTCTCCACAGTGGCTGGACCAATCTACATTCCCACCAGCAATGTAGGAGTGTTTCCCTTTCACCACATCCCCTCCAGCACTTATTATTATTATTATTATTATTATTATTTTTAATCTTGACCATTCTGCCTGGGGTTAGGTGGTATCTCATTGTGGTTTTGATCTGCATCTCTCTTACAATGAGGGATGTTGAGCATTTTTTCCATATGATTTTTGGCTGTTTGTAAAGCTCATTTTCCCATCTCTTTTTTTTTTCTTTTCTTTTTCTTTCTTTTTTTTTTTTTGAGAGGTTTTTGCTAAAGGGCACGTGTGCTCGCCAGACAGAGAGAGACAGAGAGATAGAAAGCGAGAAATCACCTCCTGGGGGGATGGCCACGCTGTAATCCCTTCTCCTCCGTTCTCCTCTCGGGATCTTGGGCAAGCACGCACATGTGCCCGGTGAGAGTTTAAGCCATCAGGTCTGGGACTCGAACTGCAGTTGACTACATGGGAGTCCAGCTACATAGCCATTATGCCAACTGCTGGTCCCATCATTTTCCTATCTTTTAATTGGTTAATTATTTTTTTCTGGGTAAGCTGTATATTCTGGTTATCAGTCCCTTATATGAGGCACAGTTAAGAAAAAACCTCTCCCATTCGGAGGGTGGTCAATTCATACTAATTCTGATGTTCTTTGCTGTGTAGAAACCCCTTAATCTGATGTAATCCCAGTTGTCTGTTTGGGGGATTATTGCTTGTGCTTTGGGGGGTCTTGTTTAAGAAGTCTTTGCCTACTCCAATGTCTCCTAGAGTTTCCCCAGTGTTTTCCACCAGTAGTTTTATAGTTTGCAGTCTTAGGTTTAGATATTTGATCCACTTGGAGTTGCTTTTTGTTAATAGTGACAGATAGGGGTTCAGATTCATCTTTCTGCAGGTGGATACCCAGCTTTTCTAACACCATTTGCTAAAGATGTTTTCTTTTTCCCACTGGATTGACTTGTACCCTTTGTCAAAGATGAGTTGGTTGTATGTTTTGGGGTTTATTTCTGGGGTTTCTACTCTGTTCCATTGGTCCTCATGTCTGTTTTTGTGTAAATACCATGCTGTTTTGCTGACCACAGCTTTGTAATATATTTTTGGATGCAAAAGTGAGATGCCACCTACTCCAGTCTTCTTGTGCAGGATAGCTTTAGCAAAATGGGGTCTTTTATGGTTCCAGATGTATTCTATGATTGTCTTTTCTATATCTGTGAAGAATATCTATTGTAATTTTATAGGGATTGCATTAAACATGTAGATTAATTGGGTAGGATTGCCATTTTGATTATATTTATTCTGCCAATTCAGGAACATGGGTTGTCCTTCCACTTTTTAGTGTCCTTTTAAATTTTCTTTTTAAGGTTTTCATAGTTTTCCTTATAGAGGTCTTTGACTTCCTTGGTTAGATTTATTCCTAAGTATCTTACACTTATTGTGGCTATGGTCAATAGAATTACTTACTTCAGTTCTGTGTCTGTCTGCTTGTTGTTTGTATATACAGTTGCTATACATTTTTGTAAGTTAATTTTGTATCCTGCCACTTTATCATATGCATTTATTACTTAGAGAAGTTTTTTCATGGCTACTACTGGGTCTTCTGTGTATACGATCACATCATCTGCAAACAGCTAATCTCAGCTCTTCTTTCTCTATTGGAATGCCTTTTATTTCCTTCTCTTGTTTGATCACATTGGCTAGAACTTCCAGTACTATGTTGAGTAGGAGTGGAGAAAGTGGGCAGCCTTGTCTTGTACCCATTTTTAGTGGAGAAGCTTTCAGCTTTTCTCCATTCAATATGTTAGCTGTGTATATATCCCTCTGAAGACCATTTTTGTTGTGTTACATACATCTGGTGTGCTGTTCTCATGTTAACTGTCTGAAGGTGTTTTCTAATTTTCACAGTGATTTCTTCTTTGATCTACTAGTTAATAGTGCGTTGTTTAATTTTTATGCTTTTGTAAATCATATTGTTTCTCCAGAGTTCAAGTTTCATTCTATTGTGGTTGAAAAATATTCTTTGTAAGATTTCAGTATTATTAAATGTATTAAGACATGATTTGTGGTCTAACATACAATTTGGAGAGTGTTCTGCGTGCACGTAGGAAGAATGTATTCTGCTGCTTTATATGTTCCAAGCATATATTTTTCTGGTTTAATTGGTTTATAGTACTTTTCAAGTCTTAAGTTTCTTTATTAATTTTCTGTGTAATTTTTAAATGATTATTTTTAATTTACCATAGGGTACATTTACTTGCAAGAGAGAGAGAGAGAGAGAGAGAGAACATCACCCATGGGAAACTGTCATGCTTCAATTCTTTCTCCTTATTTTTCCCTTTTTTCATTTTCTTTTATACTTTCAATCACATTATTTAGTTAACAAAATGAATATTTCAACAGGTGAACATTTCTCCCTCGTACAGTTGATAAAACTATAAAATATCTTCTACAGATAATACCACATTTCTTTGTCCTATTAATGCTTTGCCTCCCTATTTTTCTTCTAAATGTCCTTCCTCAGACCCTCCTCTTTCATACACACTATATCTGGTATTTACATCTATATACTGTGTTTTTATATCCTTTAGTCAATCAGTTTCAGTCATAGAGTGTGGATACTCGGTATGTATTAAGGGGGGACATACAATGCCTCTCCTTCATAGCCTGGCTTGTTTCACTCAGCAGTAAATCTTCCATATTCATCCACTTCCTGTCAAAAGCCAGGTTTTTTTTTTTTTTGTGGCTGAATAGTATTCCATAGAGGATATGTGCCACAGTTCTATCCATTCATCTGGTTCATGAATATTTGGGTTGTTTCCATGACTTAGCAATTGTGAATAGTGCTGCAATAAACATCGATGTGCAAGCACTTTTATTTCTCCCTTCTTTTGGGGTTTTGTACATGCACAATCAGTCACACACTTGGCATATTTTTCAGTCTGCCAGATCTGAGACTCAAACCACACAGTGGTTCCTGAGAGAATCCAGCTTCCTTAACCAGTATACCACTGGCTGGCCCTTAATACTTTTAAGTGAATTATTAAACTGTTATCATAATAAGCTTGTTTGAAGGCCATTCTTTAACCTAATTAATAAAAATACTCCCATATGTGTTTGCTCTTCTGCTATAAGTAGAAGTAGGATGAAACCAGTAGCTGTGTAGAACTGGGAGGGTGAAGGACTTGAATGTGGAGAGTCCCCTTTCCTCCTGGTTTATAACACTATGATTTCATGGTTCATGGAAATCAATTTACAATTCTTTTTAAAATATATTTTAAATTTCATTTTCTTTTATACATTCAATCACATTATTTAGCTTACAAAGCGAATATTCCAACATGTGAAAATTTCTCACTAGTCAGTTGATAAACTAAAAAATTACGTTCAACAGATAATACATTTCTTTGTCCCATTAATGCTTTGCCTCCCTACTTTTCTTCTAAATGCCCTTCCTCAGTCTCTGCTCTCTCACACACACTCTATCTGGTACTCACACTCATTTACTATGTTCTTATATCCTTCTGTCAATTTACAGTTCTTAGAAATAGAAAAAACAAATAAGTAAGCAATTGAGCATGTGCTAGTTCTTTTGTCTAGTTCGTAATGTGGTGTGGGCCACGCCCACAGGAGAGGCGTTGCAGTGGTGTGTGAGAGGATGGTAGCCCCGAGCTTTGGCCCTTGGAAACATACGTCAGCGTCCCCCAGTGACACCATGCTCCATCTCCAGGAGTCTAGTTCTCATACTGGCTCTTCGCAAAAGGCATCCAATGTGGACTTTTATTTTACGTATTTATTTTATTAAACTGTCTAGGTCTAAGTGATCTTCCTTTTCTTTATGTGTCCCGGAACGAGGAGGAGTAAACTAACTGTCCAGTTTAGGAAATGTGGCGTGAGTGTTCCACCACACCCCGTGGTGTTCGCGTCCTAACCCAGAGCACTGTCTGGTGGGACGTGTTGAATAGATGTGCTGACTGAAGTGAGCTGTTTCATTTTCGGCCAAGGTGTATCACATTTATCGTAGCTCTGAGCCTTCCACATACATACGCTGTCTCCGACACCCGCCCCAGGAAACCAGGCAGCTGCTGCGGAAACTCTTATCTCATCAGTGTCCACGCTGCTCTAGCACAGGGAGTTTGAGGAGTTTTTATGCTCGAAACATATCTTGTTTTCTGTCTTTAACCACCATCCTAAACATTATCTTCCCAGTTTATGGTCTTCACACGTCTCATGTCCAATTTTGAAAGGCCTGATAAAACATCTGAGAGTTAGACAGAGCCTGGATTTGGAGTTCAGTATGATCTTGGGCAGATCCTGTGTTACCATGCGAGTGGCTTACAGGACCCTTCCCTTATGCTGCCTTTCGGTCGGCCGTCAGTAATGATGACGCACAAGTAAGGGGGTGAGGGACTGGGAACCCTTGCACTTTAGTCTCCTTGGTGGAGAAGTGACCTGAAGTCAAGTGTCAGGTACTAAGATACTGGAATCACGCTGTAAATGCCCCACGTCCGCTGGGGATGACCATTACAGCAGAAGGCCGTCCGCACCAGGGACTCCAGCCACCACCCGCCCCCGCTTCCCTATGTATTACTCCCTTCTCAGAAAGCATCTTTTTATTTTTTCCAAAGAATTATTTTATTTAACTTTATTTATTTACTTATTTTAAACTTTTGACCAGAGAGGGACAGAGTGAGACAGAGAGAGGGGAGGGACAGAGTGAGAGAGAGAGGGAAAGTGAGAAAGCAAGCCACCAGGTTCAGGACTCAAACTGCGGTTGGCCATGTGGGAGTCCAGCACGCTTAACCACCATGCCACCTGCCAGCCCCAAAGGCATAATTTTTTAACCCAGACAACTTCTCTAATAATTTGTCCTGTAACGATAAGGGAATTAGTTTTACGACCCTCTGGGGACTATCACAGCGTGTGTTAAAAGTGCATTCTGTCTAGTAGCTCTCGGGACGGGGTGGTTCAGACTGTTCAGGTCTTTCGTTTTCCTTTTGGGAATCATTTTATTATTGAATTGGACACAGAGATCTCTGAAGTGGATCACACAGCATCAGAAATGGAGCAGGACCACCCTGGGAGACCCAGGGCAGCTTCATAGTGGCTGAAGTAAAGTCTCAGTGTTTGCTGCCAAGCATTCCTATTTTGAAGCATAAACTTCAAATCATACTCCAAAAATAAAATAAAACTTAAAATAAAAATGAACCAGAGGTTGAAATGGGCATGCCCTCTAGCAGAGATGGGCTAGAATGGAGTCAGGAGACATCTTAAATCTGGACATCATCTTTTTTTAAAATAATTATTTAATTTTTATTCATTCATTTATTTTAATTTGACGAGAGAGATGAGAGAGAGAGAGAGAGAGCAGGTCACCAGGTGTGGGACTCAAACCATGGTTGGCCATGTGAGAGTGTCCAGTGCCTTAGCCACCACACCACCTGCTGGTCCCCTGGAAATGACCTTTAAGACCAAGGCCAGTTCTTTAATTGGCACAGAGAAGTTAAATGATTATTTCCACACAGCTGGCCTGTGTCCCAGTGTCCAGACCAATTCTGCTAAGCTGCAAGTTAGGCCAAGGGGACAGGTGTTATTTACCTGTGGTCTCATGGCTTGGTAGCTGTGGGCAGCTACTTGCTTCTACCTCAGAATAAACCCTCTGCTTATCACTTTTCTGAGAGCGGCCATCACCTCCTTGTTCCTCAGACTGTAGATGAGAGGGTTCAGCATGGGGGTGAGGATGGTGTTGATCATGGACAGGATTTCATCCTGCTCTGAGGTGTGGAAAGAGCGGGGTGTCATGTAGATGACCAGGGCTGGCCCATAGTAGAGGCTGACAACGGCCAGGTGGGAGGAGCAGGTGGCCAGGGCTTTCCTCCTGCCCTCCGGGGAGTTCATGCGGAGGACTGTGAGGAAGATGAGAAGGTAGGACGACAGGATGAGCCCCAGAGGAAGGAGGACAAACACGATGCAGAGGACAGACACCACCGTCTCATACAGGGAAGTGTCCTCACAGGAGAGCTTCAGGACAGCGGGCATCTCACAGAAGAAGTGGTGGATTTCCCTGGGGCCACAGAAGGGAAAATGCATTGTGTAGACGGTATTGACAAGGGAGTTGAGGGCACCTCCGCCCCAGGACACTAGGGCCATCTGCAAGCAGACTCTTGGGTTCATGATAACTGAGTATCTCAGGGGGTTGCAGACGGCCACATAGCGGTCGTAGGACATGAGGGTCAAAAGGAGACACTCACCACCCCCAAGGGCAAAGAAGAAGAAGATCTGGGTTCCACAGGCAACTTTTGAGATGCCTCTCTTCCCAGAGAAAAAGTTGATGACCATCTTTGGGACCGTGGTGGAGATCAAGGCCAGGTCAATGAGCGAGAGGTGGCTGAGCAGAAGGTACATGGGGGTGTGCAGGCGGGAGTCCACCCAGATCAGGAGGATCAGAATGGCATTTCCAGTGAAGGCAGCGACGTAGACCAGGAGAATGGAGTTGACGAGGATGCCAATGTACTGCAGCTCTGGGAAAAGTCCCAGGAGAAAGAAATCGGTCAAGGTTCCATTCCCTCTGTCCATCTTCTGACCTCTCGGACTTGAACTGGAGGGTGTAGAAACAATAGAATATGGTGATGCTAGTGGAGTGTGCTGGATTTTATTTTTCTTACGATTTTACCAAAAAGGACTTCCTTTGAACATCAGTGTCATTGTAAGAGGGGGAAGGAAAGAAGGAAAGAGAGTTTAGGAGCTGGTATCAGGTTCTGTTAGAGAAGCTCTCTTTTTGGGAAGTCCTTTCGGGTAGGAAAGGTGCGGTATTGAGGTCAGAGTCTGGGATGCTGAAAAGCGTGCTCGCAGTCCTAGCATGCCTCTGGGGATGGTCCAGACACAGCAGGTCAGAGGAGAGTAGTCTGAGGAAATGGCTGTATCCTTTGGAAACAGTGGCTGGGGAGAAACTCCTAAAGGCAGTGGACAAATGGAACCGGACTGCATGGTATCCATGTCGCTGTTGTGTGAACGTGTGTGCGTGCGTGTCGCTGGTCTATAAATACTTTTACTGTCCCCAGTTTTGGACAGACTGCTCTTCGTGCAGCCTTCTGCTGGGTGTGCCTGGGGAGTGGGGCGGGGCAGGGCAGCATCTAGCAGGAGGTGCTTTGGTACGGAGAAGGGCTCCACACGTGGGTGGCCGACACAGGCCCCACACGGAGGACTCATCAGAAGCAGCTCGAGCTGGGGGTCCTCCGTTCCTCCCACACCCACACCCCTAAGGAGCCTGTAGAGAGTTGGAGATGTTCGGGCTTCCCTCTGCGTGCACACACATGTCTGCGTCAGTTTTATTCTAATTCGAAACACATGACGTCTGCTCTCCACCTGGCACGTGTCGGGTGAGGGCAGACCCCATGCAGTGTGCCCTCCGCCCTGCCCTCTCTTTACCTATTCTGCTGAGATCTGGCTGGCCCGGCCGGACCGTCCCAGCCCCTCTGGCCACTGTCTCGTCTCGTGGAACTTGCCCTTGCCCGGGGCTGTCCAGGAGGCCTGCCTCACACCTGTCCCAGACTAGAATCGCAGGACCAAGGGGACTGAGCCCTGACACTAAGCCTGACACAGCCTGCTGATTCTGTTAGTTGATAAACTGATCGGGTATTGAACCCTCAAGCAGTGGATGTCTTCACTTATCTGTGCTCGCTCTGTTCTTGGCGTATAAAACCTGAATCTGTGCTTGCTGACGCTCTGACCATCCTCCGCCGCCCGTCAGTGGAGCTTCTCTGGTGTGTAAACTCATGTCTTCCTCTGCTGCACCGCTGAG
>NW_006159689.1:145121-147977 GCF_000334495.1 Tupaia belangeri chinensis | reverse complement strand
GCTGAGCATGTTCTTTGGAATTGGTAAACATTGTGGGCAAGCACCCACAGATTTGGGGCCTCCCCAAAACATCAGGTCAATTATAGGATTTGTGAAAATTTTTCTCTGTGACAAACACAAAGTACTTGAGGTTTTGATCCATTTGTACTCACACAGTTTTAGAGATATTTTCTTCAAAATAAGGATGAATAACATTCAGTGGTATTGCTTCAAATGCAGTATCTTTTAAACTATTCTTAAGCAAATTCAATAAAAACTGAGCAGATTGTCTGATCGGAGCTGCTGTTCTGAATCCAGCATGCTGGGAGCCCCGTCCCCGAATTCGCACTCTGCTCTGTGGAGGTCTGTTTCTGCCCAGCGTGTCTTAGAAGGTAACTCGCCTGCTGGTGGAGGTGTCCTGCTCTCACTTGGTTTCAGCCTCTCCCGCGCCTCTGACCTCCTCCCTGGTGTTTCCAGTGGTTCATTTTCCGAAGCTTCATGAAGATGTATGAGTTTACAGCTCTTGATTTGGAGAGTTTTAAAGTATCAAGATGGATAAGCAGAACATGCAGTTTGATGAATCTAGGCAAATTTGACCCAGACCGAAGCGACCACTTGGGTCCCCCAGAGAGCTGGGTGCTGTGGTTGGTACTCTGTGATCTGGTTCTGTGATGTAGTCTCCAGAGCTGACCTGAGAGATGCAGCACCTGGCCTTTTCCAGACTGCGGGCAACGGAACAGGAGGCGAGAGGAGCTGGTCTCTCTCTGTCCTCTCCGTCCTGTGTCCTGACCCAGCTGCGCTCCCAGACACCCGTGCTCCTTCAGACTTCTCCCAGCGGAGCTGCCTCTCCGGACTCCAGGGCCTGGTGGCGAACGCTCCCTCTGCAGGTCCCTCGAAGACCCTTCCATTATCAAAGTACCAAAGCTGATGGGGCAGGGCCTTCTCAGGAGTTTCTTCTGAAGTTCTCGATGGAAGATGATTTCTAATAGACGTGTGTTTTGTGTGTGTGTGTGTGTGTGTGTGTGTGTGTGTATATTTTCAGGCTCACAGCAAAATCAAGAAGAAGGCACAGGGATCTCTACATTCTCCTGACCCCATGCATACGGTCTCCCCATTGCTTGCGTCCCCCATCAGAGGGAAGCTTTGTTACATCTGAATGCACATTGACCAGTCATCACGACTCAAAACCATGGCTCATACTAGGGTTCACTTTTCGTAGGACGATTTTTAGGATATAAAAAAGGACTGGTCAGTAATAATAATAACTAGTTTTAATCCTAAATACTGGCTGATGTTGGAATAACAGATTCTTAGGTGGGTGAGCAGCCCCAAACAATGGCAGGAGGTACTGGCACCCTTCACAGACACCACCCACAGGACACGGCCTTGCTGGGGTGGTAGCCTTGACAGCCTTTGTTCATGTTTCCGCACTCCTCCCTCCCTCGGAGAGGAGCCGCTTTCTTACTCATTTCTCTACCTCAGTGATGGCGCAGGCCCTCCAACACTGCCGAAGGAAGAGAGCAGAGAGCAAAGAGGGAAGGAGACACCCCCTAGCAGCAGGCCTCTTGGAAGTTTCCTTGATATTCCTAAGCACTTACCTCTGCAAGTGGTGACTGCAATATTAACTTCTTGGGTCTGGCTGAAAGTGAAGAGATGTCTGTAAATTTTCTCAGCGTGTCAGGAATGTCACCATAGGTTGGTCGTAACGCTTGGTGATAAGGCCATGGAATAGGACTGATCCATGATCAAGGGCTGTTCTCTCACCCTCCCTGGAGCTGATTTTAAATTAGACTTGGATGGTATAGGTTTGATCCTGCTTGGTTCTCTTCTCAAAATAGATAATGCCATATACTGTTTTTCACCAAAACTTAAAGAAAAATTAAAATGATTACTTAAAGAAGAAAAATTAAATAAAAATTCTTAAATTTAGATTAAGTTTATGGAGAGGTACACGTGCCAACATACAGAAACATAATAATAGTTAAAGTAACACTAGTCACTCCCTAAGTGCTAGGAAGACATCACTGTTTTAAATACTTTATATTTATTAATTACCCCCACGGACATTAGTCTAGGTTCATTTTGCAGATGAAGGATCCCAGAAGAGGTTACTGGCCCAAGATCAGATGGGCAGCAAGTGCAGGCAGTCTGGCTAGTCTGTGAGTAACCTTCTACCTATGAATGACCACGATAGTGGTCATGTCTTCCTTGTACCCTCCAGACTTCTCTGCTATGAATGTAAGTTCTTCAGCCCCCACCATGCCTGGGGCCCTCCACCCCTGCCATCCTGCTTCCACCTCTCACCTTGACTGAGAACCACGTCAGAAATAGAGCGTTGGACCACAATGATGAGGGCAGATGGGATGAGTATGGAAGGGCATTTCTGAGTGACTGCCTCCTATTCCAGGCTCCACCTACAGGGGAGGCCTCGAGCCCAGCCCAGCTCTGTGCTTCTTCCACTAGAGCAGTATTCCTGCTCAGAGTAGGAGCCGGGACACCCACACCCTATCTGCAGACTTCAAGGCCATGGAAATGAGACTCATGAGCTACGGAAGAGTATAATATGATGAAAGAGTATGATAAAGGGAAGCCATATTGCCATGGGGCTGTGACCCTCCAGGAAGTGAGAAATAAATACATGACAGTGGCAGGCAGAGGAACTGCCTGAGGAAACCTGCAGTTAGATCCCCTCCTCTGGGGGCCCCTGTGGCCTTCATCCATTGGGAACTCTGCCCCCAGACATTAATTAGCTGTGTTCTCTGAGAGCTACTTGGATTTCTTTCAGATTCCAGAGTAATTGTCCAATCAAGTGGAAAAGATCTGATACCGTGCTTACGTACCTCTGTGCTGCCTCCAGGGAGATGCAGTCAGGAATGC
>NW_006159689.1:138870-144878 GCF_000334495.1 Tupaia belangeri chinensis | reverse complement strand
CCCGGGCAGTGCCAGTTAGGGGTGCGGCGCTTCCAGGCCACTGACTCCAGACGGCCTGTGACTGGCCCTCCTCAAACACAGATCTAGGTTTTCTTTACCTGCTTTCCCCTGGCATATAGGTGCCACACCAGGGGCCCGCCTTTCTACCTGACTCCCATCCCTGCCTCCTGAAGCCCCCCTCCCCCCAGAGTGGAACGTGCAGGCCACTGACCACGGGGAGTGTGTCCTCCCCTGGGCATAACCACAGAGGGCATGTCCTTCCCTGGGTGTGACCCCAAAGAGTGCATCCTCCCCAGGGACGTGATGGTGCCCCGATGACTTCCAACATTCCCTTCATGAGGATGAGACTGGTGAGAACAGAGGATCAGAACATCGTGAAGATATTTACACTTAGGAAATGGGCAGAGATTTTCCCAAATAGTAACACAGAGAGCTTGTGCATGGCTTCAGACTGGGAAGTTCACTTGTTGAAATGACATTTCTTTTGAAGAGGTGTCCAAGGCCCTGAGGGTTGGCAGGTCAGTGGGAAAGAGCTGCTGTGAGAGCAAGCAGTTTGCCGTCACCATCAGGGACGCCCCACCCAGAGTGCGGTGTCGAGTTTTCTTTCTTATTTGTGATTAGCAGCAGTGACTGATTAGTGTTTAGGTCTGTTAATTTCACTAGAGTTTGCCAAATGCTTAGCGCCTAAATTCATTATCCTAATCACTGCTTCAGTACTACCAGATTTCACGTGGGAAAGGCATGATAGATGCCTCATTCTTGCCTTTTGTTTGCCAGTTTTCAGAATAATGACTTTTTCTCTTGTATTCTTCCATAAAGGCCTATCAGGGTTTGTTTATCTTTAATTATATTGTGAACACATGTAAGCATATTTGCTGTGTTTTGATCCAACATAGTTATAATCTGTTAGCTTGTCTGGAAAGTCATGATGTATTTTTCTGTTTTTCTATATAAAAATGCCTTATGACTTTCCTGATGACATGATATTACAGTGCTCAAATTTCTTTGTCTTTGGACATCAGCAGGATAGAAGGCAGGGAGATCCCAGTCTTCGTCCTCCAACAGAAACAATGATGTAGCAACTACCCATGGATAAAAATGACTTGTGGAGGGTTCTGGAGGATGAAGGAGCTATAGCAACCCAGTAGAACACAAACCCACATAAACCCAATGACCACAGAGAGAGGGGTAGGGGGCACCTTATTAGCATCGCATACCCCAGCCTGACACAGCTTGGTTTTAAGAGGTCATTGACAAGAACCAGCAGTTGGCGTAATGGCTATGTCGCTGGCTACTCCCGTGTAGTCGACTGTGGTTCGAGTCCCGGACTCTGTGGCTTAAACTCACACCAGGTGTGTGTGCATGTGTGCCCAGGATCCCGAGAGGGGAATGGAGGATAAGGGATGTGTGGCGTGGTCATCCTCCCTGGGGGTTGATTTCTCGCTTTCTGTCTCTGTCTCTCTCTGTCTTTCTGGTGAGCACACACACCCTATAGCAAAAACCTCTAAAAAAAATAAGTAAAGAAGTCATTGACAAAGGACACAAGACAGTACAATGGGAAAAAGAAAATCTCTTCAGCAAGTGGTGCTGGGAGAACTGGATTTCCACCTGCAGAAGAATGAAATTGAATTCTTATCTCTTATAACTAACAACAAAAAAAAGACAAAATGGATTGAAGATCTAAACATAAAACGTCATGCTATAAAATACTGGTGGAAAACATGGAAAATTCTTGGAGACCTTGGGGTAGGCAAAGACTTCTTAAGGAAGACCTCCAAAGCACAGGCGGTAGTTCCAAAAGTAGACAAATGGGACTATATCAGGCTGAGAAGCTTCTGCACAGCAAAAGAAACCATAATTACAGTGAGAAGACAACCCTCAGAATGGTAGAATATATTTGACAGCTATACCTTAGGTAAGGGACTGATAACCAGAATGTACAGGGAACTCTCAAGCCACTTACTCACCAAAAAAAAAAAAACAATCCAATTAAAAGATGGAAAAATGAGCTGAACAGACAACTTTCCAAGGAAGGCATATGAATGTGCAAAAAGCATATGAAAACATGCTTGACATCCTTTATCATAAGGGAAATGCAAATCAAGACCACAATGGGATACCACTTAACACCTGTAAGAATGGCTAAAATTAAAAAAAAAAAAAAAAGATAAGTGCTGGCGAGGCTGTGGTGAAAAGGAAACTCTCCTACACTGTTGGTGGGAATGCATGTTAGTATAGCCACTGTGAAGGATGATATGGAGATTCCTCAGAAATCTACAAATACAACTACCATACGACCCCATAATTCCACTCTAAGGTATTTACCCAAAGGATAGAAAAATCCTCAGTCAGAAAAACACTTGCACATTCATGTTTATTGCAGCATTATTTACAATAGCTAAGACATGGAATCAACACAAATGTCCAAAAATAGATGAGTGGATTGAAAAAATGTGGCATATGTACTCTGTGGGATACTACTCAGTCATAAAAAGCAATGAGACCCTGATATTTGATACAAAGTGGGTGAATATAGAAGACTTAATGCTAAGTGAAGCAAGCCAAAGTATGAATGTAAGACTTTGTATGTCCCCACTTAATATATACTGAATATCTGCACTCTATAGCAGAAACTGAAAGTTTGGAAGGTAGAGAGAGAGAGAGAGAGCAGGGAGAACAACTGTGGATACTAGAGATCGTAAGGATGGGGTAACATGGAGGTGAGTAGTGGAGGGAAGGAGGGGAATGGGGAAAAACAATATGTTTAATTGACACAAAAATGAAGAGTTATTTGCTGATGATAATGTATATGGTAATGTCTTTGTCTTGACTAGTATGCACTGTATTCGTGCTGGAAAAAGCAATGTTGTACACTGTAAATTAAATGTAAATTTAAAACAAAACAATGTCAACAACTATAAACAGTGTTTTAGTGAATAGTCCTATAAAGGTTACCTCGCGCACCTGTATGGACTGTTTTTTCCTCCAGAGAAAGCACTTGGGAATGAATTGCTAGGTCATAGGGTGTGTACATCTTCAACTCTATTATATAGTGTCAAATTGGTCTCCATATAGTTGTATCTATTTACACTTCCACTGGCTGTGTGTAATGGTTCTTATTTATTCTTATAAACATTTTATATTATCGAATCTTAAAATTTGTTGACCTAATGGTATGTATACATGAAATGCTATAACCTTTTAAGTTTTTAAAGAATTATTTATTATTATTTTTTAATTTAACTAGACAGAGAGAGAGAAACCTGTCAGTTCTAGAACTTGAACCATGGCCAGCCATGTGGGAGTCCAGCGCCTTAATCATCATGCTGCCTCCCGGCCCCAACTTTACTATTATTTATTTTATTTTATTTATTTGTTTTGGAGAGGTTTTTGCTATAGGGTGTGTGCGCTTGCCAGACAGACAGAGAGAGACAGAGAGACAGAAAGCGAGAAACCACCCTCCAGGGTGGATGGCCATGCCAAAAATCCCTTCTCCTTCATTCTCCTCTCAGGATCTTGGACACGCACGCACACGAGCCTGGCGTGAGTTTTTAAGCCACTGGGTCTGGGACTTAAACCACAGTCGACTACATGGGAGTCCAGCGACATAGCCATTACGCTAACTGCTGATTCCCCTTATTATTTTTTAAGTCAGTGCTTCTGTGATTCTTACTGAGGCTAAGAAAATGCCCTGATGACTATTAGGTGTGCTGGTTGTGCGATTGTTATGGTGTTACTACAGTGGTATCTGATGGACTGAAAAGCTCTTTCTCTGTCCACTCAGAGACAGGACCTGGCTTACTTCTTAGTTTTACTTGAATTTCCATTTACCGTCTTTGTCCTATGCCTAAGCTATAATGGGAAAGTGGACGAAGCGCTGCAGACTTTCCATCTGGTTGCCGCATTTCTTTCCTTCTTGAAAGTGAGATTAACCAATACTCCAGATGGCTCAACCAAAAAAAAAAAAGAGGTCCTGACTTTCCCTGTGGGGTAAACAGAGCAGAATGACCACAGGCTTTTCCACTGAGTCCCCACCCAGTCTTTGCTGACACCGTCCCCAGCTGACAGATGCTACCGTCCAAACAGCTGTACCCTCTGCATTCCGTAACAGGAGCTTTCCACTACCCCTCCACTCTCAGCTCAGGCCACTGATAATTTTGGTCAATTATACTTCCAGAAAGGTGGGAAAAATTCTTTGCTGTCATTATGTCTTGGTAGTTACAGCAATTGTAAAGATTATGACATGGAGATGAGTATGAGGGGCACAAAATAAAGACCTGATGATTTCTAAAAATAATCCTGTCTTTGTAAGTGAAAGTCCTATGAACTGACATCTTTGTCTTGTTCTTTATCTTTGATGACAAGCTTTCAACTTTCCACTGTTGAGTGTGATGTCCTATGGACTTGTTATATAGTGTTTATTGTTTTGAGAAACATTCTTTATATAGCAAATTTGTTAGGAGTAGGAGTTTTTAATAATGAAAAGATTTTTTAAATAATTATTTTAATTAATTAATTAATTAATTTATTTATTTATTTTTAATTTGACCAGAGAGAGACAGAATTATAGAAGGAAAGTGAGAAAGAAAGCCACTAGGCCCAGGACTTGAACTGTGATTGGTCATGTGGGCGTTCAGTGCCTTAACCATCACACCATCTGCTTGGCCCCAGGATATTGAATTTTTTTTTTTTTTTGAGAGGTTTTTGCTACAGGGCGCGTGTGCTCACCAGAGAGACAGAGAGAGACAGAGAGACAGAAAGCCAGAAATCACCCCCCAGGGGGGATGGCCACACCACAATCCCTTCTCCTTCATTCTCTTCTCGGGATCTTGGGCACGCATGCACATGCGCCCGGTGTGAGTTTAAGCCACCGGTTCCAGGACTTGAACCACGGTTGACTACATGGGAGTTCAGCGACATAGCCATTACTCTAACTGCTGGTCCCAGGATATTGAATTTTGATAAAAACTTCTTTTGTGCATCTATTTAAATGATCATATTGGTTTTGTTTTTCAATTCATTTATGTGGTGAATCACATTTATCATTTGAGTATGTTTATCTACTCTTGTAAACCAGGGACAAAGCTCTCCCTGACCATGGCGAGTGACTGTTTTAATATACTGTTGAATATGATTTATTAGTATTTTTTTGAGCTTTTTGTATCTGTATTCATCAGGGATAACTGACTGTAGTTTTAGTTTCTTTAAAATTTTTTTCTTTATTCATGATAAAGAATTGTATGTTTGTACATAAAAGTGAGAGAGTAAGAGATGAAGAGAGAGTGAGAGATGAGCACTCTTCACGTGTTCTGGTCATGATGTGACCCCTATCAACAAACCCCCTTCTGTGAAGAACTGAGTGGGCCTCATAGAGTAAGTCTGAGAATGTTCCCTCCCAGTTGGTAATTTGGAAAACTTTGAGAAATGTTGGTGTTTACTCTTCAAATGTTTAGTTGACTTTTTAAAAAAAATTATTTTATTATTGTTATTTATACTTTCAATCGTTTTCACTGAGTTTCCTTTATTATTTTTTGAGAAATTATTTATTTATTCCTAAAACATTTTAAAAAATTAATTAATTTACATTCATTCCCTAAGCATCATCACAACATACAAAATGTGATTTCCTATCCAGAATATACTGCATAGTGGCTTAATCATGCCTGTTATCATTGATAATTTTCCATTTCTAGATTCACATATATGTATATACACACACACACACACACACACATATATTTATATATATATATTTCTGACCCTCTGCCCTTTCCCACCCTCTTCTTACACTATCTTTGGTGTCTACAACTGTCTTCCATTCCTTTCCCTCCCACATTTTATATATTACACAATTTATTAAATAATCTAACTACTTTCAATAGCAAATTCAGCTGGTGATTTCAAGAAAAGCAATTTTAACCTTAATCAATCAAATAAATACTAAGGAACTTTGCTTAAAACTTAAATTTGGGAAACTGGTTAGGATTCTGTTCAAATAATAGGTACAT
>NW_006159689.1:137187-137720 GCF_000334495.1 Tupaia belangeri chinensis | reverse complement strand
AGAGGTATTTTCTTGCTTTCCCATATTTCTTGTGGCCCTGTGGTGTTTCCTAGTCATCTGATGGCTGGTGTGTTTCTTCCTAAACTTGAAGTTTAATATGAGTGTTCAGGGGCATGCAGAAAGAGGTGATCTGGAATCTCTTTGCCGTTCCGTTTTGATCCTTTTGTGCACCAGATTCTGTAGATATTGAGAAATATGTTAACTCTAATAGAATTTGCATGTTTGGCTACGGTTCCCTTAGATCTGTCTAGAAACACAGTGAATGGAGTTTGAAGAGCAGATAGATGAGATAAAAGAAAAAGAAAAAGAAACAGAGAGAGAGAGAGAAAGAAAACAAGAACAACCAAGAAACGGAGAAAAAAAGAAGAAAAAAATAACTAAAAAAATTATGTATATACTTTGGGAACCAGCAGTTAGCGTAATGGCTATGTCGCTGGATTCCCACATAGTCGACCGCGGTTCGTGTTCTGGACCCGGTGGCTTAAAAAACTCACGCCGGGCGCGTGTGCGTGTGTGCCCAAGATCCCGAGAGG
>NW_006159689.1:136376-136956 GCF_000334495.1 Tupaia belangeri chinensis | reverse complement strand
CACGCCGCAATCCCTTGTCCTCCATTCTCCTCTTGGGATCTTGGGCACGCATGCACACGCGCCCGGTGTGAGTTTTAAGCCACTGGGTCCGGGACATGAACCGTGGTCGACTATGTGGGAGTCCAGCGACATAGCCATTACGCTAACCGCTGGTTCCCTACCTTAAACAATTTTAAAAAGGAAAAATTACAAAAAAGAGAGAAGACAGAGAGAGAGAGAGACAGAGATAGAGACAGAAACAGAGAAGGCTTGAGGGACTTTCTACCACTCAAGTTTGTGGGCTGGAGGCTGAATTACCAGTAGAAAATCTTCATTTTTCTTTTTATTCCTGAAATCACTAGTTCTCAGGAGCCATGAAGGTGTCTTCTCTATTTATTTTTAATTTCTTGTTCTTTTATACATTCAATCACGTTATTTAGTTTACAAAGTGATTATTCTAACATGTGTACATTTCTCCCTATTCCAGTTGATAATACTATAAAATTATCTTCAACAGATAATACCACATTTCTTTGTCCCATTAATGCTTTGCCTTTCTACTTTTCTTCTAAATGTCCTTCCTCAGATTCTACTCTTTCAC
>NW_006159689.1:127460-136271 GCF_000334495.1 Tupaia belangeri chinensis | reverse complement strand
CTGCTTTCCCTCAGAAGGAAATCTTCCATATTTATCCACTTTCTGTCAAAAGCCAGCGTCTTGGGTTTTTTTTTTATGGCTGAGTAGTATTCCATAGAGTATATGTGCCACAGTTTTTCAATCCATTCATCTGTTCATGGACATTTGGGGTTGGTTCCATGTCTTGGCAATTGTTGAGTAATGCCACAATAAACATCGATGTGCAAGCACTTTTCCAATTTAGAATTCTTCTGTCCTTTGGGTAGATACCAAGGAGTGGGATTACTGGATCATATGGTAGTTCTATTTGTAGATTTTTGAGGAATCTCCATATTGTTCTCCACAGTGGCTGGACCAATTTACATTCCCACCAGCAGTGTAATCTAACAGGTTCATTTGATTCTTTCTTAAAGTGTGTAATTCCCCTTTTAGATCTTTCAAGAATTTCCTCACCTCCTGGAACTCGTTATCTCCTCTTTCCTTTCTCTTATCTTTTTTTTTTTTTTAAATCTTAAGTCATTCTGACTGGTGTTAGGTGATATCTCATTGTGGTTTTGATCTGCATTTCCCTTACAATGAGAAATGTTGTGCATTTTTTCATGTGCCTTTTGGCTGTTTGAATGTCATCCTTAGAAAGCATGTTTTTTCAACTCTTTCTCCCATCTTTTGATAGGGTTGATCATCTTTTTTTGGGAACAGCTCCTTGAGTTCCTTGTGTATTCTGGTTATCAGTCCCTTATCTGATGCAGAGTTTACAAAAATATTTTCCAATTCTGAGGGCTGACAATTTACACTAATTACTGTGTCTTTTGCTATGCACAAACTTCTTAGTCTGATGTAATCCCACTTGTCTATTTTGGGGATTATTGACTGTGCTTTGAGAGTCTTATTTAAGAAGTCTTTGCCTACCCCAGTGTCTCACAAAGTTTCCCCAGTGTTTTTCAGGAGCAGTTTATAGTTTGAGGTCTTAGGTTTAGAACTTTTTATCACCTTGAGTTGATTTTGTCAATGGTGGGAGGTAGGGGTTCAGATTCATTTTTCTGCAGGTGGAAATCCAGTTTTTCCAACACCATTTGCTGAAGAGGTTTTCCTTTTCCCACTGGATTGACTGGGACCCCTTGTCAAAAATTAGTTGACTGTATGTTTGGGAATTATTTTTGGGGACTATCCTGTTCCATTGGTCCACCTGTCTGTTTCTGTGCCAGTACCATACTGTTTTGATTACCACAACTTTGTAGTATATTTTTGAGTCTGAAAGTGGGAGGCCACCCACTCTTTGCACAGGATTGCTTTGGCAATACGAGGTCTTTGATGCTTCTAGACAAATTTTATGATTGCCTTCTCTAGATCTGTGAAGAATGTATCTGGTAGTTTGATAGGATTGCATTAAATATGTAGATTAATTTGGGTAGAATTGCCATTTTGATTATATTAATTCTTCCAATCCAGGAACATGGGATGTTCACTGAGTTTTCTAAGTGATTTTAATTTTCTATCTTATTAGTCTCTGGTTTAATCCTTACTATTTCCTCCCTCCTTCCTTCCTTCCTTCTTTCTTTCTTTCTTTCTTTCTTTCTTTCTTTCTTTCTTTCTTTCTTTCTTTCTTTCTTTCTTTTCTTTTCTTTTTCTTCCTTTATCTTTGTTTTTTTCTTTTCCTAGTTCTTTATGATATATACGTAGGTGGGCTTGAGATTCTTTTTAAGTTTTTTACGTGTCTATAGGTATAAATTTTTCTTTTAGCTGCATCTATAGTTTAATATGTTTAATTTTTTGAGGTATGTTTCTCTGCCTAATTTGTTGATGGTTTTTATTATAAAGGGATGTTGCATTTAACAAATTTTTAAAAAATGTTTCTTTCATGAGAGTTAGAGAAAGAGAAAGAAAGATTGAGAGGAAGACAAGAAACTTCAACAGGTTATTCTTCTTTGATTGTCCCCCCAACCTTCTCAGTAAGCCAGGATTGTGCATACATATGTGCTTACCATGTACAGATTGACCTGAGAACCAAGCGCAATATTCTACAGTTTCCAGCATGGCAGAGCTGTGCACCACCTCTGCCCCTGTGCTTGGGGCCAGCAGATGCTTTTCTTACATTTGTCAATATGATCATACAGGTTTTTGTCCTTCATCTGTTCACCTGGTGTGTGAGATTTATGCATTTGTGTATGCTGAGTCATCTTTATATCCCTGAATAAACAGCATTGGTCCTACTGTAAAATCATTGTGATGTGTTGTTGGATTATGTCTGCTAGTATTTTGTTGAGAATTTTTACATCTATGTTCTTCAGAGATATTGGCATGTAATTTTATGTGTATGTTTGTGTGTGTCTTTGTCTATTTTTTTAATCAAAAAATTTCTGCATAGCATAAAAAAATGAAAAAACAGCCTATTAAATGATGAGGGTATATGCACACATATATCTGACAAGAAGTTAGTATCTGAAGTATCTGAGACATTTTACAGCTCAATAGTATTAAAACAAATGATCTGATTAAAAAATGGGCAAAGGGGGCCAACAGGTGGCGTGGTGATTAAAGTGCTGGATTCTTAGATGGTTGACCATGGTTCAAGTCCTGGACTCAGCAGCTTGAACTCTCCTACTGGGCATGTGTGCATGCTTGCCCAAAATCCTGAGAGGAGAATTGGGGAGAAGAGATTGCAGCATGGTCATCTCCCCAGGGGATGATTTCTCACTTTCTCTCTCTCTGCCTCTCTGTCTCTCTACAGTGAATGCACATGCCCTGCAGTAAAAACAAAAATAGCAGCAACAACAAAAAGAAAAAGACATTAATAGACATTTTCCCAAAGAAGGCATAGAAATGGTCAGCAGATTTTACACACACACACACACACACACACGAAGGTAATTACCACTGATCATTAGAGAGATACAAATTGAAATTAAAATGAGCAATCACCTCGCATCATTACAGAGGATGTTATCAAAAATAAATGAAAAGATAAATGTTGGCAAAGATGTAGAGAAAAGGGACTCTTACAGTTTTGCAGTGAATATAAATTAGTAGACCCATGTTGGAAAACGGTATGAGGGTTTCCCAAAAAATTGAAATTAGAACTACCGTATAATCCAGCAACCACTTGTCTGAGTATATACCCAAAGGACCTGAAATCACAATATTCAAGAGATCTTGTACTCCCATGTCTGATGTGGCGCTATATAAAATAGTCTAAATGTGAGAACGACATAAGTGCCTATAGATGAATAAATGCATAAAGAAAATGTGATATGTACACACGCGCACACACACATATGGAACACTCTATACAGAAGAAAAATAGAGGTGAAATCCTGACATCTGCAATAATATGGATGAGATTGGAGAATATTATCTAGATAAAGCAATTCACTCACAGAAAGAAAGTGTATGACTTAATTTACATGCATGATCTTGGTACGTCGGACTCGCACAGACAGTAGAATGCTGTTTACCAGAGTGGGGGTAGTGGGAGCTGTAGGTCCAAGTGTACAAATGTTCACTTGTAAGGTGAATATGTTCTAGGGACCAATGTACTGTGTGGTAGCAATAGTTAATAATAAAATATTGTATACTTGAGATTTTCCTTTTTTTATTTATTGAATTTTATTTATTACTATTTTAAAAAATTTTCTATAGGGCACACACACTAGCCAGAAAGAGACAGAGAAAGACAGAAAGAGAGAAAATGAGAAAGCAGGCCCCTAGGTCTGGAACAATGGGATGTTCACTGAGTTTTCTAAGTGATTTTAAATTTCTATCTTATTAGTCTCTGGTTTAATCCTTACTAAAGAACATGTTCTGTAGGTCCAGAATTCTAATTGCGGTTGGCCATGTGGGAGTTCAGCACCTTAATCACCATGCCACTTGCTGGCCCCAGCCTGAAAATTTCTAAAAGAGTAGATCTTAAGTGTTCTTACAAAAAAAAAAAAAAAAAAGAAGGCTAACAAGGAGGTTTAAGAAGTTTCTTGCAAAATGGATTAAAGTATAAGTTTATTTTGGTGCAAAAGATTTTTGAAATCCATGCATAATTTTTCATAAATACGCATTTCCCATAACCATTTGGGAACACCTTATAAAGTGGAATCTAAAAAAAGTCAGTCCTGGGACCAGCAGTTGGTGTAATGGCTATGTTGCTGGACTCCCATGTAGTTGACTGTGGTTCAAGTCCCAGACTCATGCCAGGCACGTGTGCATATGTGCCTAAGGTTCTGAGAGGAAAATGGAGGAGAAAGGATTGTGGTATTGCCATCCCCCCTGGGGGTGATTTCTCGCTTTCTGTCTCTCTGTCTCTCTCTGTCTTTCTGGTGAGTGCACGTGCCCTATAGCAAAAAGTCAGGGAGTAGGATCCTGGTCACTGGTGACTGGAGAAGCGAGTGGTTGGGGAAAGGAGAATTGCCAATCAGAGGATGCAAATCTTTCGTTAGATAGGAAGAATAAGTGTAGGGGATCTATTACACAGAATGGTGACTATAATAAATATTAATCCTCTGTGTATTTCAAAATTGCTAAAAGTAAATTTTAAATGTTTTCACTACAATGAAATGATGTCTGATGTAATTGATTAATTAATTAGCCTGATTTAATTATTTCACATTGTAAATAAATATCAAAACCACCTCATACCTCATATATGTATGTATATATATATATATATGTGTGTGTGTGTGTGTGTGTGTGTGTGTGTGTACATGTGTTTATATATGTGTATGTATAAATATTTATCAATTAAAGATAAAATAAAATAATAAGGAAGTTGAAAGTTGATCTGTAAAATTGAGTTCTAATTTTGTACTGTTAAAATTGTAGGGAACCAGCAGTTAGCGTAATGGCTATGTCGCTGGACTCCCACGTAGTCAACTGTGGTTCGTGTCCCGGACCCGGTGGCTTAAAACTCACGCCGGGCACGTGTGCGTGCGTGCCCAAGATCCCGAGAGGAGAATGGAGGAGAAGGGATTGTGGCGTGACCATCCCCCCTGGGGGGTGATTTCTCGCTTTCTGTCTCTATGTCTCTCTCTGTCTGTCTGGCGAGCGCACGCGCCCTACAGTGAAAATCTCTCCAAGGGAAAAAAAATTGTAAAAGGAATTATTTATTTAACTTTATTTATTTATTATTATTATTATCATTATTAGTTTTTAAAAATTTGTTATAGGGCATGTATGCTCACAAGAGAGAGAGAGAGGGACAGAGAAAGAGAGATAGAAAGTGAGAAAGCAAGCCACCAGGTATGGGACTTGAACTGACATTGGCCACATGGAAGTCCAGTGCCTTAACAACCACACTACATACTGGCTGCTGTAATGTTAAATTTTATGTTTGTTTTTCTTAAAGAAGGCTGCTTTAATTATTTCGAGCTGAAGTCTCAGATGCCATGCTCCGTATGTCCATACGTTGCTAAAGCCAAACTACTTCATAAGCTTGATACATTTAAATGGTAACATACCCAAGAAAAGTTTAAAAATGGTGACATTTTAATAGGAAAAATGATAAGTCATAGCTACTCTTTTAATTTTTTTTTCTAAATTCACCTCTGTGTCTTCTGTCCATATGTGACTGTTTAGATTTTTTTTTTTTTTTTTTTTGGTGAGAGGTTTTTTGCTATAGGGCGTGTGCGCTCGCCAGACAGACAGAGAGAGGCAGAGAGATAGAAAGCAGGAAATCACCCCCCAGGGGGGATGGCCACGCCGCAATCCCTTCTCCTCCATTCTCCTCTCGGGATCTTGGGCACGTACGCACACGCGCCCGGCGTGAGTTTAAGCCCCCGGGTCCGGGACCCGAACCGCGGTCGACTACGTGGGAGTCCAGCGACATAGCCATTACGCTAACTGCTGGTCCCGTGACTGTTTAGATTTTAAGTTATATGAATTAATGTAATAAAATACAAAAAAATATGTGATTAAAAATAGGAATTTGGAAAAAGAAGATGTTCTATAGGAAGGTTTAATAGCACAAGTTTTTTTTTTTATCATTTGAACAGTAGAGATTGAATCAGGGACATTACGAGTGAATAGATGGGGTCCAGCAGGTGGACATGGTGGTTAAGGTGCTGGACTCCCACATGGCTGATCGTGGGTTAATTCCTGGACCCAGTGGCTTGAGAATCATGCTGGGCGTGTGTGTGTGCATGCCCAAAATCTCAGGAGGAAAATGGAGGGGAAGGTACTGCAGGATGGTCATCCCCACTGGGTGTGTGTGGTTTCTCACTTTCCTTCTCTCAGTCTCGCTCTGTATCTCTGGCAAGCACATGCACTCTGTAGTAAAAATCTTAAAAAAAAGTGAGAAACATCAATCAAGGAGTTAGTCCCAGGGTGGCAAATCAGGTTTGGACTGTGTGACCTGATGCACTGATGCTGAAAAGGGCAGTGGGGTTCACTTACCTCTGCACAGACCTTCCTGTCAAAACCATGTACCTTCCCACAAGGCAATTGTAAATTACACTCACTAAGGTTCTAATTGGCTGAAGTCACCATTAGGGATCTAAGAACGCCATTTCCTCCCAAAACAAATGTTAACTTATATGAGTTCTAAAGCAGTAATACATTCTCTCTCCCTCATGGTGTTGTACTTCTAATACAATAATACTAACATCTTAAGATTTTAGTTGACTGAGGGTACTGGAAGTTGAGGACGGGACGTTTCTGAGAGTGGCACTGAAGACACAGAATGCTCTCCTAGCTGCAGCACCTTCCCATGCACTTCCTTAGAGCCTCCAAGACTTCTTTGTTCCTGAGGCTGTAGATGAGCGGATTCAGCATGGGGGTCACTATGGTACCAAGGACAGCTCCTACCTGGTCTTGCTCAGGTGTATGGGAAGAGCTGGGTGTCATGTAGATGAAGATGGCCTGACCAAAGTAGAGACTCACCACAGTCAGGTGGGAGGTGCATGTGGCCAAGGCTTTGTTTCTCCCCTTGCGAGAGTTCATCCTGAGGACAGTGAGGAAGATGAGTGTGTACGAGGTCACGATGAGAACAAAAGGCACCAGGAGGAACACAATGGTTGACACGAATTTCACCATATCGTAAGCTGATGTGTCCACACAAGACAGCCTCAGGATGGCAGGCATCTCACAAAAATAGTGATTAATCTCCCTGGAGCCACAGACAGGAAAATGCATTGGGTAGATGGTATGGACAAGGGCAGCAAGCGCCCCTCCAGTCCAGGCCACAGCAGCCATCTGCAGGCAGGCCCTGGGGCTCATAAGGACGGTGTATCTCAGAGGGTTGCAGACAGCCACATAGCGGTCATAGGCCATGAGGGTGAGAAGGATGCATTCAGCCAGGCCGAGGGTAAGAAAGGAAAACATCTGAGCAGCACAGGCCAAATAGGAAATGTCCTTTTTGCCTGTGAAGTAGTTGGTGACCATCTTCGGGACCGTGCTGGAGATATAAGCCAGGTCAATGAGAGAGAGCTGACTAAGCAGGAAGTACATGGGGGTGTGCAGGCGGGAGTCGAGCCAGATGAGGAGGATCAGGACGGAATTTCCAGCAGAGGCAGCAGTGTAGACAAGGAGGATGAGAAGGATGAGGAGATATTGGTGTTTAAATCCAGGGAAGAGCCCCAGAAGGATGAAGTCAGTTGAGGTTTCATTCCACTGCTTCATGTTTTCACTCAGATCATCTTATTTGAACTGAGAATGTATAAAGACAAACAATATTACAGAGAATGTGGTGTTTTCCTAAACCTTTTTTTTTTTTTTTGTCAATACCTTCTATTTACCTATGGCCACGATTCTAAAATAGTACCTTCCCATAAAGGAAGATTTTGATTAAAATCTATCAAATCAAAACACCTCTATCTAGAAGTGAACAAAGGCATAGCCTGTAAATGTTCTGATTTGTGCAAATTACTATTTAGTCTTCTTTTCTCTCTCTCTCTCTCTTTTTTTTTTTTTTTTGCTAAAGGGTGCGTGCACTCGCCAGAAAGACAGACAGAGACAGAAAGCGAGAAATCACCCTCAGGGGGGATGGCCACGCTGCAGTCTCTTCTCCTCCATTCTCCTCTCGGGATCTTGGGCACGCATGCACACACACCCAACGTGAGTTTAAGCCACTGGGTCGGGGACTCGTACTGCAGTTGGCTACAGGGGAGTCCAGCGCCAGCCATTACGCTAACTGCTGGTCCCACTATTTAGTCTTGTTGACTTACAGTAATATATAACTTCATAATGGAGGTAGAAGAATCTCTTTGACAAATAGTGTTAGGAAAACTGAGTATCCACATGCAGAAGAATGGAAACAAATCCTTTTCCACACCATATTAAAATGGCACCTCATTGTAAGACTACTACAAGAAAACATTGAGGAAAATTTCTACAACTTTGGTTTAGGCAGCTACTTTTGGATGTCACTACAAAAGCACAGGCTATAAAAGTAAAACTGTTGTGTTGTCAGGAAAGTCAAGACATACTTTTCTTTTTCCTATGCAAAAACGAGTCATGACTTTCCTGAAAACCCAATAGAGGCGCGGCCCCCTGGGCCTGCGCAGCCGGGGCTCTGCTCCGCGTTCCGCTGCCACTCTGGGGCTGGTGTGTGGCCTCCGGACCTGTGCGTGGCCGCTGGGCCTGTGCCTGCACGTGGTCACTGGGCCTGCGCGTGGCCGCTGGGCCTGCGCCTGCATGTGGCCCCTGGGTCTGCGTGTGGCCACCGGGCCTGCGCGTGGCCCCCGGGCCTGTGCATGGCCGCCGGGCCTGTGCCTGCGCGTGGCTGTTGGGCCTGTGCGTGGCCCCTGGGTTTGCGTGTGGCTGCCAGGCATGCGCCTGCGCGTGGCTGCTGGCCGCAGGCGGCAAACTGAAGCTGAAAACAAGGATTAAGAACTTGCAACTATAAGCAACAGA
>NW_006159689.1:112681-126493 GCF_000334495.1 Tupaia belangeri chinensis | reverse complement strand
GAGAGGGGGGGGGGGGAGGCATGGAGGGCAACCGTGGATGCCAGGGACAATGTGGGAGGAGGATGGGACATTGCAGAGGGTGGGGGATGGGGAATCAAGGGTGGCAAAACAAAAGGCAAGGTATGCAGGACATAAGAATTGGAAAATTATTTGCTGAGAACATGTATGTTGATGTGCTTGATTGAGCCAATGCACAGTGTATTTTGGATGGAAAATTCATTTGTGTGTTGTGATGGTGTATAGTGAATTAATGTAGAAAATGAATAAATTAAAAAAAAAACCCAATAGACAAATGAGATTGCATCAAACTAAAAAGCTTCTGGACTATAAAGGAAGCGATTAACTGAGTGAAGAGACAGTCTATAGAATGGGAGAAAATATTTGCAAATTATATCTGATAAAGAGCTAATATCCAAAATAAATGAAGAATTCAAACAATTTAATAATAAAATAAATAACAAGCATATGCAAAAATGTTGAACATCACTAATCAATAGGAAATTTCAGATAAACCCCATGATAAGATAGTACATCACTGTAGTTATAATGGCCATTATGAAAAAAGGTGCAAAAAAACCCCAAAAACAAAGAACAGCAAATGCTGGCGACAATATAGACAAAAGGAAACTATTACAAGCTGTTGGTGGGAATGCAAAATAGTACAGCCATTATGGAAAGTAGTATGGAGGCTCCCCAATAAATTAGAAATAAAACTACCATATCATAGCAGCAATCCCACCACTGTGTATATATCAAAAGGAAATCAGTATGTTGAAGAGCTATCTGTACTCCCGTGTTTATTGCTGCATTATTGACAGTCACTAACATGAAATTAACCTCAGTATCCATCAAAGGATGAATTGATTATGAAAATATGATATCCATCAGTAGCCCCCAACCTTTTTGGACCAAGGACTACTGGTTTTATGGAAGACAATTTTTCTACAGATGGGGTGGGGGGTGGCTTTGAGATGATTCAAATACCTTACATTTTATTTCCATTATTATTACATTGTATTATATAGCGAAATAATTATGCAGCTCACCATAATGTACAATCAGTGTGAGCCTTGAGCTTGTTTTCCTGCAAGTAGACAGTCCCATCTGGGGACTCCTGTGAGAATGTAAAGCTGTCCCTGACATGGCAGGAGGCAGAGCTCAAGTAGTAACAGACCCATGGCGGGGGGCGGGTGTAAGCACAGAGGAAGCTCTGCTCACTCACCTGCTGTTCACTTCTGGCTGTGCAGCCCAGCTCCTGAGAGGCCACAGATGGGTCCTGGTCTGGGGTCCAGGGGTTGGGGACCCCTGGTATACATACACAGTGGAATATTACTCACTCACAAAAAGGAATCCAGCTGCTTTTGACAACATGGATGAACCTGGGTGACATTATGTAAGTTAAAAAGACAGTACAGAATGACCAGTACTGCATGACCTCACCTGTATGTGGAGAGCAAAGTCGACCTAGAAGTAGAGAGCAGAATAATGGTTACCTGGGGTGATGCAGCTGGGAGTGTTAGTCAAAGGACACAGCATTCCAGTTAGGCAGGAAAAATAAGTTTAAGAAGTCTGTTGTACAACACGTTGACTATCATTAATGTTATACTCTTGAAAAATGCTAGGAGAGTGGGTGTGTTTTCATCATAAACATGACAGCTGTGTAGGGTAATATGTGTGCTAATAAATTACTAATAGATTAGGTCATTCCGCTTATCACTTGTTACGTCATGTTGTACATGATAAATACATACAGTTTAATCTATTAAAATGAAAATAAAATAATTTCTAACTCAACATTCTTTTCCCATGTTTTAACATGTTTTTATGTGGAGGTTGTTAGTGTTCTTATGTCTCGTGTGCTGCTTTTCTGAACATCTGCCTCTGTCCACCTCTGCTCCTGAGCGTCTCTCGAGTTTCTCTTGAGGCCTCACATTTGCATGAAGACATTTTCATTATCAGCCGGATAAGGTAAGCTGTTGTTCTGCTTTACTTATCTCCACTATATCTCTTTAAAAATATTTTTAAATTTCTTGTATACATTCAATCACATACATCACTTAGCTCGTACAATGAATGTTCCAGCATGAATACATTTCTTGCTAGTCCAGTTGGGGAGACTATACACGTTATCATCAACAGATAATCTTACTGTTGTATTTTCCTTACTCCTGTTTTCTTAGTTTTAAGCTTTATGCTTCCACTGGAACATCCTCTCCTTAATCTTAGTTAACTTGAAAAACAGTAGTCCTGTTCCCTTTTCATAAATCTTTGTTCTTGTTCATTGCCCATAGAGTATAATAAAAATTACTTTAAAATAGTTGCATTAATAACGTCCTGAAAATGAGTTTTAAGAGCTCACATTCATAGTATTGATGTTCTTTATTCTTCTGTTATGGCATCACCTTATTCCCTGATGACAAATAAAGACATACACTTTCATTTATCTGAGAACAAATATTCAATTCAGAGATCAATGAATTGGTATCCCTCGTATACCCTGATTTTTCACATGCAATATCTTCTTTCAAGCAATAAGAACCAGAAATGTTTTCATTATAAATAATGCAATATTGATTCACTCTCAGTAGTATACTTGAAATACTTTGTGCCATATTGGATCTTTCATGCTTATGCCTTCCTTTATCTGAGGTAATGAAAATAAAACACTCAGAACAGAGTCATTACCAGATTTTTGCAACACTTGGTCATTGGGGAGTCTTGTTTCTCTTAGGTACCAGGGATTCTAGCACCTCTGGGGTTCTGGGTTAGTTTGCTGGGGCCCCTCCCTGTAATGCTTCTCTGTTTTCTGCCTTTGTGGCTCGGCTGTAAATGCTTCCCCAGACATAGGCTGTTTTCCTCCTTCGGAGCGAAATCGTGAGAGTTCCAAGGACCTCAGTTTTCACATGTAAATTAGAGCAGCTCTTCACAAGTTAAGGTATGAAGAGGGTTATTGACCATGGTGTATTTACTGAACTGTCGTGGAATGGAAGTCGAGGTGTGCTCTAGAGACCAGAAGTACGGTGTTAGAAGTGTGACCAGGGATTGCATCTGTGCTGTGACCAGTGCCTTCCCAGTGCCAGATGCTCATTTCACAGTCAAGATAGTAAGCCCTGTGCTGTAATTTTCAAATTGACAAATGATAATTTTATCTATCTGTGGGGTACCTTGTGGTTTTTAGGTGTATATGTACAGTGTGTAATGATCAAATTGGGGTTATTAGCAGATCACCTCAAACATCAATTGTTACTTTCTGTTGGAAACATTAAATGTGACATTTTGTATGTTAAAACGTTACAGAGTTTATAGAAGTATGGGGTAAAAGGAAACCCTGTGTTTTTGTTAGGAAACCTTGACTCTGTGATATTTCGTGGCTCAGAAATCAGTAAATGGCTGAGACTCAGTATTCTCCTGCCCTGCTTGATCTATATGGCTGATTTGCTTTCTTTAAAATTACATTAAGTCAGTAAGTATTGACGGAGCCATTAGATACAATCTTTATTATATGGAAATTGTGATTCAACAGTAAACTGTGAAACTTGTCAGATAAAGATTCAGTCTTGAGTAAATAATGCACAGAACTTTAAAACATGTTTACAAAGGCCTGCAGGTGACATGGTGATTTAGGTGCGGGACTCCCACCTGGCCAACTGGAGTTCAAGTCCCAAACCTGGTGGCTTGAGACTCACGGTGGGTGTGTGTGCATGTGTGCCCAAACTCCCAGAAGGAGAAGGGATTTCAGGGTGGCTATATCCCCCAGGAGATGATTTCTCACTCTCTGTCTCTCCATCTCTCTCTTTGTCTTTCTGGTGTGCACATGCACCCTATAGCAAAAAAAAAAAAAAAAAAATCTCAAAAAAAGTTCTTACAGAATAACTTCTGTCAAAATACAAATATTTTTGTCCTCCATTGACCAATATTGATGACTTCGATTTTCTTTAGCCCCAAGGAAAACGAAAGCTTAACTTTGTGGTCTGTCTGAGCAGAGATCTGACATCCTTTATTTTTATCTAGGAAAAGTTACATTACTCGTCAATAAGTAAGCAGGATTTTCTCCATCATGTATGGTATGAAATGAGTGATTAACAATTAAAGAAGAGCTCTAGAAATATTTTTGCGTGAATGATAAAATCAAACCCTTCTGGAAGAGTGTGGGCAGGTTACCTCCATTCGGAAGTCTCCCTGGCTCTCTAAATGCCCCATGCTCTCTGGAAAGTGCGACCCACCAGCTCATGGCCCTGCAGGGTATGGAGGTGTCTCCCAGCTCAGGATGCCGCATTCCCAGGGCTGCCTTCCCAGTGGTGGGCTAGTGGGGGCATGTTAGTCAGGGGAAAGGAGGGTATTGAGGTTGATCACAGGAGTTAGTGTTAGGAAGGCCTCATCAGCTGGGAGCCATTTGCATGCCCTGCCCACTGTCCTTCATGAGAACCTGAAATCTTGAGACTGAGTAGAGACAGCAGAAGTAATTTCCTTCTGGCGTCCTGTCAGGCGTTGTCTAAAGGAACGCGAGGCACAGGGGGCTCTGCCAGTGCTCTCCGTGAGGACACTCACACACTCCTCTCCCCGTGGGGAGCTTCTGACCTTCCTGCTCCTCTACCCTTCTCTGCAGTGCGTCTCCCTTCGTTGACTCACTGTGAGAACAAGGCTTCCATTCTGTGTGTCTGAACTTATCTGCTCTTGCTTTTCAAAGTTTGCTGCCCCAAATCTGTGGTTTGGGGACTGGATGAATAGCCAGATTTAAGTTCCTGCCTGGAAAGCAATTGTTTTCTTAACAGGCAAAGAGTACTTTCCCCACCTCCAGCTGCCCAGTGAGCCTCTGGTACCTGATGCCTGTGCTGGCTCTGCGTGGTTCTCAGCTCTTGTCTTGAGAAACTGATCTTCTCACTCAGGGTCTTAACTCTGTTTCTGACCCGCCTTCCTCAGGTCTGAGGTCTGCACGTGAAGGCTGAGTACCATCCTCTGGGTCAGATCAGCGGGTCTTAACTCTGTCTCTGACCCGCCTTCCTCAGGTCTGAGGTCTGCACATGAAGGCTGAGTACCATCCTCTGGGTCAGATCAGCTGCTCATAGCTTCTGTGAGCCCGGAGCTGGGGTCCCATGGGAGGCTGTCCCCAGACTTCAGTTAATCAGAGCAGGATAAGTGGAGGGCTCTGAGAAACTGCTCATGAAAATAGCCAGTATTCCGTATTTTGCAAAATAACATGGTGGGATTTTCATTTTGTTTATGGAAACAAAGTATTAAAGAAATTTCATGTTGCAAATGTGATAGCATGATTTTTATTTATTTTATTTAATAAATTTATTTACTTTAGAGAGGTTTTTGCTACAGGGTGTGTGCACTCACCAGAAAGACAGAGAGAGACAGAGAGAAAGAAAGCAGGAAATCACCCCTCGGGGGGGGGATGGCCACACTGCAATTCCTTCTCCTCCATTCTCCTCTCAGGATCTTGGGCATGCACGCACATGTGCCCGGCGTGACTGAGCCACTGGGTCTGGGACTTGAACTGCAGTCAACTACATGGGAGTCCAGCAACATAGCCATTACGTCAACTGCTGGTCCTAAGCATGATTTTTAAAGAATGGAAAAGAGAAGTTAGCCTTTAGGGAGTCCATTTCCTTCTGAGATGGCTACTGAACTTGAGCGGTGAAATATTGCTTTCAGGTACTAAAAATAAAGATTTTCTACTGAGGCTTCACCCTGCAGATTCATAGGTAGAGTGGTATTCTTCTCTTCATCTCTCTCTGTGTCTCCCTGCATCTTTTAATTAAAAAAAACTTTTTTTAAGGTAAAGTATTTTTTTTTTTTTGGAGAGGTTTTTGCTATAGGGCACGTGCGCTGACCAGATAGACAGAGACATAGAGACAGAAAGCGAGAAATCCCCCCCCGGGGGGATGGTCATGCCACAATCCCTTCTCCTCCATTCTCCTCTCAGGATCTTGGGCACGCGCGCACACACGCCCAGCGTGAGTTTTAAGCCACTGGGTCCGGGACGCGAACCGCGGTCGACTACGTGGGAGTCCAGCGGCATAGCCATTACGCTAACTGCTGGTTCCCAAGGTAAAGTATTTTTTTGACTCTCAAGTTCCTTCTTTATCTTGCTAATTCGTGCCTTTTCCCCTCTCTCATTTAGGAGAGGCACAAACCTGGGCCTTTCTGAGATGGCTACTGAACTTGAGCTGTGAACTATTGGTTTTGGTTTTCATTTTTTCTTTTTAAAATTAAAATATAAAATGTTTTTATTGTCTTTTTTTCTTTCTCTTTTCTTTTTTTCTTTTTTCTTCTTCTGTTTCCTTTTCCTGTTTCTTTTAACTTCATCCCTTCGCTGCCCAGCCTCCACGCCCTGAGTGTATATATAGGTCTTAGTAAATAGCATCCAAACATCTGAACACTATTAGAGTCAGAATATTCCTCAGTCCCCACTGAATCTGATGCAAAGGGTGAAAATTGGAATGGAAGAGATTGCAGATCACCACCTCCTGCATACCTCTGAACGCTCAGATTGAACTTCAAGAACTAGGAAGAAATGCACAATCTATCAGATGACCAGAAATCACCTCAGGGGCACAAGAAATATGAGAAAGAAGATAATACCTCTCCTCCAAGGGAGAAGGATAACTCCTCTTCTTTCACAGACAGTACAGTGGAACTCACGGAAATGTCATAAAGAATTTTGGATATTTATAGTGCCAAAGCTAACAGAGATGCAAGAGAAGAGAGACAATGAACTCCAGAAGCCACAGTAGAAAAGAGGCAATGAGTTTCAGGAGGTGAGGAAGTTCTTGCATGATCTGAAAGAGGAAATACACATTATAAAAAAGAATCAAACGGAACTATTAGAGATGAAGGCTGTAATACAGAAAATCAAAACCTCCCTTGAAAGTATTAAAAGCAGATTAGAGGGACCAGCAGTTAGCGTAATGGCTATGTTGCTGGACTCCCACGTAGTCTATTGCGGTTCAAGTCCTGGACCTGGTGGCTTAAACTGACGCCGGGCGCATGTGTGTGTGTGCCCAAGATCCTGAGATGAGAATGGAGGAGAAGGAATTGCGGTGTGGCCATCCCCTCTGGGGGGGTGATTTCTCGCTTTCTTTCTCTCTGTATCTCTCTGTCTGTCTGGCGAGCGCATGTGCCCTATAGCAAAAATCTCTCCGAAAAAAAAGAAAAAAAAGCAGACTAGATCATATAGAAGATCAAATCTCAGATGTAGAAGACAAAATCACTGGCCTAGAAAAATCCACCATGAAGACTGAGAAAATAGCCCCTCAAAATGAGAATAATATAC
The DNA here is from genome assembly GCF_000334495.1 of Tupaia belangeri chinensis. Lineage (NCBI taxonomy): Eukaryota > Metazoa > Chordata > Mammalia > Scandentia > Tupaiidae > Tupaia > Tupaia belangeri. Next base: position 119,214 of record NW_006159689.1, on the reverse strand, counting down.
GAGAAATACTAGATACCAATAAGTGTCCAAATGTCCAGATAATTAGTATCTCAGAAGGTGAAGGACTAATAAGGGCATTGACAATATATTCTATGAAATCCTAGAAGAAAACTTTCTAAACCTAGAGAGGCACTCAAAGATCCAGTCTCAAGAAATACAAAGAATCCCAAATACAGTCAACCCAAGAAGATCTTCCCCAAGACGCATTATAGCCTGACTGACCAAAACCACAGACAAAGATAAGATACTAAGATTGGCAAGAGAGAAATGTCAAGTTACCTACAAAGTATATTCCCATCAGGCTAACAGCGGATCTTTCATCAGAAACAATGTGAGTAAGGAAAGAATGGGAAAATATATTCAAAGTGTTCAGGGAAAACCAGCTTCAACTAAGAATACTATACCCAGCAAGATTATCCTTCATATGGGAAGAGAAGACAAGAACATTCTTAGATAAACAAAACCTGAATGAATTTACCAACACCAGACCGGTTCTCGAAGAAGTTCTGCAGGGAGTGCAATACCAGGAAAATTAAAATCAGACACACAGAAATAAGAGTTCAAAAACAACCAAGAAAATGGCCAATGCAATGGTAGAGACAAGCCTGGAGTTGAATGTTCCAGAATTTAAATGGGAAGATCGGACCATAAGAGAAGATAGATTAAGTACATGAGACAAAATTGGTGAAGTAGAATCTTAGGACTTTAGACTAAAATATTACTGATTTTTGTTTACACTTTGTTTTCCAGATTTAAGGATTTTTGTCTTGTCTTGAGTCACTGATAGGTTCATGTACCTACTATTTGAACAGAATCCTAACCTGTTTCCTGGCTTTAAATTTTGAGCAAAGCTGTCTTAGCTTTTCTTGAAATTAAAAAATATATTAAAAAATACCTATTTAATAGCCACAGTCAGCTAAGGAAAAATAAAGAGGAAGTACATTAAAGAGATGGGAGCTTTGAGGTCGAATCCTGGGCAAGGAAGTCAGGGAGTGGCACACTGCTGGACACTGCACTTGTTCCAGCTCCGTCCTGGTCAGTGTGGCTCGGCCTGTTCTTTGTCTCACATGTCCACTCTTCAGTAGAGGCCGAGGAGTGAAATGGAATGGGTTAGTTAGTGCCATTGTGTTATGGATTATCCATTGGGAACTAGCATGTACCCTTATCTAAAAGGAATCAAGCTAAAATAATCTGTGTGTCTAGAAGCAGTTACACCTTAATACTAAGCACAAGCACATTTTCAGAGCTGGCTCGGGGTAGAGGGAGTCTCCCAGGGGCACTTTCTCCCAGCAGCTAGGAGCTTGGTTTAGGGATGTAGTGAGACCCACACAGCCCTGGGAGTCCATGTGGCTCAGAGCAGGGGATCCTGATGAGCCTCTCTGAGCCTCTCCTCAGCCTGGCCTGTGGATTTGGCCTTCAGGATCTCGGTGGGAGCAGACAGGGTCCCCAGTTAGGACAAGTGCCTTCCAGCGGGTCACCAAGTCTGTGACTGTCCGAAACCTCTGCTGTTGCAACTGCAGCGAAGGGCAGATTGGGACTTGGTGCTCCTTGGGCTCCAGGGGCAACCATGTTGTGTCACAGCGTTCTCTGATTTTCCTCTAAAACTGTGTGAGATGGGACCAGCAGTTAGCATAATGGCTGTGTCACTGGACTCCCATGTGGTCAGTCAACCACAGTTCAAGTCCCGGACCTGGTGGCTTAAACTCATGCTGGGCGTGTGTGCCTGCTTGCCCAAGATCCCGAGAGGAGACTGGAGGAGAAGGGATTGTGGTATGGCCATCCCCCCTGGGGGGTGATTTCTCGCTTTCTGTCTCTCTGTTTCTCTCTTTCTGGCGAGCGCACCCGCCCTATAGCAAAAGACCTCTAAAAAAAAGAACTGCGCGAGACACAAAATTAGCAAGTATCTGCACAGCTATGTTAAAGCACCAGATGGGGAGACAGCTTTGTGGCTGTGTATTTTTGTAAACTCATTCCTTTCCCGCGGGAGGGCCCTGTTCTCTGTGGCTATGCTCCGCTCAATCCCCCGGGGTGACGAGGAACTGTCTTTCCTCCTGGAAATACAGGATTAGGCTCTGTGCCTCTGGCCACAGATGAGCAATACAAGCTGTTTTATGTTTTACCCCCATATATGGTCTTTAAAAAGTTTATGCATATTATGAAAAAAAACTATATGTGGGTTTATAAATATTACTGGTACCAAAATAAACTTATACATGAATTTGAATTCAGTAAGGTGTCTGTGCTCCCGACAGCCCAGATCTCTGGCACACGTGCATCTGGTGTGCACAGGTCTCCGGATAAGAACCCGAACCTTTCCATGTGGGTCAGTGCATGCCATAAGAAACTGTTCTTAAACATGAATTTAATTTAATTTATTTTACTTTTAAAAAGAATTATTTAATTTTATTTATTCATTCATTTATTTTATTTTGATCAAAGAGAGACTGAGAGTAAGAGAGGAAGCAAGAAAGCAAGTCACCAGATTCAGGACTTGAACCATAATCTGCCATGTGGGAGTGTCCAGTGCCTTAACCACCACACCACCTGTTGGTCCCACCAATGTGAATTTAATTTATAAATAATACTTTATTTTCAACATAATTCCCTCCATAAGTCAGCATTTTAATTATTTTTTTATATTAAAATTTTATATCAATTTTATTTGTCTATTTTAAAAATGAAATCACCTAATTATCTTAGTAAACAGATATTTTAAAGATGTCAACTGTGTGGTTCATTGCACCACTTTTTAAAAAGAGAATTATTTATTCTAAGAGAATTACTAATTTAACTTTATTTTTATTTTTTTTTTTAGAAATTTGCTATAAAAAATGTGCACTCATGAGACAGAGAGAGAGAAGAGAGGAGAGAGGAGAGAGAGGGAAAGTGAGAAAGCAAGCTGTCAGGTGTGGAACTCAAGCCATGATTGGCCATGTGGGAGTCCAACACCTTAATACCACCTGCTGGCCTCTATATATTTTATTTTATTTATCATTATAATTATAATAATTATTAAAAATTTGCTACAGAGCGAGAGAGAGAGAGAGAGAGAGAAAGCAATCCTTCAGGTATGGGACTTGAACCACAGCCATATAGGAGTCTGGGACCTTAACCACCGTACCAGCCTGCTGGCCCCATTGCTCCACTTTTGCTTTTCTTTTTGTTATCTGCATCTTTGCCCATTATTTGATTTAGAGACTTATCTTTCCTATTAGTTTTTGGTGTCATTTTAAGTAGCATGTTTGTGGATACTATTTTTGATTCATTTCTTTCTATCTTCTTCTTCTTCTTTTTTTTTTTTTTAAGAGAAATCTTTGTTCTTGGGCATGTGCACTTGCCCAAGACAGAAAGACAGAGAGAGAAAGTGAGAAAGAATCCCCCGGGGGATGCCACACCACAATCCCTTCTCCTCCATTCTCCTCCCAGGATTTTGGGCATGCATGTGCACTTGCCCGGTGTGAATTTCAAGCACCCAGATTTGGGACTTGAACCATGGTAAAGTACATGGGAGTCCATTGCCTCAACGAGTATGCCACCTACTAGCCCCTTGATTCATTTTTAAATCAACTCATTCAATACATTTGTGGTACGTTACCATTTAACTGACGCTCTGTCATTTCTTAGTATTTTATGTTGTTAAATCCTGTAACTCACACCTAAGCTTGATTTTTCATATTTAAGCTATATTTTTACTCTTATACTTTTGACTTTGAGAGTACCTGTATTTTCATATTTATCATTGTTACTGGTTATCATTAAATTAAAAATATGAATCTTTGAGAACAGTCTTCAATAATTATTGGAAACTCTGAATGTTTCTATACAGAAGAATAAAATTGAGCCTTTTATCTCATAACCACCTTCGCGTTTTTGAAATAAAAAATCGACTCAAAATTAAATTAATTTAACTTTAACTGAACTTCAACTTTGACAAATTAAATTGAAATAAAGACAATTTAAGGTGTTAGACTGTAAAACTCTTTGAAGCAAACACAGGGGGAAAACTAGATGACATTGGTTTGGACAATGTTTCGGATTTGACTTCCAAAAGTTTAGACAAAAGAAAGCAAAAGAAGACGAATGGGATCACATCCCACTAAAAAGCTGCTGCACAGCAAAGGAAACAATGGACTGAGTGGATAGGCGCCCTAAGGAATTTGTAACCACACATCTGATGCGAGGCTAACATGTGAAGTATATAAGACATCCAAGGTCTACAGCAAGAAAATAAACTAAGCGCCTATTTTTTTTTGGAGAGGTTTTTGCTACAGGGTGCGTGCGCTCACCAGAAAGACAGAGAGACAGAGAGACAGAAAGCGAGAAATCACCCCCCAGGGGGGATGTCCACACTGCAATCCCTTCTCCTCCATTCTCTCGGGATCCTGGGCACATACGCACACACACCCGGCGTAAGTTTAAGCCACCAGGTCCGGGACTTGAACCGCAGTCAGCTACATGAGAGTCCAGTGACACAGCCATATGTCATCTGCTGGTCCCTAATTGCCTGGTTTTAATATAGGGGCCAGGTGGTGGATGAAAGTGGTTTTGCCTCTTGGTACCCCCCAGAACACACAGGTCATGAGTGTGGGTGTAGAGGCAGGGTGTGGAGGCTGGGGTGTGGAGGCCAAGAACCTGCTGGCTGAGACATGAGTGGGTCAGTGTGAAAACTACTGGAGGTACTCCTCTCTCTCAGAAGAAATAAGTGAATATACATTAAACTACATTTAAAAAGATAAAAAATGTGCAAAGGATCTGAATGGACATTTCTCCAAAGAAGACACAAATGAGTAATTATACACAATTGTATTGGTCAGTGTTTTGCCAATAGTAAATTTCAAATGTTCTCACCATGAAAAATAATTGCTTTAAGCGATTGATATGTTAATTACCTTGATTTAATTACTCCACATTTTATTAACAAATCATAACACTATAACTCATAAATAAATACCACTGCAATGCTAATTTACAGTAACAGTAAATTACTCAGCTCATCTGCACTTCTTTTCTTGAGTTACTGTTTTCAAAGATGAGACGTGATCATTAGATGCCACCCATGTTTGTTGACTTCTGCACAGAATTACTAAGACTTTTTTCTCGTTATCTCTGTTTTCCTTTATTAACAATACTAAAGTGAACTCCATTTTTATTCTCAGATACATTTTCTCTTTAAAATATTCCATGATTTTATTTGACATTTGCTTTATCTTTATTTGTTAATAAAATCTGACTCAGCATTTGTCTTTACTCATCTGTCCATGTCCAGTCATTGACCATATTTACTTATTCTTAGTTAAATGTAGGCTCTTAGGGGTGATTTTTTTTTTGATTTTTCAGAAAATGTATATCTGTGAGACCAGCAGTTGGCGTGATGGCTATGTCACAGGACTCCCATGTAGTCGACTGTGGTTCAAATCCTGAATCTGGTGGCTTAAACTCATGCTGGGCGCGTGTGCGTGCGTGCGTGCCCAAGATCCCCAGAGGAGAATGGAGGAGAAGGGATTGCGGCGTGGCCATCCCCGCTGTGGGGTGATTTCTCGCTCTCTGTCTCTCTGTCTCTTTCTGGCGAGCGCATGTGCCCTATGGCAAAAACCTCTAAAAGAAGTGTCTATCTGTGATGCATTAGTGATGAATCTCTCTGTTTCGACGTACCCTGAAACCTAGCAGCTTAAATAGCAAACATCCATTACCCTGTGACTTCTTGTGGCCAAGGATCTGTGCCTGGCTTAGCTGGTTGGCTCTGGCGGTTAAGATGTTTCCTGGGCTGCTGTTCCCACAGATATGGTCACACTGCAACCCCTTCTCTGTTCCTCCTTTTGAGATTTGGTGTACACATGCCCAGTATGTTTTATAAGCTACTGGATTTGGGACTCAGACTGTACGGTTTACCATGTGGGATCCAGCCACCTTAACCACCAGGCCATGGGCTGATCTTTGAGTATTTCTGTCTCTCTTTTTTTATTTAAAAATTTTTTTAAAACTTTTTATTTGCTAAAGGGTATATGTGCTCACTGGAGAGAGCTAGAAAGAGACGGGGATAAAGTGAGAGGACACCCCCCAGCAGTGTCCAAGAGGAGAATGGAGGAGAAGGCCATCCATTGGGAGGTGATTTTTCACTTTCTGTCTCTCTGGTGAGCACATGCGCCCTATTGCAAAAAATCCCAAAAGACAAAGACAAAAAACAAAACAAACTAACCAACCAACCAAGTTATTTATTTGTCAACTGTTGGCTTCTTTGGAGTATTGTTCCCATAAACTTTTTGTAAAGTGTTACTGATTTCCCCATTCTTCCACCCAAAGATTTACCATAAATTGGATGTTTGTTATTGCTTCAATATTAGCAGAATTCATGTTACTCTGATAGTGGCTCTTTTTTTTTTTAAAATTTTTTATTAATTCACTTTACACCATCACAACACACAAATGAATTTTCCATCCAAAATACACTGTGCATTGGCTCAATCAAGCACATCCACATACATGTTCTCAGCAAATAGTTTTCCAATTCTTACATCCTGCATACCTTGCCCTTT
>NW_006159689.1:103128-111717 GCF_000334495.1 Tupaia belangeri chinensis | reverse complement strand
GCATGGGCCCCGGGGATGGCAGGGGCCCGCAGCCAGGCCGGGTGGGCCGGCGCAGGGCCCCTCCCCCTGCCGCCCTGATAGTGGCTCTTTCAAACTACTGTCTTGTTCTTCTTGGTGCCTCTAATTAGATCTTGATCAGATATGTTTTAACAAGTTGGTATGAGTTTATTTTGGTGCAAGAAAATTTGAAATCTATTCATATTTTTTCATGATATAATTTTCCTTGAACTTTGAAGACCCCTGTAGTTCCCTTGGGGAGGACGATGTGGGTAGGGGATGGGATGCGGACCCTGGTAGTTCCTTTGGGGAGGGCAATGTGAGTAGGGAATGGGATGTAGACGGGGTTTTTCTGAGCATGGGCCTCATCTCTTTGTAAACCTTTGGGCTGCCTTTGCAGAGTTGTTTGTGAAAACTTATGACTTGAATTTTTGTATATTTCACTAAAAAGTTTCCTTAAGATGACTGTAGAAGTGTTATTAGGAACATCTTTAGCTGTTACTAGAAATTGCAGCTGTGGAGAATTCGGGGATGTCTAGTTCTGTTGTGATGCTCTCGAGCCTGGCTGTGCTGCTGCCCCTGGAGCTCTGTGTCTCAGGGTCTCTGCCCGCACAACGCACTACTGGTTAAGTACTTCAGGACCATCTGTGATAACGTAAGGGAAGAACCCTTGGTAATCTTCTGTCAGAAATGCACAAAATAAATTTTTATATATGACATAAAAGTGCTATATAAACACTCCTTTATGGTGTTTTTAAATTGGTGCCTCTGTGTTTTAAAAGTATAAAATGTTATTTTGTATCAGTATTCCATATTTCTGTGGTTTTCAGATTTTCAGCAATACCCTTACCTTAAGATAAAAATTATCATGAAAAATATTCATACATTTAACAAAGGGATCCATTCCAGTTATAAATATTCACCCTCATGACATAAGAATAGTTTTCTGTACATAGGGATGTTTAGCATTAAAAATGACAGCACAAATTTACACATACCTAGTAGCTTTACACTTTATACAAATTCAAATTCATATTTTGAATTAAGATGTAGCCATAAGATAATATTCAAAGTCAATTTAAACAGATACAGTATTCCATTAACATACCATTAATTGTTCACTGTATAAAAATAGCTAAAAAGGAAGAAATGCCAAACTAGGGATCTTTGGATTTTTAGAGTATATTACTCTTCTTTTTTAATAATTATATTTAGTTTCTTTTTTTTTAAGAAGTATTTTATGTAACTTTTGTTTTTATATTTTTAAATTTCATTTTCCTTTACACATTCAATCACATTATTTAGCTTACAAAATGAATATTTCAACAGGTGAACATTTCTCCCTAGTCCAGTTGATAAAACTATAAAATATCTTCAACAGATAATACCACGTTTTTTTGTCCCATTAATGCTTTGTCTCCCTAAATGTTCTTCCTCAGACCCTCCTCTTTCACACACACTATACTGTAACCTGTATTGCCAACAAAATCAGGAACAAGGAATTAAAGGATACAGCCAATTAAACTTACTATCCACATTCTAATTTGGGTGTAAATACACTGTTTTTCCTCATTAGAAGATAAGGCAGTAATCTGATCTATATGAGTGGCCTGACCGAGAGGAATTACAATTTCTCTCAACTGAGAGACATGTTGGGGGAACTTTCTGGAGAGGTCATTGTAAGTTATTAGTGGATATGATTGTCCTTTGGAGGGTTGTAGGATGTAGGCAATTAAAAATGTCTGCAGATCAGGCCCTGCAATTCACTGAAGACCAGAATGACTCCTCCAGGGTTATCCCGGCGTAGGCTGCGGCAGCTTTATGAAGGGCCCAGTGGAAGGCACTGTCCTTCACGTGTTCATTGCCAGAGCTCAACTCTGGGCTCGGCAGCACCAGCTGGTCTTCACAAAGGGTCACTTTGCAGAAAAGTGGCTGGTGCTTCACTGTTCAGAGGGAACTGAAAGAAATGAAAATGACAAGGTTTTAATTCACTGAGAAGATGACAGTAGAAGTATCTTGCTGGAAATAGAATTTCTTCTTAAAAAGAGTATCATATTTCTTTCTTTGGCCTGGTAAGATGGCAGCAGTTTGTGGTCTATACTCATAAATGTTACCCTGTACAGTAACTGCGTTCATGACCGTCGTATTTAAGCTGGTACTCGGTCACAGAGCTACACTTTAGGAAGTGTTTGCCGCACATACCATCCTAGCCGAGCTGCCCAGCAATCCTACCGCTGCATAATAGTGCATATTCCTATTTAGCCAGATGGAAAAATCACTCAAAAGTTTTAGGCAACTTGCAACATGTTTCAGAAGGGACAGAATGGAACTGACTCAAGAAATGGCTAACTTCAGATCTTAAGGATTTTCCTCTCAGTGATGGAACATGTCTCCAGAGAATATGACTTAAAAATAAATGATTTTTAACTTTTTTTCCTCTGAAAATTGGAGCAATGTTGAATTGGCCAAGTTTTTGTTTCCTCCTTCCTGTCTTCTTGCCCTTTCTTAACTGATCTCAGGCATGGTTGGTAGAGGCTCGTGCACCGTGCACCGTGGTGAGTAACAGACCAGCACCTCTTTCTGGGGTTTAAATGGTGCTGGAGGAGAGGGGCTTTCTCATCCCTGTAGCGCAGGTGTTGGCCCTCTGACCCCAAGCCTGCGGCGGTCTTCTGGTGGTTCTGTTATGCAGGATTTAGCTTTGGAAATATGAATTACCTTTAAAATTTTTGTTTGGTTTTGACCTGACCTAGTAGATGTCTTTTTTTTTTTTTTTTTTGATACTGTATAGCTCAGTCCTTGCCTATGTCACCTATTTTCTACAAAAGTACAAAGTTGATTGATTTTGTTAAAGGAAATGTTTGCTTTGCCGCTTTCCAGAGTGAGTCTCTTTCAATGCCTGCAGGAAGGGAGTTCATGGAGAGTAGACCTCTGTATTCCTCTCAGTCCTCCAAGTTAAAATAGCAGATTGAACCACATCACCAATGAATACGTCTCATTAATGCCAGTCTCCTAGGTAGCTCTCAGGTCTCCTTGCCTAGCTCATGTCCATCTCACCGCTGATTTGCATTATTACACTCCTTATAAACCATCAGTTTGATCTGGACAGGGCCTCATTACTGAAACCAGAGTTAAATGACCTGTGATGGGCCACTGTCACCAAATGGACTCCATCTTACGGAGTGAATGAAAAGGTATTGCTTTTGTGTGCTCCCAAGTCGTTAGCACACTGTCTCCTGCCACTGCCTGGGCTGAGTTAGAAGCCTCCTTATTTCAGGACTGTTCTGTTCTTGGCTGATGGTGAGTGCAGGCTGCTAAGACCAGTTCTTATTGTCTTGAGGTGAGTTTCACAGCTGCTGGATTTTCTGACTCTCCAATTCCAGCTCCCACCCCGACTATGACTATCCCAGAACTGGTCTGTGACAGATCTCTGTCCTGGATTTCGCCTGTAGCAAATATTGTCATCTGATGGTTTTCTTCTTTCCTTCTGAGTTGTGAGTCAGTCGCTCTGAGCTTTTACTTCCAGACTTGTTCTGCATGCTAGGTAGGCTTTCGCCTTTTTATTAGGGTGAAGCCTTCTAGATTTTTACTACAGAAGCCACAGGAGGTCCACTTCACCCATAAGTAAATTAAAAATAATTAAAATTATATTTTTAAAAATGTTAATAAAATTGAATTAGCTTAATTTATTAAATTTTTTATTATAATTCCTGATTTACATATAATCATACGTCTTTGTAGGGTAGCAAATGGTTTTAAAAGCATGTATACAGTGTGTTACCAAATTGAGGCTATAAACATATTTACCACCTTTGACATATGACATTATAGTATGTTGTGTACATCTGGAATTCACTCTACTAGTTATTTTGGAAGTACATATTTAAATTGTCATGATGTTCTTTACTATGAAATTTCTAAAGACAAACAAAGTGATTAAAAATCAGACAACTGGGACCAGCAGTTAGCGTAATGGCTATGTCACTGGATTCCCATGTAGTCGACCATGGTTCGAGTCCCGGCCTCGGGGGCTTAAACTCACGCTGAGCGTGTGTGCGTGCGTGCCCAAGATCCCGAGAGGAGAATGGAGGAGAAGGGATTGCGGCGTGGCCATACCCCCTGGGGGGTGATTTCTTGCTTTCTATCTCTTTGTCTCTCTGTCTGTCTGGCGAGCGCACACGCCCTATAGCAAAAACCTCTCCCCCTGCCCCCCAAAAAATCAGACAACCTATTTGTTCACTTTCTATCAAAAGCCAGGGTCTTGTTTTTTATGACTGAGTAATATTCCATAGTATATATGTGCCACACTCTTCCAGTCTGCCGAATAAAGCAAGCCAGGTTATGAAAGACATTGTATGTCTGCACTTAATATACACTGACTGTCCTCACTCTGTGGTGGAAACTGGAGGACTAGAGGACATAGAAGCATGAAAAAGGTTATGGATACTGGAAAGAGGGTAGGAGAAGGGAGAGAGTGTGAATAAAGACATTAAGGAGAAAAACAGAGAGGTAAGACATTTATGGAACACAGAAATGGACTATTATCTGTTGATGATAATGTGCATAGTCCTCAGCTCGACTAGTGTGAAGTGGATTTATGTTGGGAAAATTCACTTCACAAGCTAAATTATGTATAATGGTGGAATATATGAAAGAAATGAAAATTAACTTAAAAATATAAATAAGACAACAAAAAATCTCATAAAGTAATGAGGATGGATTTTTTTAAAACAAAGATAATCTTAACATCGCCAATGAAAAGAGAATTCATAATTTCCATGTAAAGGATTGTGGAAGATAAGCGCTTATAATCTGAGAGGGTCTGTGGTATCACCATTGGTCCAGTAGAGAGGTAAAACTGTACATAACAACAGCTCATTAGCAAGAGATAGAAAAGAAGACTTTTATCCAGTCACTGTGAGTTCTTGTAAGACCATAGTACTGTTTTGTACATAAAGAAGCATCCTTGAAAAGGCAAAAACAAAACAAAACTGGAAAGAGATGTTTAAAAGTAAAGTTATGATAAAATCAGTGATTCGGTGACTTACAGGCTTTACAAAATTCTTGATTTTAGCCTTTTTAAAATTCATCACAAGGCGGACTCAGCTACTTGTAACATTTTGGACTTTGCTCTGTTACCTAGTTTTATGTGGTGAGTAATGGTTTAATAACAAATATATAAATGCAGTATGAAACCTGTGCAGACAACTGTCTATCAGATAACTGGTGAATTTACACTTAACTTGACTGGGTTTAAAATAGTGAATCTGAATTTTAGCATGCAGACACTTTCACTTACAAAGCGCTCATTTGTTTTTTGTCTGTTCATTTGTTCTGTCATATTTATGGTTTACCAAAAAGCATACTTAGTTGTGACGGTCACTTTGGTTAACACTTTGATTAAATCAAGAGAGAAAATAGGCAGGGGTGTCACAGAGGTATACAAACATTTACAATTCAAACAATCCTAATCATTCTGAGAAACTAAAGGTGAGAAATACGTAGTTATGTAATAAGGGGGCTTTTATCCATTTGTGGTGATCATCATTCATGCATTTAAAAAACGGCTGTGGTTTTCGATCACTGAAGCCAGGTTCAAAGCACATTACTGTTCAATAAACTGCTGAAACTACAACTGTTACGTTCCAGAGTGTTTAGTCTGTGTAAATCTTTGCCAATGAGTTGTGTATCGTGTGAGCAGCATACAGAGGGCACCTGTCCTATATCCACTGAATCAGTCTGCCCTTCGGTTGGGGATGTAAGGCACTGGCATTCAGGGTTATTACAGCTATGTTTGGACTTATCCCTGTCGTTTTGTCACTTTTCCCCCCTAATTGTTTTGTGTTCTCTCACCTCTGGAGAGAGTGTGAATAAAGACATTAAGGAGAAAAACAGAGAGGTAAGACATTTATGGAACACAGAAATGGACTATTATCTGTTGATGATAATGTGCATAGTCCTCAGCTCGACTAGTGTGAAGTGGATTTATGTTGGGAAAATTCACTTCACAAGCTAAATTATGTATAATGGTGGAATATATGAAAGAAATGAAAATTAACTTAAAAATATAAATAAGACAACAAAAAATCTCATAAAGTAATGAGGATGGATTTTTTTAAAACAAAGATAATCTTAACATCGCCAATGAAAAGAGAATTCATAATTTCCATGTAAAGGATTGTGGAAGATAAGCGCTTATAATCTGAGAGGGTCTGTGGTATCACCATTGGTCCAGTAGAGAGGTAAAACTGTACATAACAACAGCTCATTAGCAAGAGATAGAAAAGAAGACTTTTATCCAGTCACTGTGAGTTCTTGTAAGACCATAGTACTGTTTTGTACATAAAGAAGCATCCTTGAAAAGGCAAAAACAAAACAAAACTGGAAAGAGATGTTTAAAAGTAAAGTTATGATAAAATCAGTGATTCGGTGACTTACAGGCTTTACAAAATTCTTGATTTTAGCCTTTTTAAAATTCATCACAAGGCGGACTCAGCTACTTGTAACATTTTGGACTTTGCTCTGTTACCTAGTTTTATGTGGTGAGTAATGGTTTAATAACAAATATATAAATGCAGTATGAAACCTGTGCAGACAACTGTCTATCAGATAACTGGTGAATTTACACTTAACTTGACTGGGTTTAAAATAGTGAATCTGAATTTTAGCATGCAGACACTTTCACTTACAAAGCGCTCATTTGTTTTTTGTCTGTTCATTTGTTCTGTCATATTTATGGTTTACCAAAAAGCATACTTAGTTGTGACGGTCACTTTGGTTAACACTTTGATTAAATCAAGAGAGAAAATAGGCAGGGGTGTCACAGAGGTATACAAACATTTACAATTCAAACAATCCTAATCATTCTGAGAAACTAAAGGTGAGAAATACGTAGTTATGTAATAAGGGGGCTTTTATCCATTTGTGGTGATCATCATTCATGCATTTAAAAAACGGCTGTGGTTTTCGATCACTGAAGCCAGGTTCAAAGCACATTACTGTTCAATAAACTGCTGAAACTACAACTGTTACGTTCCAGAGTGTTTAGTCTGTGTAAATCTTTGCCAATGAGTTGTGTATCGTGTGAGCAGCATACAGAGGGCACCTGTCCTATATCCACTGAATCAGTCTGCCCTTCGGTTGGGGATGTAAGGCACTGGCATTCAGGGTTATTACAGCTATGTTTGGACTTATCCCTGTCGTTTTGTCACTTTTCCCCCCTAATTGTTTTGTGTTCTCTCACCTCTATTTATCTCCCTTTAGTTTTCCTGGTGTTGTGTTCCCTTAAGTCTTTCCTGAGAAGCTGGTTTTGTTTTAGTGAATTATTTCAGCCTTTGTTTACCCAGGAATGATTTTCTCTCTCCTTCCCATTTAAAGCATAGTCTTGCCTAGTATAGTACTCTTAGCTGAAAAAATTTTTACCCCAGAGTTTTAAATGTCTTCCCATTTTTTCCTTGCCTGGATGTTTCAGTTCAGAGGTCTGATATTAATCTAATGGGATAACCTTGTAAGTATTTTGGCTTTTTATCTCGTCATTTTTAGAATATTGTCTTTTATTTTTATTAATCTGGCTATGATATGCTTTGGACAGGATTTTCTTATATTAAACCTCTTTGGCTCTTTGTATTTCCTAGATTTGGATGTCTGTGTGCCTCTCTAAGTTTGGTAAGTTTTCAGTTGATGTATTGTGGAAGAGATTTTCTATGCTTTTTACCTGTCTCTTTGCCTTCTGTAATACCTAATCTGTGGATATTTGACTGTTTAATTGTGTCTAGGATTTTGCATATTTTGTCCTTATTTTTAATGATTAGTCTTCCATTCTTTTCCACTGTTCGGATTAAATTGGAGGTTTTTGTCTTCAAGGTTAGAGATTCTTTATTTCATAAGGTCTAATCTGCTGTTAATTCTTTCAAGGGAGGTTTTAATTTCCTACATCATATTTTTTGTCTCTAGAAGTTCTGATTCTTTTTATCTATCTGTTTATGGAGTTCCCTCGTCAAGTCACGGAAGGATTTTTTCATCTCCTAGAATTGACTGTTTTCTCTTGCATCTCATTGAGCTTTGTTATGATGGATATTCTGACTTGTCTTTTGCTGAGATTCCTCTAATCTCGTGTTTTATCTGTTGTTGGTGAAGAGTTATTATGTTCCATTGGGGGAGGTATTTTCTGTTTTTCTTCTATTTCTTGGAGATTTTTAGATTTGTAGTCATCCGATCTTGTACTCACTTCTTCCTATTTCTTTGGAGTATGTTTGTGTAGCTGTGTGCTCATGCACTTTCCTGTGGTGTGTTAGCTAATGCCTGTGCCCTCCTCTACTGTGGGTGGAAGTGTGTAATCCACAGTGGGAGTTTTGGTTCAGATTTTCAAAGGGGAGTTTCTCTCTTTTTATTGCTGCTGGTGGTGGGGGGTGGTGAGAAGAGAATTCCACAAAAACCTTACTGTTTCCAGGTGTTTGGTTCCTGTACACCCAAACCTCTCTGCTCCCAGTATGGCTGGAGGCTGGGCAGGCAGAATGTGACGTGGCTGTCCAGTTTGCACAGCACATGGCGGGAGCCACCCTCCCTTGCTGCGAGCGGGGCACGGTCTTTGGTGCT
>NW_006159689.1:99456-103093 GCF_000334495.1 Tupaia belangeri chinensis | reverse complement strand
CTGCTGCTCCTTGTATCCCCCAAATTTAAAAATTGTAACTGACACGTAATAGTTGTACGTGTTTGTGGGGCATGGTGTGAATTTTCAGTACATGAATACCATGTGGTAATGATCAAATCAGGGTAATAAAGATATCCATCATCTCAAACATTACTATTACTTTGTGTTGTGAACATTTATAAATATTTACTGAATCGTCATAATAATTATTCTTTGGGCCTCTGGGTTTTGTATTCATTGCTTTGAGCTCAGGGTTAGTCTCGGCCTATTTTTGGGATAATTGCTTTTACCATTGCACTGATCTCGTCTTTGGGTGAAATTCCTTTCTTTGCTGAATTAGATTTTTTTCTACTTGCAGCCTTCAAGAGTTCCTAAAAATTATTTCTTTGTTGGGACCAGCAGTTAATGTAGTGGCTATGTCGCTGGACTCCCATGTAGTTGACCGTGCTTTGAGTCCCGGACCTGGTGGTTTAAACTCACCTCGGACGCATGTGCGTTGCGTGCCCAAGATTCTGTAAGGAGAATGGAGGAGAAGGGATTGCGGTGTGGCCATTCCCCCCCGCTGGGGTGTGATTTCTTGCTTTCTGTCTCTCTGGCAAGCACACGTGCCCTATAGCAAAAACCTCTCAAAAAGTTAAAAAAAAATCAAATTAGAGCTAATATTATGTGTGGTATACAAATGCTTATGAGTAACATAAAGTGCACTTCTGTTCTAGGTAAAGTCACCTCAGTCAGCCACCCTATCATGTGGCTAGCCAACCAGACCCTAGATGGAGACTTTTTTCTGTTGGGAATCTTTAGCCAGACTTCACACCCTGGCCTTCTCTGCTTCCTAATCTTCAGTATATTTCTGATGGCCCTGTCTGGGAATATTATACTGATACTTCTGATCCACATTGACTCCTCTCTGCATACTCCCATGTACTTCTTCATCAATCAGCTCTCACTCATGGACCTTATATATATTTCTGTCACTGTCCCCAAAATGCTGGTGAACCAGCTGGCAAAGGTGAGGACCATCTCGGTCCTTGGGTGTGGGACTCAGATGTACTTCTACCTCTTGCTGGGGGGTGCAGAGTACTGCCTGCTGGCCGCCATGGCCTACGACCGCTATGCAGCCATCTGCCATCCCCTACGCTACTCCATCCTCATGAACCACAGGGCGTGTATTTTCCTGGCCTCTGGCTGCTGGTTCGTGGGTTCTCTGGATGGCTTCATGCTCACTCCCATCACCATGACCTTCCCCTTCTGTGGATCCCACGAGATCCGCCACTTCTTCTGTGAGGTCCCCGCTGTACTGAAGCTCTCCTGCTCGGACACCTCAGTCTACGAGACACTCATGTACCTGTGCTGTGTCCTCATGCTCCTGATCCCTGTCATAGTCATTTCCGGGTCTTACTACTTCATCCTCCTCACCATCCACAGGATGAACTCCGCTGAGGGCCGGAGGAAGGCCTTTGCCACCTGCTCCTCCCACATGACTGTGGTCAGCCTGTTCTATGGGGCCGCCGTCTACACCTACATGCTGCCCAGCTCCTACCACACCCCTGGGAAGGACATGGTCGTGTCCTTTTTCTACACCATCCTCACTCCTGTGCTGAACCCTTTAATCTACAGTCTTCGGAATAAGGATGTCACAGGGGCTCTGAAGAAAATGCTGAGAGCAGGGAAGGCTCCATATTAAACCATGAAAAAACCCTAGTTTGTCTCCTTCTCCACTTCGGTGCTTTCTCACCAAACAGGCAGCATGTGGTGATGATGTCATTGATGGGATTTCTGCCCAGTCTCTCTCTCCTCTCATGAGTGTCTCAAGATTCCTCTAATGCTCGCTTACCTCACTTTTCTCACAGTGAAGACCTCTCCTCCAGTCCTTTGAGCCTGCGGCCCCTTTCCCAGAGTACAGTTAGGAACTGGAAGATAAATCGGTGTTGGTGACCTTGAGTACCATCACCATAGATACGTTTACTTATGTGTAAAGATTGTTTGGTTGACTTAGGTAGCAGGTGGTAGGGTGAGACCCCGAGAGGGTCTTGCTTTGCTGAGACCTTCCAGGCAGTCAGGACCACAGGGTGTGTCTCGGGAGTGACCACGGTGTCCAGGTCAACCGAGGATCAGAACCTAGGCCTTCCTACGGCCCCAGGGTCACTCAGAGGTACCCTGTGGCCTGTGCCACCACAGCTGGGCCTGTTTGTCTTGACAACATCATGGGCCTGGTGATGGGATGGAAGGAAACCTCGTTCTCATAGTGACTGTCTTCACTTTGTAAAGTGATTTTCACTTGCACCTCATTGTTGCTCCATGGGGACGCTGAGGTCACCTGCTTTTCACAAGACAGCCTGCGGGCTTTCCTGACTTTCCCGTGCAGGGCTTCCCAGGGACTGGGGGGCCAGAGCCACAGGCCCGTGGTGAGACATTTAAATCTTTCAAGACTTCAGAGAGCCCAAATCCTTGACTGGGCTTTTCTTGCACTGGTCTTTGTGGTACATACTTTTGGTCAGGTTCTGTTTCCTGTGAGCATAGGAGAGCTGGTCTATCCCTGTGTCAGGCCGCATCGTGGGCCATCCGGGGTTGGGGAGTGGAAATGTGTTTCCTCACAGTTTTTCTCATACTTCTCCCTGTTCTAGCCAGTGGTTGTCCATATTTACAATATAACTTCAAATAGTGGTTTTCTATATGTGTGTGCATATCATCCTTATTCATTTACTTACTCACATTAACAGTTTTAATAACTTCTATGCTCACATATACCAAGAAATATCCTATGTGTGTTATATGTGTGGAATTCTTTCATTTTTCACAGCCTATGGGCTTCTTCTGCAGTTGATATAAGTAAGATTCCATAGACTCGGGAATATGGATTAGGCTATATAGCCTTTAAGTTTCCCCACAGGGATTTCAGCCCAGGAAGGTCGATCATCGTCCCTGCTCCTGATCATCGCTCTGTGTGCCTCTCACTATGTCTGGAGTCTGAGGTCTCCTTCGTTTCTCTCCCTTCCTTCCTTCCTACCTTCCTTCCTTCTTTCCTTTCTTTCCTCTTCTTTCCAGAAGGTGTATGCACTTATTAGAGAGACACAGACACTTTAACAGCGATTGGGCAAACCATCCATTTCTCTAGGCTGATACAGAATGTTAATGAACACATATGTTCTTTATGTCTTTCTTAGATTTATCTTTATATAATGTGTGTTAGGAAATCCATGAACATTTTCGAGTGCAAATAATTAACCTTGGTGTTGTTTTTTAGCATTCGTATTAAAAAGTGAGGTTTGACTCTGTGAGTAATCCTAGCTACTGGGCAGGTGCTCTGTACACCTGCATTTTCTATTGTGTGTTCCTAACATGATTGATAATCGAAGAAGCACTCCAGGAATAGTTCTGCATGAATGACTGAGGCAACTCTTCCTGCAGTAGCATGAACATATTGATCCTACCCGTCCTTCTCATTGACCCCAAAGGCCCAAACTTTCTGGAAAATGGTGGCAGAGAGGAGCACAGTCATAGCATTCATTACGTTGCTAAGGCAGAGACTCTGGCAGATTGGCTGCTGTACATCACGGTGATGCCCTCGGTGGAGGCACAGCAGCAGTGACAGCTCAGCGCTGGCCCCGGACGGAAGCCATGTCTGCACTGAGGCCGC
>NW_006159689.1:92848-98056 GCF_000334495.1 Tupaia belangeri chinensis | reverse complement strand
CTTCTGGCCTCTGGGTGCTGGTTCCTGGGATTGGTGGATGGCTTCATGCTCACTCCCATCACCATGACCTTCCCCTTCTGCAGATCTCGGGAGATCCGCCACTTCTTCTGTGAGGTCCCCGCTGTAATGATGCTCTCCTGCTCGGACACCTCAGTCTACGAGACACTCATGTACCTGTGCTGTGTCCTCATGCTCCTGATCCCTGTCATAGTCATTTCAAGTTCCTATTCATTCATCCTCCTCACCATCCACAGGATGAACTCTGCTGAGGGCCGGAGGAAGGCCTTTGCCACCTGCTCCTCCCACATGACTGTGGTCAGCCTGTTCTATGGGGCCGCCGTCTACACCTACATGCTGCCCAGCTCCTACCACACCCCTGGGAAGGACATGGTCGTGTCCTTTTTCTACACCATCCTCACTCCTGTGCTGAACCCTTTAATCTACAGTCTTCGGAATAAGGATGTCACAGGGGCTCTGAAGAAAATGCTGAGAGCAGGGAAGGCTCCATATTAAACCATGAAAAAACCCTAGTTTGTCTCCTTCTCCACTTCGGTGCTTTCTCACCAAACAGGCAGCATGTGGTGATGATGTCATTGATGGGATTTCTGCCCAGTCTCTCTCTCCTCTCATGAGTGTCTCAAGATTCCTCTAATGCTCGCTTACCTCACTTTTCTCACAGTGAAGACCTCTCCTCCAGTCCTTTGAGCCTGCGGCCCCTTTCCCAGAGTACAGTTAGGAACTGGAAGATAAATCGGTGTTGGTGACCTTGAGTACCATCACCATAGATACGTTTACTTATGTGTAAAGATTGTTTGGTTGACTTAGGTAGCAGGTGGTAGGGTGAGACCCCGAGAGGGTCTTGCTTTGCTGAGACCTTCCAGGCAGTCAGGACCACAGGGTGTGTCTCGGGAGTGACCACGGTGTCCAGGTCAACCGAGGATCAGAACCTAGGCCTTCCTACGGCCCCAGGGTCACTCAGAGGTACCCTGTGGCCTGTGCCACCACAGCTGGGCCTGTTTGTCTTGACAACATCATGGGCCTGGTGATGGGATGGAAGGAAACCTCGTTCTCATAGTGACTGTCTTCACTTTGTAAAGTGATTTTCACTTGCACCTCATTGTTGCTCCATGGGGACGCTGAGGTCACCTGCTTTTCACAAGACAGCCTGCGGGCTTTCCTGACTTTCCCGTGCAGGGCTTCCCAGGGACTGGGGGGCCAGAGCCACAGGCCCGTGGTGAGACATTTAAATCTTTCAAGACTTCAGAGAGCCCAAATCCTTGACTGGGCTTTTCTTGCACTGGTCTTTGTGGTACATACTTTTGGTCAGGTTCTGTTTCCTGTGAGCATAGGAGAGCTGGTCTATCCCTGTGTCAGGCCGCATCGTGGGCCATCCGGGGTTGGGGAGTGGAAATGTGTTTCCTCACAGTTTTTCTCATACTTCTCCCTGTTCTAGCCAGTGGTTGTCCATATTTACAATATAACTTCAAATAGTGGTTTTCTATATGTGTGTGCATATCACCCTTATTCATTTACTTACTCACAGTAACAGTTTTAATAACTTCTATGCTCACATATACCAAGAAATATCCTATGTGTGTTATATGTGTGGAATTCTTTCATTTTTCACAGCCTATGGGCTTCTTCTGCAGTTGATATAAGTAAGATTCCATAGACTCGGGAATATGGATTAGGCTATATAGGCTTTAAGTTTCCCCACAGGGATTTCAGCCCAGGAAGGTCGATCATCGTCCCTGCTCCTGATCATCGCTCTGTGTGCCTCTCACTATGTCTGGAGTCTGAGGTCTCCTTCGTTTCTCTCCCTTCCTTCCTTCCTACCTTTCTTCTTTCTTTCTTTTCTTTCCTCTTCTTTCCAGAAGGTGTATGCACTTATTAGAGAGACACAGACACTTTAACAGCGATTGGGCAAACCATCCATTTCTCTAGGCTGATACAGAATGTTAATGAACACATATGTTCTTTATGTCTTTCTTAGATTTATCTTTATATAATGTGTGTTAGGAAATCCATGAACATTTTCGAGTGCAAATAATTAACCTTGGTGTTGTTTTTTAGCATTCGTATTAAAAAGTGAGGTTTGACTCTGTGAGTAATCCTAGCTACTGGGCAGGTGCTCTGTACACCTGCATTTTCTATTGTGTGTTCCTAACATGATTGATAATCGAAGAAGCACTCCAGGAATAGTTCTGCATGAATGACTGAGGCAACTCTTCCTGCAGTAGCATGAACATATTGATCCTACCCGTCCTTCTCATTGACCCCAAAGGCCCAAACTTTCTGGAAAATGGTGGCAGAGAGGAGCACAGTCATAGCATTCATTACGTTGCTAAGGCAGAGAC
Source organism: Tupaia belangeri chinensis (assembly GCF_000334495.1). Taxonomy (NCBI): domain Eukaryota; kingdom Metazoa; phylum Chordata; class Mammalia; order Scandentia; family Tupaiidae; genus Tupaia; species Tupaia belangeri. The sequence continues at coordinate 95,699 of NW_006159689.1, read as the reverse complement.
TCTGGCAGATTGGCTGCTGTACATCACGGTGATGCCCTCGGTGGAGGCACAGCAGCAGTGACAGCTCAGCGCTGGCCCCGGACGGAAGCCATGTCTGCACTGAGTCTGCCGGTAGCCTTGGGCTCCACTCATCAGGTCCTCCGCGGAGCACACAGCTGGTCGTCATTTTATCTTCTCAAATCTGGTACATTTGCTATAAACATGGCCCACTGTCGATAAATCTCGCAAAAATATGAATCAAGGTTTAATGTAAAAAATGTCATGAAAACAACTCTCAGTATGGGAGAATAATTTTTGTAAACTATACTTCAGATGAGGAACCGGTAACCAGACAACACAAGGAACTCTACCGACTTAAAAAAAAAAAAGATGAACCCAATTAAAGGGTAGGAAAATAAGTTGATGAAACAACTTTTAAGGAAGACATATGATCGGCCAGAAAACATATGAAAACAATGCTCTACATCACTCATCATAGGGGAGATGCAGGTCAAAACCACAAGATACCACCCAACCGCAGTCAGAATGACTATGAGTAAAACAAAACAAAACATGACAAAAGCTGCCTGGATGTCTTGAGTAGGAAACTCCTAACTGCCAGAGGGAATGTGAATTGGTCCATGTGCTGTGGAGAACAATATGGAGATATGTAAGGTCTACAAATAGAAGTGCCGTGTGGTCCAGCTATCCCACTGTGGGTAACTACCCAGGGACAGGAGAACACTTGGTCTAAATGTGCTCGCACATTGATGTTTATTGTGGCATTATTCACAATGGCTAAGACACAGAAACAACCGAAAAATAGATGGTAAAAGTATGACACATATACTCTATGGAATACTACTACAAGATCCTGGCTTTTGATATAAAATGATGAATCTGGAAAATGTGCTGCTGAGTGTAGAAAGCCAGGCTATGAAGGAGAGACATTGTATGTCTCCACTTAACACATACGGACTGCCCACACTCTATGGCTGAGACGGAAAGAATAGCGGCTACAGAAACCTATATAACAGTTATAAATTCTGGATAAAGTGTGCGAAGAGGGTGGGAGGAGGAGCTGTGAGAAAAGACATTAAGGAGAACAGTAGAAGGGCAAGACATTTCTGGGACACGGAAATGGATTATTGTCTGTTGATAACGTGTAAAGTATCCTCACATGGACTGGTGTGAAATGTATTAAATTTGAAAAATTCGCTTTACAAGCTAAGTGATATATAGTGATTGAATGTATAAATAAATTTAATATAAGTAAAAATATAAAGAAAAGTTGTGTGAAGTCTCATAGGTGGCTGGACATCGGTCTGCACGGTGGGAGGGCTGTTGGTGGTTGTGGCCCTCCCTGGGTGCACAGGGCACAACCCTGGACCTGGCTGGCTGGAGCTGGGCGATGGAAGGGCAGGACCCTGTCTGGTGCTGCGCCTCAGTCTTTCTCACTCAGGCTCTCTCTTTCTACTTGTACTCAGGGAGTAAATACACAAAGAAAAATGAAAACCCTTATCATAAAAATGCAGCTTTTTAATTTTAAAGTATTAACCAAAATTTACATAAAGTGCATTTTGCAGTTTTATGTGTTCAAATATATTCACTGTCCACCCGTGATCCCTAAACACTTAAACACTTTTTATAAATTTAATTTCCATAGCTACACATCATTCAGATATATTTTTTAGTTCTGATTCATTTAAATTGTACATATACATGTCAGTCAGGTAGAATTTTTTGTTGAAATTTAACGACTAAGAACAGAAGGAGACCCCGGACCTGTGAGAGGAGTGTGAACAAGCCACGGGGACTGTAGAGGTGTGTGCTCTCACTGCCGTAGGGAAGGACTTGAGCGGAAGTTGTCATTTTAGCTGAGCATTCATGGAATATTAGAACTTAGATGAAAATTGGTTCGATAAATTTCCAGCAAGGAAAACCATGAGGGACGTTGGAGGGAAAATGGAGGTGCCAATTTGAGGCAGCCCCAGACCTGGGGGACAACCCTCTGGAGGACAGGGTGGTGCCAGTCGTACAGACGTGTTGGTCCTGGTCCTGGCGTCATGCCTGCTCGTGCACAGGGACAGACACTCTGCGTGGTGCCGGCACCCTGGGCACGGGAGGGCTCAGCCCCTCCCAGCACACGGCTCCCACCTACCTTTTCCATTTCCAGATTCGTGATCTGAGTCTGATGTGACAGACCTGCAAGGACATTCTCTGAGCCTCTGGGGTTGGGCACAAAGAGGAAGGGGCCACCCTCATGAACAGCTGGAGTCACATTGGACATCGGTTCACGGATGTCGTGAACTTTGTGGACGCGTAGAGCCACCCCGCCTTTTCTTTTATTTGGGTCCAGGAAACTGACATCTTAGTCACCCTTCTAAGAGCTGTTCGAGTCTCGGCCTAGGTCACGAGGTGAGCTGGACGCAGACGGTGCCTGGACAGGAGCCTGCAGCGACCGTCCAAGCGTCTTTCTGTTCCATTCTGCGTCTTGCGTGCCGGCCTCCTCCATGCAGCCCCCTCCTACCAGGCTGAGCTTCAGCAGAAACAGGAAAGTGCGCAGAGGCGAGATGCTGACCCGTGATCCATTTTGGGTTCACCCTCTGAGTTTGGGGCTATGAGGGTGAACTTAGGAACACAGGAACCAGTTGCTCAGTAGGTGCATGTTCTGTGTGAGCCTACGACGGCTTTTCTGTCTGCCGGACAGTGGGGATGAAGTACGGGAACTGCCTATGTAATCCCTGCCCTGTGGGGTTGGAGCTTTGGTCTCAGCAGTTACCTGAGGTGACCCTGGATGGCACGTTCTGGCACACACTAACGGCACTCAGCTCCAGACGGCCACATGGCAGGAACCGCAGCAGCCTCAAGG
>NW_006159689.1:81169-91801 GCF_000334495.1 Tupaia belangeri chinensis | reverse complement strand
AACTGCCTATGTAATCCCTGCCCTGTGGGGTTGGAGCTTTGGTCTCAGCAGTTACCTGAGGTGACCCTGGATGGCACGTTCTGGCACACACTAACGGCACTCAGCTCCAGACGGCCACATGGCAGGAACCGCAGCGGCCTCAAGTCAGTTCTGGGTTCAAGTCCTGAGCACGGTAATTACATACTAAATACCTTGCCTTTCTGGAATTCAGATTTGTTTTTACCGAAAACGAGGGCATTCTAAAGAAATACCAAATACGAGTGTAAACCAACATGAAAACAAGCGTGTCCTCACACCCAGCGTGTCCTCACGGGAGCACACTTGGCAGCTGTGCCCCGATGCACACACTTCCGTCCCCTTTGTGCTGTGGTGGGGCGCTGCAGAACAGCCGGCGAGGACGCACAGACAGCCCAAGCAACCCAGGAGTCCGAGAGCCCCTTACAGGAAACAGACGCTCCCCCAAGGCCCACCTTGGGCACTGACATGAGGGCTGAGCCTGTCCCCTGCTTCCAGCCTGGATTGCTCTGTGCTTGTTCAACAGCGTAAAGGTCCCATGGCGGAGGCTCACTCCAATTCCCTGGTGTGAAGAAGCCACTGATGTAACTTCTGTGCTGCGCCTCCTGGATTTAAACCCGTGCCCAGTGGAGGGGAGAGCCCGGCTCACAGACTCTGGCAAGGCTCGGGCTCACTCCCTGGTGGAGCAGAGAAGGTGGGCTGGCCTGTGCTCCACATAAGGCGTCTCCTCAGTGCTTGATCAAGGTGAGACATCAGGAGCCAGGACTCCGGTCGTCTCTGAGGTGGTCCCGACACGTCCCCTGAGGCCCGTGTGTGCCCAAGAGTGGCTCCTTGTGTGTCATGGCACATCGGTGTGTCGAACTCACTCTGCGGCTTTTCTCCCTGTCCCTTCTCTCACGTGGACCCGGAACCTGAAGCTGCTCCTGGAGTTCCCGACCCTGGAGGAGTTCAGAACTTGTCCCTCTCTTTGACCTAAAGGATTTTAGGAAAGTGTGTGAAGCGAACTCAAGAGATTCAACTGGAAATTAAAATGTGAAATATTGAGGCAAATCAGTTGCCGAGAAAGCTATGGATGTTTAGGGAGGGAGGGGATCGTACGAGTTTTCTTTGTAAAGTGAGATGCAGGACTAGAAGGAGCCAGGGTGAACTGCAGGGTTGCCGCTTTGTGGGAGTTTCCACACAGCTGCTGCCCCTGTGTCTGCTTAGCTCTGTTCATGTAGCAATCGCCGTGCTTGGAGTGTTGAACATTTTGGGGGATAAATATCATCAGCAATTTAATTTTTTGTTTAGATGCTTGATATTTAGGGCATTTCAGCTTTTATGTCTGTGCTTCATTGTAAAAATAATTTCTCTGCAGACCAGTTACTAAGTGACATGCCTTAGACTTCACTTTGGGATTTTAGGGTGGGGGAGAAGCACCCTGCTGTCTCTGCCCTGTGCCAGGTCTGCATTGACCCGCTCTGCTGCGTGTCCACTCTGCCCCTGAGCTGCCCCTGCCCTGTGCTGGTATGTGCCTGAGCTGCTTCCCTGAGACATGCTGGCTTCTGCTGGCTTCTACCCCAGGGTCCTGCTTTGAAAGAAATCCAAATTACCTGAGGAATAGGCAAAGAAATGGAATAGTTCCAGTGAGGGAAAGGATCTTAATGGAGATCTATGATGGTAGAAAATATTTGAGGATAGTTTTTCAGCAAGTGTCAGGTGTGACCTTTATGCCATTAATTCTTTCAAATTTAATTTAATTTAAATTTATTTTATTCACTCAGTGACATATGTCACTTAGCTTGTAAAGTGAATGTTCCAATATGAACACATTTCTCACCAGTGCATTTGGGAATAATGTACATGTTATTCTGAACAGAAAACCCTTTTATTTGTCCCATAAATGTCTTGCCTCTCTATTTTTCTCTTTAATGTCTTTCCTCAGACTCTCCTCCTTCACCCTCCCACTTCACACACTGTATCTGGTATGTATTACCATTTTCTATGTTTTTTATATCCTCTATCCATTCAGTTCAGCCGTAGTGTGCGGACAGTCAATATATATATTAGTGGGGACATACAGTGTCTCTCCTTCATAGCCTGGCTTCCTTCACTGAGTGGTAAATCTTCTATATTCATACATTTTCTGTCAAAAGCCAGGGTCTTGTTTTTTATAGCTGAGTATTCCTCCATAGAGCATATGTGCCACTGATTTTCAATCCATTCATCTGTTTGTGGGCGTTTGGGTTGGTTCCATATCTTAGCCATTGTGAATAATGCCACAATAAGTATTGATGTGCAAGTACTCTCCTGATTAAGAGTTCTCCCATCGTCTTAGTAGGTACCATGAAGTGGGATTGCTGGATCATGTGGTATGTCTATTCGTAGATCTTTGAAGAATTTCTTATTGTTCTGCATAATGGCTCTACCAACTTACATTCCACCAGGAGTGTAGGCAAGTTCTCCTTTGATGACATCCCTGTCAGCACTTATCAAAATTTTTTTTTTGTAAATCTTAGTCATTTTGACAGAGGTAAGGTGGTATCTCATTGTGAGCATTTTTTCATATGCCTTTTGTTGTTTATATGTCTTCCTTGGAGAGTTGTTTTTGTGAACTCTGCTTCCAATAAGAGACTGATAACCAGAATACACAGGAAGCTGAAGCAGCTTACCTGAAAAAAGATGATCAAGCCAATTCAAAGATGGGAGAATGAGCTGAAAAATCAACTCTTTAAGGAAGATATATGTGCCATCAGGATTGACGTTAGTATCCACTTTGATTTCAGCACCAATCCTGAGTTCACTACTGTGTCATGTTACTGAATTGATGTGCGTTTCCTGTTCGTCTATAACCATCTCATGAGGTCAGTCCTTTTCTTAATTTGTGGACTTTAAGGGGGAATAAATGCTCTCTCTCTTGTCCAGTTCAGGAGTGTCTGCCTTCTCTGTCTGTTTTATATTTACTCTAGCCTCTCAGCCAGTATGATACCTTATCTCCCTGAGGCTTGAAATTTAATTCCATATCTGTTCAATAGTGCTTGAAAAAATAGCTCAAAGAACATGTATTCCCATAAAAGGTCAGGAAGGTCATGTGGCATGAAGGGCCTAAAATCCGTGACTTGCTCTTCCTAAGGTAAAAGTGTAAACTAGACATGCACTCAGGGGATCGACCGTCACAGAATCAAACTTCGAGCACTGACTTCATCCTCGTGGGGCTCTTTGGTGAAACTGAGCATGCTGCCCTCCTCTACGCCGGGACCTTCATCTTCCTGGTGCTGGCCCTGGTGGGGAATGCCCTCCTCATCCTGGTGATCCACGCAGAGCCCCGCCTGCACACCCCCATGTACGTCCTCATCAGCCAGCTCTCCCTCATGGACCTCACGTACATCCTGGTGACTGTGCCCAAGATGCTTCTGGGCCAGGTCACTGGAGATGACACCATCTCCTTGTCTGGCTGTGGGATCCAGATGTTCCTCTACCTGACCCTGGCAGGGGCTGAGTGCTTCCTCCTGGCTGCCATGGCCTACGACCGATACACCGCCATCTGCTGCCATGGCCTACGACCGATACACCGCCATCTGCCGACCTCTTCATTACCCACAGCTGATGAGCCAGAGAGTCTGCCGGCACCTGGTGTGTGGGAGCTGGTTCCTGGGAATGGTGGATGGCTTGTTGCTCACCCCCATTTCTATGAGCTTCCCTTTCTGTCAGTCCAGGAAGATCCTGAGCTTCTTCTGTGAGGCCCCTGCCCTGTTAAAGCTGTCCTGTGTGGACATCTCACTCTACAGGGAGCTCATGTACCTGTGCTGTGTCCTCATGCTTCTCATCCCTGTTGCATTGGTCTCCAGCTCCTACGCCCTCATCCTGCACCTCGTCTGCAGGATGAACTCAGCCAAGGGCCGCAGGAAGGCGCTGGCCACCTGCTCCTCCCACATGGCTGTGGTGCTGCTCTTCTTCGGTGCGAGCACCTACACCTACATGTTCCCCCACTCCTACCACACGGCCAAGCAGGACATGATGGCGTCTGCATTCTACACCATCATCACCCCTGTGCTGAACCCCCTCATCTACAGCCTCCGCAACAGAGACGTCACGGGGGCCCTGAGGAACCTGGTGCGACCAAGGACGACCTAGGAGTGGAACGTCGGACAGGCTGCAAGTGGCCCTCTTCCTCGTCCCCGCTGTCATTCCTCTTCTCCCTGCCTCTTCACTTACACTCGGTCCCAGGGCCCCACTGAGTCCACTTCGCTTTCTCTCATCCTCATGTGTGTGGCAGTTCTGTTCGTCTTCGTCTGCTCATCTCGTTATAGCTCATTTCCTTAGGGGCTTCTGATCCGCGTTGTAATGGCTGACCTTAGAGAGGCCACAGACACCACCCTTTATCTTAGCCCCCGTCTCAGGTTCTCTGATCACGTGAGTATGAGACGTGTGTGAACACCACGGCCCTGCGAGAGCCTCACTGCAAAGGTGCAGGTTCAAGATGCAGGTTCCGTCAGAACCCTCGAGGGAATAGTGACCATTCCTGTCAGTGACACCCCGAGTCATGGTCCACGTGGTGGACGTGGGGTTCTGCTCTGCCTGCTCTTACATCTTGGCAAATACAAAGGTGCACATTTGTTGATTTTCAGATGTTTAATCGAGTGTTGTGGTATAAGCACCAGGGTTTTTGTTATTGTGTGCACATTAAAACTACCTGGACCAAAAATGATCCATGTTAAAGTCAGAGAGGTAAGAAGATGATCTGGCTTCTAGGATGTAGGCAGGAGTGGTCCCAGTTCACTTCCTTCAGGATGTGGTTACTCTAGACAATGGTCCACTTTATTCAGATGAGACATAGTAACAGTCTCAGTGGAGATTAGAGATTGAGGAAATCTTAAGCTTTTTAATTTTTTTTCTTTTTTCCCTGAAATTGGAAAAGCCAACAAAATTGTTTTGGACTCGTCACTGTCCTTTATGTCCCTGCTGTATACTGGGCTACGAGGAGACTGTCTTTATATTCACACAGTAGCGTCCCTGTTATTACGATGAGCAAAGCCATTCATGTGGTTGTGTGTTTGGAATGTGAGGAGTTAGTAAAGAAGTACATGTGTTCTGATGAACAGGAAGAAGGCGATGTGGCTCCACAGGTGTCCTGTCACTGCCCCTTGATGCAGACCCTGGCCTTGCCTTGTCACAGTCAGTGACTGGACAGCAGGTGCCTGCATGCCTGCAGCCTGTCCAAAGGCACCGACAGTACTTTATCCAAATGGCACATCAACTGGGCAGTGTTACTTTTCACTGACAGTTATTCCTCAGTGCATGAAAGAATATGTCTGAATCTGGAAGTCAGTCCCACCAAGTTGAGCACAAGAAGAGTCAGCTGTAAGTAGGAGTTTGTCTAGAGGTGGTGGAAGCTTAGTGTTGGGAATCAGTATGGTTAATGTGAAGGAAGAAAAGGTGGAAAACTCCTCAAATGAATAATAGAGGTGGAAGACTAATTAAACAGTGCTAGTAATCCTAACAGTGTATTCACATTATTGACATAATTCCACTTATTATATTGTCAATATCATTAGAGAATTGTTAAGATTATTTTTCCATAGATTTCATGATTCTTGTGTTTTTTTGTTTTTTTTTTTTTTTTTTTGCTTCCTTTCTCTTTAATGAGTGTTTCATTTATTGGCCATTCTGGAGGACAATGTGCACAGAGCAACTAAAATCTAATTTAAGTTAATAGTAGATCATGAGACTCACATGGTTAGATACAGTACTTGAAAAAGATGCGATTGAAAGCCAACCAATCTTGGGTTTAGTCCAGGAACTTCCAGCTAAATTAAAGAGGTACATGATGTTCGTGAGCTTGGCTAAGTCATAGTTTTCATTATTTTTGTTTTTTTTTTTTTTTTTTTCTTCCTTTCTCTTTAATGAGTGTTTCATTTATTGGCCATTCTGGAGGACAATGTGCACAGAGCAACTAAAATCTAATTTAAGTTAATAGTAGATCGTGAGACTCACATGGTTAGATACAGTACTTGAAAAAGATGCGATTGAAAGCCAACCAACCTTGGGTTTAGTCCAGGAACTTCCAGCTAAATTAAAGAGGTACATGATGTTCGTGAGCTTGGCTAAGTCCTTGGGGTTTCATCACTTTTAAAAAGGAGAAAGCCACCGACTTTGTAAGAGAGGTAATAGGCGCACAACCCACAGTGCCTTCTACCTCGAGTCCTCTTCCTGTCTCTAGACCTTCTTCTCTCGTCCTTACATCTCTTCCTAAGATGTTGGCCTCAAGTCCTGAGATCCACAGAGCAGATGGTCTCTGGTTAATAGTAGGTTGTGACTGAGCAGCTTTGTTGAGCAAATTACTTTGCCTCACAGCCACGTTGGTCCTTCTTTCATCAAACAACTAGCAACATAAATACGCTGAGGAAGTTTGACTGCCGAGTGAGTTTACTACATTCAGAACTCCAGCCCAGAGACAGACCTCGTGAAGGGTCTAAATACCCATTGGTCTCCCTTTCCTACTACAAGGTGTGTCTGGGAGACGCTGACTAGCCCAGGACTCTGTGTCTGTGTTGCTCTGGTTCATCCTGTGTGCCTGTGTGCTCATATAGACCCTGTCACATGGTAGGAACCTGGCAGCCTTCTTTTGAATGAATAAAGCATATTTTAGATTTATTTCCTCTTGTTATTAGGTAGTTCTGGACAAGTATTTTGTTGATCTTCAAAAATATCTCGTACAATACTTCTCTGACCTTTTAAAAAAACCATATTGTTTATCCAGTATTGTTTGATAAGTGACTGTTATTCCCTCGGTGTAGGGAGCAGCCAGATCTGAACGATGTAGGAGTGACCTTTAAAGGCCAGCAGAGTGCGGTCCTTGTGCCAGTGCTGCGTGTCTAGTGAGAGCTCTAAGGGCATGATCTGCTTTTCTTTGGTCTACACTGTAAGGTTATAGAAATTAAAGAGGCTGTGTTCCAGCCAGAGAAGGCTGCGGAGGCTTGTTTAGAACTATGGCTGTGAGATGCTCCACCACTGCAGTCAATGACAAAAAACACCCAGCTCCACCTTTTCTCCCTCCCCCATTGCCCTATACAAGGATAAACCAGGATGTATAGTGAAGCGATGTAAATAGATAAAGTTAAATAAAAAAAGAACAAACCAGGAAGTGGCTCAGTGCCCACCATCTCCATCGGAGATCCCTTTTCCACTGATCCCCACTACTTTGTCCTTGTGTGTCTATTTTTTTTTTTCCAAATCCACCACTGCTTCCCTCAGGGTTTCATCTTCCCGTACAAACTTTATGGCACCTCAATAAAACTACTTGGAAAATGAAAATATTCTAGACTCCTAGATCATTCAATAACGTATGGACTATCTTTGAATTGCCTTCTATGCCACAGATGATGTGGTTCCTGGGGGTGTAGCAGTGAATGTTCCCTCATACAAAGGGCTTATCTGCTTATGGAGGAGGGGGCCATGTATGCAGGAGATCCGGTCACAGAGCTGGGCAGCATTTAAGAGGTAACAGCTCTGAACAGTGACCCTGAGGACAGGTAACAGGCCACTGAGAGAGCAGCCAGCACACAGGCAGACAGTGGTGTAAAACAGATGGTTCCAGGAGGCTGTACACACCAACCTGAGTACAGCTGGAACCTAGAAAGCAGGGGAGCTATACACAGGTCAGATCATTAAGATAACTATGGCTTAGTAATATACTTAGCTGTCAGCTGTAGGAGAGGGAGAGTCACTGACATGTCTTCAGCAACATAGACATGTGTGTGTGTGTGCGTGCGTGTGCACGTGTACATGTGTGTGCATGTCTGCGTGAGCACAGACATGCACACACGCATCTCTGTGTATATGTGTGTGTTTCTTGCTCTATGATCGCCAATTACCTTCAATCTAGAGTAACTATTGTAAAATTTATATTTTTTATGTATGGTACAGAATATGTTAAATTTATGTTATGTAAAGACATGAATGAATGCTTTTATAATTTTTTTTGGAGAGGTTTCTGCTATAGGGCACATACACTCACTAGAAAGACAGAGACAGACAGAAAGCGAGAAATCACCCCCCAGGGAGAATGGCCACACTGCAATCCCTTCTCCTCCATTCTCCTCTCGGGATCTTGGACACTCACGCACACACACCCAGCGTGAGTTTAAACACTGGGTTTGGGACTCAAATCACGGTTGACTACATGGGAGTCCGGCAACTTAGCCACTATGTCATCTGATGGTCCCTGTTTTTGTAATATTTACCATAGATTTAAGGTGATTTATTGCATACTAAGAGTCAGGAAAAGTATAGGCAAACATACTTAATAGAAAATGGTTGTAAATTCTATGGAAATGATAAAGATGACACGAAATAGTCAGCAAAAAAACATTTGAAAGATTTCTGAAACAGCTTCCTAAAAAATGTGACAAAAATGTACCCTCCTCCTCAAACTTCCCAGTTTTCTCATGATTGAGAAATATTCTTCTCCAAGACTGTAGGAAGACATCCTAATCCCTAATCTTCTACTTTCTTCCAAACCAGCACGTACTTTCTGACATGTTTATCACGCGATGATATATTTAAACGCATGTGTAGATCTTACTGGTGCAGTTAATGGAGTTTGTATAGGGTCCTCCAAGTGCCCATCAACAGATTCAGGACAAGAACCTCATGGTGTCTGCGAGGCCACGGTGTTCATTCACCACTAGCTCCTAGCTCTCCATGCCCGAAGAGATCACGATCCCGAATAAGGATCATTTTCTCTTTTTAAAATAGATATGCTACCTATTAATGGATAAGTAACAATTCCTGTAGGAAGACATCCTAATCCCTAATCTTCTACTTTCTTCCAAACCAGCACGTACTTTCTGACATGTTTATCACGCGATGATATATTTAAACGCATGTGTAGATCTTACTGGTGCAGTTAATGGAGTTTGTATAGGGTCCTCCAAGTGCCCATCAACAGATTCAGGACAAGAACCTCATGGTGTCTGCGAGGCCACGGTGTTCATTCACCACTAGCTCCTAGCTCTCCATGCCCGAAGAGATCACGATCCCGAATAAGGATCATTTTCTCTTTTTAAAATAGATATGCTACCTATCAATGGATAAGTAACAATGCCAGTTGATTTTACTATTGATAAATGGATCATGTTGTATATATTCTTTTGGGACTTGCTTCTATTATAGTGTATTATCAGATTTCTATAATTTATTCATGTAGTTGCAAACACCATGGTTTTATTCATTGTCTTGATGTATAGTATTTAATTGCCTGGTTGTACTGTCACTTATTAAAGCACTGTATTATTTGTGAATGTTTTGTTGGCTTTAATGTTTAGCAATTACAAACAATACTAATATGCACATTTTTGCATATATCTAGTGAAGTAGTTTTTAAAAAGTAATTATTTAATATATCAAACTAACTCAAATATAATCTAGTACATAATGACCATTGTTTATTCATTTATGTATTTTTAACTAACAAATTATAATTATATATACTTATACAGTACAACACATTATTTCAATAGTGAAATGGTGTCCCCAAATCAAAAAACATATCCTAGAAACAATATGTATGCTGTTACTATTTTATTTTTCATTCAACTAGTCTGTGTCTCTTGATCAGAGAATTTAATCCATTAACATTCAATGTTATTGTCAATATTTCCAGACTTTTTCCTACCATTAAGTTAGCCTTATTCTTGGTTGTTTTTGTTGTCTTGTTTCTGTCTGTCTCTTTTTAGTTTTCTTGGTATAGTATTCCTTTCAGAATTTTTTGAAGAGCTCATCTGGAGTGGGTAAATTCTTTCAAGTGTTGTTTATCCGAGAACATTTTTATCTCTTCTTCCCATATGAAGGATCGTCTTGCCAGGTGTAGTATTATTGGTTGAAATTATTTTTGATTTAATACTTGGAAAATATTTCCCTGTTCTTTCCTTGTTTGCATTGTAACTGATGAGAGATCCAGTGTTAGCATGATGGGGTAGCCTTTGTAAGTGACTTGACGTTTCTCTCTTGCCAGTCTTAGTATATTGTCTTTGTCTGTGGTTTTGTTCAATCTGGCTGTGATGTGCCATGGAAAGGATCTTCTTGGATTGATTCTATTTGGGGTGCTTTGTATTTCTTGGGGCTGAATGTTCGAGTGCTTCTCTAGACTTGGAAAATTTTCTTTCAGGATCTCATGTAATTGATTATCAATCCCCTTATTAGTTGCTTCACCTTCTGGGATACTATTTATTCAGATATTTGGGCATTTCATGGTATCTAGTATTTCTTGTATATTATCTTCATTTTCTCTGGTTATTTTCTCAGTGTTTTTGACAATTTTTTCTTCTAGGTCAGAGGTTTTGACTTTTACCTCTAAGATTTGATCTTCCGCATGGCCTAACCTGCTTTTTAATACTTTCTATATTTTCCCTCTTCCATTGCTGAGAATGGTTAGTTGAGGCTTCTCTCTTATTTTGTAGTCTTATCTTTTATTTCTTTTTATTGCCTAATTGCTCTGGCTACCAGTCCCAGTGCTGTGTTGAGCAAAAGTGGCAAAAATGGCTTCCTTGTCTTGCTTCTGATTTTAGACGAAAGTCACCTTTTCACTATTGAGAATAATGTTAGCTGTGGGCTTTATTATGTTGAGGTACATTCTTT
>NW_006159689.1:80645-81128 GCF_000334495.1 Tupaia belangeri chinensis | reverse complement strand
TTTGCTATAGGGCGCGTGCACTCGCCAGACAGACAGAGAGAGAGAGACATAGAGACAGAAAGCGAGAAATCACCCCTCAGGGGGGATGGTATTGCTGCAATCCTTTCTCCTCCATTCTCCTCTCGGGATCTTGGGCACGCACGCACACGCGCCCAGCGTGAGTTTTAAGCCACTGGGTCCGGGACGCAAACCGTGGTCAACTATGTGGGAGTCCAGCGACATAGCCATTACGCTAACTGCTGGTTTCCAAGGTATGTTAGTTGTGTCCAGGACTTTTTCTACATCTATTGATATGACATATGTTTTTCATCATTCTTTTTTTTTTTTTTAATACAGTGAATCACATTTATGATCTGTATAAGTCAAACCATGTTTGTTTGCATCCCAGGGGTATACTCACTTGATCATATTGTATCATCTTTTCACTTGATCATATATATATATATATATATATACACACACATATATATATATATATATATA
>NW_006159689.1:79203-79826 GCF_000334495.1 Tupaia belangeri chinensis | reverse complement strand
GCAGATGACATGATTGTGTACATAGAAGACCCAATGATTTCCATGAAAAAATTTCTGGAAGTAATGCACGAATACAGTAAAGTTGCAGGATACAAAATTAATATACAGAAGTCTATAGCATTTCACTTGATCATATTGTATCATCTTTTAACATGCTATTGAATTGAATGTACTAGTATTGTGTTGTGTTTACTTGCCTTTACATTCACTGATGATCTTTAATTAGTCTTTAATTGCCTTTTCTTGCATACTTTTTATCTGGCTTTGTTTTAGGGTAATGCTGGTCTCAGAAAATAAGGTTGAAAGTGTTTGTTTCGATGGCTCCAGTGAACTAGGTATTGCAGGGAATGAAGATTTTCTACTGATAATTCAGCCTCCAGCAAACGAGCTAGCGGTAGGGAGCCCCTCCCACCCCCCCGACTTTCTATGTCTGTCTCTCCCTGCTTCTGTCTTCCCATTTTTTTGTAATTTTTCCTTTTCACTTTTTTTCAAGATTAAGTTTTTCTCTTGCTCTCAACTCCACCTTTTATATTGTTAATTATTGCTCTGGTCCTCCCACCCAGGCAGGAGAGGCCAGGCCTTCAGAAGAAGATTCCTCATGGCTCCTGCGAACTAGGTATTTT
>NW_006159689.1:73308-75135 GCF_000334495.1 Tupaia belangeri chinensis | reverse complement strand
CTTCTTTAGTTCCTTATGTATTCTGGTTATCAATCCCTTATCTGATGCATAGTTTACAAAAATATTTTCCCATTCTGAGGGCTTTCAATTCACACTAATTACTGTGTCTTTTGCCACGCAGAAACTTCTTAGTCTGATGTAATCCCACTTGTCTATTTTGGGGATTATCGACTGTGCTTTGAGGGTCTTATATAAGAAGTCTTTCCCTCCTTGATCCACTTTGACTTGATTTTTGTCAAAGGTGACAGGTAGGGGTTCAGATTCATCTTTCTACAGGTGGTAATCCAGTTTTTGCAGCACCATTTGCTGAAGAGGTTTTCCTTTTCCCACTGGATTGACTGGTACCCCCTGTCCAAAATCAGCTGACTGAAATTTATTCCTGTGGACTCAATTCTGTTCCATTGGTCCACCTGTCTGTTCCTGTGCCAATACCATGCTGTTTTGATTACCACAGCTTTGTAGTATATTTTTGGGACAGGGAGTGAGATGCTGCCCACTCCACTCTTCTTTTGTAGAATTGCTTTGGCAATGCAGGGTCTTTTATTATTTCCGATGAATTTTATGATTGTCTTTTCTAAATCTGTGAAGAATATGTCTGGTACTTTGATTGACATTGCATTAAATAGGTAGATTAATTTGGGTAGGCCCAAGAGGCTTTTCTTACATTACTTCTTCAATCTTTTTACTTGTTTGTGATCTATTCAGATTTTCTATTTCATAATTAAATCTTGAAAAATTGTGTTTTAAATAATTTGTCCATTTATTCTATTTTATTCAATTATTTGGTGTTAATTGTTCATTAGATTCTCTGATGGTTCTTTGTATTTCTGTTACCAGTTGCAATGTTTCTATCATTTCTGATTTTATTTATTAGTCTTCTCTGTTTTCTTAGTCTAGCTAAAGTTTTGTCAATTCTGTCTTGAAATATCACCTATAGTTTTTTTTCACTGTACTTTTATGTTTTTACCTAGTACCTTTGTTTTTTTTTATGTTTTTGGTATAGGGCACATGTGCTCATCAGAGAAATAGTCCTGTCCTTTCTTCTTTCTCAATCTTCCATTGAGACGTCAGAAATTACCGAGGAGCTAGAAGAACCAGAATTTTGTGGATCCCACTGTCTGAGGCTGTCTTGGGCGCTCTGGCAGCTGGAAGCTGTAGGTTTATGGGGTTGGGAGTGGAGCCAGGCTGTGTCATGGACTTGGGACTATATGTCTGATAGAATGCCTGAAGTGTGCTCAGAAGAAAAGGACCTCAGCATCCCTCATTGTAAGGGAAATGCGGATCGAAACAATGAGATACCACCTAACTCCAGTAAGAATGACTAACATTAAAAAAGCAAAAATTGATAAGTGCTGCCCGGGGTATGGTGAAAGGGGAATTTTCTTACACTAATGATGGGAATGTAAATTGGCCCAGCCACTGTGGAGAACAATATGGAGATTCCTCAAAAATCTACAAATAGAACTACCATATAATCCAGCAATCCCACTCCTTGGTATCTACCCAAATGACAGGAGAATTCTTAATTGGAAAAGTGATTGCACATGGATATTTATTGCAGTATTATTCACAATTGCCAAGACATGGAACCAATCCAAATGCCTAAGAACAGATGAATGGATTGAAAAACTGTGGCACATATACTCTATGGAATACTATTCAGCTATAAAAAACAATAAGACTCTAAATTTGTTTATTTTTATAATCATCATAATCTTCTTTATATTACATTAGATTGCATATAACTTTACAGTGTATTACATTGCTTTTTCAAAAGGGAATGCCATGCATGTCAGTCAATACAGAGACATTAATCTCCCCACTTCA
>NW_006159689.1:66692-72941 GCF_000334495.1 Tupaia belangeri chinensis | reverse complement strand
ATATTGACAGAAAGTGGATAAATATGGAAGATTTACTGCTGAGTGAAGCAAGCCAGGCTATGAAGGAGAGTTGTTGTATGTCCCCACTTAATATATACCAAGCGTCTGCATTCTATGACTGAAACTGATTTACTAAAGGATATAGAAACGCAGTAAATGGTTGTGAATATCATATATTGTGTTTGTGAAAGAGTAGAGTCTGAGGAAGGACATTTAGAAGAAAAATAGAGAGGCAAAACATTAATGGAACAGAGAAATGTGGTATTATCTGTTGAAGATAATTTTATGGTATTATCAACTGGACTAGGGAGAAATGTACACACGTTGGAATATTCACTTTGTAAACTAAATAATGTGATTGAATGTATAAAAGAACAAGACATAAAAAATAAATTAATTTAAAAAAGAAGAAGAAAGGGACACAAGTGGTGGGAGTATCTCTTTTTTTCTGAATGCACGCTTGTGCGTGTTGTATGTGCTCTCCTTATTCCTTCCCTAGACTTTGCCTCTACTGTCACCATTTGAGGACTCTCATGGTGTTGCAGGCTCTCCCCTCCAACCCCATCTCTCACCTCATGTGCCTGTTTCTTTAACTTTTTTACCCTGACCTGGAGCCATGGATCTTTTCAGGGTTGCTGGAACATGACAAGCGAGTTTTTGTCTCTAAGTTCTTCCTGTGCCTTCTGCTTAAAACATACCTGTTCACATGTTTAATGGCTGAGTCTTGTTTGATGTCTGACATAATTTCACCATCTAAATAAAGGACTCTTAAGTCAGCCAGAACAAAATAGATTCCCTCATTATTATCCCCTCACCTTGCTTTTATTCACTATAATTATTAATATCTGAAATTTCATTACTTATTAGTTTATTGCCTCTGTTTTCCATCAGAACATGAGTTCTGTGAATCTTTCTTTTCACATCACAAATAGAATAGTGTTTGACATGTAACTATTATTGAATAAATAACAATAACAGCTGTTGAACAAATGCTTTTGGAATGAATGAGAATTATTCAACATTTGAAGTTATTCTCTGTTTGAAAGCAATGATATTATAAATCCATTGCCTATCACAACTAAAATATTTGCTGTATTAGAAGTTAAATGTTGGCCAATATAAACTACTTTTCTATTTGTTGGTTTAAGGAAAAGCTTCCATCCTTTTTTTTTAAAAATTTCTTCTTCACATTTAATTGTTATACATCTCTGTAGTTCATAATATAATTTTCCGAAGGCATGTATTGCATTACATTACCATGAAATCAAGGATATCACCATATGTATCTTTTCCACTGGAGAATTTTACATTCTAATGTCTATTAAGTACTTCCTCTCAAAGCTCTTCCCAATATTCCTGGCTACCTGTCCTCTCTCCCGTAATGGTTGATGTCCACTCTTGTCTTCCCTACCATCATATATTCATGTCTCTCAATTTATGCCATGAAGTGCAGACATTTAGTATGCATTGAATGGGGACGTACAGTGTTTGTCTTCCATAGTCTCATTTATTTTCCTTAGCATTACATCTTCTATGCTCATTCAGTTTGTATCAAATAACAGGGACTTACTCTTTCTTATGCTGAATAGTTTTCCATAGTGTACATGTGCCACATAATTTTTTTCCAATCCAGTCACTTGGGTTGATTTTATGTCTTATCTATTGTGAATAGTGCTGCAGTGAACATGGCTATGCAAACACCTTTCTGACTAAGTATTTTCATATCATTCAAGTAATACCAAGGAATAGGATCATTGGGTCAAATGGAAGTTCTGTTTGTAGTTTTATTTTTTTAATTTTGTCATAGGGTATGTGGACTTGCTGGAGAGAGAGAGAGAGAGAAAGAGAGGGAAAGCGAGAAATCACCCCCTGAGGGGATGGAGGCCATGCCACAGTCCCTTCTCTATTTGTCTCCTGGGGTTCTGAGCATGTACACCCAGTGCGGTTTTCAAGCCACCAGATCAGGAACTCAAACCAGAGTCAGCCATGTGGGATCCAGTACCTCTATCACCACACCACCAGCTGGTCATATATTTTTAGGCTTTTTGAAGAATCTGCATTATATAGATAGATAGCAGTAGTTATGTGGATAAACATGAAAAGTCATATAAGCTTATCACTAATCAAGAAAGGCAAGTTAAATAATGATGTACCTATTAAAGTAACTAAGATAGTAAAGCACACAAAATTCAATGCTAGTGCAAGGGAAGTTTGATTTTGTGGTTCTATTTGGAGAAGCTTTGGAAAAGTAATTTAGTATTGTATGTTAAGACATTTGAAAGATTATATATGTTATAATAAATTATCTTAGGAAATACATTCAGAGAATGATTTCTACATAAGCATGTTTATTTCTGTACAATTTTAATTTAGAAATCTAAAAAATATTTAAATTAATTTTCTTTAGTACATTCAATCACATATGTCATTTAGCTTGCAAAGGGAATATTCCAAGATCTATACATTTCTCACCAATCTAGTATAGAATACTACACACATTATCTTCAACAGATAATAACTCATTTCTTTGTACCATAAATGCCTTGCCTATTTTTCTCCTTAATGTCTTTTCTCAGACTCTCCTCTTTCATCCTCCCTCTTCCCACACCGTATCTGGTATTTATAACCAGTTTCTGTGTTTCTATATCCTCTAGTCATTCAGTTTTGGCTATAGAGTGTGGAAAGTTAGTTTATATTAAGTGGAGACATACAATGTCTCTCCTTCATAGCCTGGTTTGTTTCACTCAGCAGTAAATTTTCCATATTCATCCACTTTCTGTCAAAAGCCAGGATCTTTTTAAAAAAAAAATTTTTTTTTTAATGGCTGAGTAGTATTCCATAGAGTATATGTGCAACACTTTTTCAATCCATTTATTTGTTGGTGGGCATTTGGGTTGGTTCCATGTCTTTCTTAGTAGTTGTGAATAATGCTGCAATAAACATCAATGTGCAAGCATGTTTCCTACTAAGGATTCTTCTGTTTGGGTAGATACCAAGGAATGGGATTGCTGGATCATATGGTAGTTCTATTTGTAGATCTTTGAGGAATCTCCATATTGTTCTTCAAAGGGGCTGGACTAATTTACACTTCTACCAGCAGTTGCCTTTCACCACCGCCTGCCCTGTTTGCCCTGCCAACACTTATCATTTTTTTTTTTAATCTTAGTCATTCTGACTGATGTTAGGTGGTACTTATTGTGTTTTTGATCTGCATTTCCTTTATAATGAGGGATGTTGAACGTGTTTTCATATGCCTTTTGGCTATTCCTATGTCTTCCTTAGAGAGTGTTTTTTTTTTTTTTTAACCCTTTTTTTTTTTTTTTTTTTAAAGAGGTTTTTGTTATAGGACGCGTGCAGCCAGTCAGACAGAGAGAGACAGAGAGACAGAAAGCGAGAAATCACCCGCCGGGGGGATGGCCTTGCCGCAATACCTTCTCCTTCATTCTCCTCTCGGGATCTTGGACACGCACGGACATGCTCCCGGTGTGAGTTTTAAGTCACTGGGTCTGGGACTTGAACCGCAGTTGACTACATGGGAGTCCACCGACATAGCCATTACGCTAACTGCTGGTCCCCTTCCTGTCTTTTAATTGGGTTGATAATCTTTTTTTGGGGGAAGTTGCTTGAGTTTCCTGTGTATTCTGGTTATCAGTTCCTTAGCTGAAGCATAATTTACAAAAATATTTTCCCGTTCTGAGGACTGTTGATTCACACTAATTACTAAATCTTTTGCCATGCAGAAACTTCTTAATCTGATGTAATCCCACTTGCCTATTTTTGGAATTATTGACTGCGCTTTGGGAGTTTTATTTAATCATCTTTGCCTATGGCAATGTCTCCCAGAGTTTCCCTAGTGTTTACCAGCAGTAGTTTTATAGTGTGATGTCTTAGGTTTAGATCTTTGATCTACTTTGAGTTGATCTTTGTCAATGATGACAGGTAGGGCTTTAGATTCACCTTTTTGCAGGTGGATATCCTGTTTTTCCAGCACCATTTGCTAAAGGGGTTTTCCTTTTCCCACTGGATTGTCTCTACCCTTTTTAAAAATTCATTTGGCTGTATGTTTGGGAGTTTATTTCTGGGGTCTGTATTCTGTTCCATTGCTCCACCTGTTCTGTGCCAATACCATGCTGTTTTGATTATCATATCTTTATAATATATTTTGGAGTAAAGGTTTGAGATGCTGCTCACTCTACTCATCTTGAACAGGATTGCTTTGGCAACATGAGATCTTTTATGATTCCAGACAAATTGCATGATTGTCTTTTTTTTTTTTTTAATCTGTGAAGAATGTCTCTGGTACTTTGATTGGGATTGCGTTAAATATGTTGATTAACTTAGATAGAATTGCCATTTTGATTATATTAATTCTTTCAGTTCAGAAACATGGGATGTCCTTCCACTTATTTTTTTTATTTTTTTTTTTTTTTTTTTTTTTTTTTTTTTTTTTTTTAGCTTCTCATAGTTTTCCTTGTGGAGGTCTTTAACTTTTTGGTTAGATTTATTTCCAGGTATCTTATCCTTTTTGTGGCTATGGTAAATGGAATTACTTTTTTCAGTTCTATCTCAGTCTTCTTGCTGTTTGTATATAGAAACACTGTATGTTGATTTTGTATCCTGCAACTTTACTGTATTAATTTATTACCTCCACGAATTCTTTTCATGAATACTGTTGGATCTTCTATGTATACAATCATGTCATCTGCAAACAGAGATAATTTCACCTCTTCTTTTTCTATTCAAATGCCTTTCATTTAATTCTCTTTTCTGATTGCATTGGGGACGACTTTTAGTATTATATTGAAAAGGAGTGAAGAAAGTGGGCATCCTTGTCTTGTACCAGTTTTTTTTTAATTTTTTTTATTTTATTTTATTATCATCATAATCTTCTTTCTATTACACTAGATTACATATAACTTTACATTGACTTCCATTGCTTTTTCAAAAGGGAATGCCATGCATGTCAGTCAATACAGAGATATCAATCTCCCCGCTTTATCATTCAATATCTTTTCCATGCTTTTCCCAATAATTATTATTATAATTTTTTAAACAGTCAATCACTATTTCTCATTTTGCTTATTAAAAAGACTTCACCCATCATGAAATACTTTCCAGACCGGTTCAGTTGAGAATACTATACATGTCATCATCAACAGGTAATAAACCATATCTATTTCTCATTAACATCCTGCCTCTCTATTGTTCACTGCTGTCTTTATCCTCTTCTCCCTCCTTTTTTTTTTTTTATACTTTGTTTTTTATTATAAATTTTTTTTTCTCATCACAACACACATATGAATTTTCCATCCAAAATACACTGTGCATTGGCTCAATCAAGCACATCAACATATATGTTCTCAGCAAATGATTTCCCAATTTTTGTGTCCTGCATACCTTGCCTTTTGTTTTGCCATCCTAGGTTCCCCATCCCCACCCTCTGCCATGTCCCATCTTCCTCCTCCATTGTCCCTGACATTCATGATTGCCCTCAATGGCTTCCGCCCCCCCCCATTCAATTGTTCTACCAATGAACTCAATTAGTCTAAGTATATCCACTAGCTAGCACAGCTGACATATCCTTACACATGTATCCAAATCTGATCCTAGGCATAAACCCCAGGGAGTAGAATGAACATATTATAAAGTAGACCCCAGTTGTGTCCATACAACTCTCTTCAGTCATCAAATGTGCATTTTTTTTTCCTCCTGCTTATTACTTTTTTTATATTAAATTATATTGCCTAACACTCATTCCCTGAGTATCATCACAACACACCAAGTGTAGTTTCCCATCTAGGATAAACTACATAGTGTCTTAATCAAGCATGTCGTCACCAATACTGTTCCATTTCTACTTTCATACATATAAATATGTTTTTTATCCTATGTTTGACCCTCAGCCCTTTCCCCCTCTCCCAATTACTCTATCTCTGCTATAGACAGCTATCCTCCAGAGGGGTCATTGAAAATGCGATACCTGCGAGTAGAGGGAGAGGGGTCACGAGTCCAAAGTTTTTAACAATAGGGAAAATAGATTCCATTCAAGGTTGGATCAAGTGTGGGTCTCGTGCAGTTCCGCAACTGTAGGTGAGTCTCCATGGAATACAGTTTCAGGAAAGCAGTTCTGGTAAGCAGAGTTGACCATCAGTTGATGTGGCACAGCGGCCATCTTGTGGTTAGCAGGAGTGGTGTTGTGGAGGTCTGCAGCGTGACTTATCCTCTGGTATCTGGCTTCCCTAAGAATGG
>NW_006159689.1:51709-66512 GCF_000334495.1 Tupaia belangeri chinensis | reverse complement strand
GCAGCAGTGCCCCAGGGGGGACTCACCGAGCCCGGAAGGGCCCGGGACGTCCCGTGACCGGATGCAGCCTTGGCGTCCGGCCCGCTTCTGCCGCCGCCGCCGGCTTCTTGTACCAGTTTTTAGCAGAAAAACTTCCAGCTTTTCTCCATTCAGACTGATGTTAGGTATGGATTTTTTCATAGATAGATTTTATTTTGTTGGGGAATGACTGTTCTATGGAGATTTTTCTGAGAGTCTTGATGATAAGGGATTTTGTATCTTCTCAAATGGTTTTTCTGCATCAATTAATAAAATCTTATGGTTTTTCTTTTTCTTTCTGATAATCTGTTGTATTGCATTTATGGTTTTGTGTATGTTGAGCCATCCTTGCATTCCAGGAATAATACCTACCTGGTCATGATGTATAATCTTTTTTATATGTTGTTGGATACAATTTGCTAGTATGTTGTTGAGAATTTTTGTGTCTGTATACATCAGAGATAGGAAAGGCCTATAGTTTTCCTTGTTTGTCCTGTCCTTTTCTGTTCTAAGGATTAGGATGATGGAGGCTTCATAGAATTAATATGGGAGAGTTCCACCCTTTTGGATCTTTAGAAATAACTTGAGTAGAATGGGGCTAAGTGTTGTTTAAAAGTTTTGTAGAATTCAGAGATGAGGCCATCGGTACTTAGGCTTTTCTTTGTTGGTAGGTTATTTTTACTGATTCAGACTCATGAATTGTTATGGGCTTATTTGTCTGTAGATTTGACCAGTGTGACTATGATGTTCCTTGGATTGTTGATTGTATTAGGGGTCATTTGTATTTCTTGGGTCTGGATATTTGAATGCCTCTTTAGATTTGGAAAGTTTTCTTCCAAGATTTCATGGAATAGATTATCAATGCCCTTATTAGATGTTTGGGCACTTAATGCTGTCTAGTATTTATTGTATAGTATTTTCATTTTTGGGGGTTATCGTCTCAGTTTTTATGGTTGTTTTTACCAGATCAGAGGTTTTGCCTTCAAAGTCTGAGATTCTATTTTCTGCGTGGACTAATCTGTTTTGAATACTTTCGAGGGAGGTTTTGATTTCCTGAATGGCAGCCTTCATCTCTAATAGCTCCATTTGATTTTTTTTATGGTGTGTGTTTCTTCTTTCAGATCATGAAAGAACTTCAAAACCTCCTGGAACTCATCTCTTTTCTCCCGCATCTTCTGGAGTTCACTGTCTCTCAGCTCTTGGATCTCATTTAGTTTTGTCACTATGAATATTCTGTAATCTCTATCAGACATCTCTATGAATTCCACTGTACTATCTGTGGATTATGAGGGATTGTTCTTTTCCCTTAGGGTAGAGATTTTTTTGTTTGTTTGTTTCTCATGTTTCTTGTGCCTCTGTGGTTGTTTCTGGTCATTCTGTCACAAAACCTCTCCACTCTAGTGCTTAGCAATGTGATATCAACAGTAAGTTAGAAGTTCAGATTTATAAAAAGAAATTTCTTTGTTAAAGAAGGAGGTTCAATAAGCTTTGAGGATTTCAACGACTCGAAGTATTCAGATGCTTGTCTACTGTGCATCTAGGCTTATCTAGACATTAAGTACGTGGAGAGTGAAGCTTAGAGTAAGAAAGTAAGGTTAAAAAATATAAGCAAAGATGGAAAAAAACCTAGAAAAATACTACCAAAAAAGAGTAAAAAATGAAAACCGTGCATCGCGCTGCATTGAGCAAACTCGCCAGAACACGCCTCATCTTTAAAATGGCTTCTGAAATTGAGAAGTGAAAGAAAAGGCCCAAGCTAAGGAGAGGTGCTTGAAAAATTAAAAAATTTAAAATTAAAAGAGAGTGAGAGCGTGAGACAGAGAGACAGACAGCCAGAGACAGTGAGAAGATGGAGGTTGTCCTACCTTGTCTGAATATTTTGGGAGTCTAGGAGATGAGTTTAGAGCATGGCTTTCCTGAACTAGCCAGGACACACCTCATCTTCAAAATGGCTTCTTGTCTCAATATATTGGGAGGTCTAGGAGATGGGTTTAGAGCATGGCTTTCCCTCGAGGATTTTTCTTGAAATTAATATCATGCTTAATTCCATCATGGTTGGAGAAGATGCTGGCTATAGGTTCTATGTTTTTGAATGTGTAAAGATTTGCTTTGTGCGCTTTCATGTTGCTAATCTTTGAAAAAGTCCTGTGTAGGGGTGTGAAGAAAATGTATCTTGTGGTTTTTGGGTGGAAGGTTCTATAGATGTCTGTTAAATGCATTTGATTTATGATGTCATTTAGGTCCTTTATATCTTTGCTTATTCTTTTGTCCAGATGGTCTGTCCAAAAGAGACAGTGGGGTGGTGAGGTCCCCAACAATTAGTATGTTGCAGTGTATTTCTCCTTTTAGATCTAGCAATCTTCCTTCACATATTTGGATGCTCCTGAGTTAGGTGCATAGATATTTATAAGTGTTATATCTTCTGATGGATTAGCCCTTTACTACTATAGATTGCCCTTCTTTGTCTCTTCATTCAATTTTTGTTTTAAAGCCTATTTTGTTTGAAATTAGTATTGTAACTCCATAACTTTTTTGATTCTCATTTCCATGAAATACCTTTTACAGCCCTTCACTTTTAGTCTATGTATGT
This sequence comes from Tupaia belangeri chinensis, assembly GCF_000334495.1. Lineage (NCBI taxonomy): Eukaryota > Metazoa > Chordata > Mammalia > Scandentia > Tupaiidae > Tupaia > Tupaia belangeri. The sequence goes on along the minus strand of NW_006159689.1, from coordinate 63,904 downwards.
CTTTATCCATGAGATGGGTTTCTTGTAGGCAACAGATAGAGGTGTTCTTTTTTTTTTTTTTAATAAATTCATCCAGTCTGTGTCTCTTGATTGGAGAATTTAATCCATAACATTCAATATTACTATCATTATTTCTGGAATTGTACCTACTTTTAAGTTGGCCATTGTCTTGGTTGTCTTTTATTCCCTTATTTCTGTCTGTTAGTTCTTTAGTTTTCCTAGGACAGTACTCTCTTCAGAGTTTCTTTTATTTTTGGAGAGGTTTTTGCTATAGGGCACATGCACTCGCCAGACAGACAGAGAGAGACATAGAGACAGAAAGCGAGAAATCACCCCCCAGAGGGGATGGTCATGCTGCAATCCCTTCTCCTCCATTCTCCTCCCAGGATCTTGGGCACGCACGCACATGCGCCCGGCATGAGTTTTAAGCCACTGGGTCCGGGACGTGAACCGTGGTCGACTATGTGGGAGTCCAGCGACATAGCCATTACGCTAACTGCTGGTTCCCTCTCTTCAGAGTTTCTTGAAGAGCTGGTGTGGTGTTGGTAAAGTCTTTCAGGTTTTGTTTGAGATTTTAATATTTGCTTTTTTCATATGAAGGATAATTTTGCTGGATATAATAATCTTGATTGAAATTGTTTCTCTCTGAACACTTTCAGTATGTTTTCCCATTCTTTTCTTACTTGCATTGTTTCTGTTGAAAGGTCTGGTGTTAGCCTAATGGGATGACCTTTGTAAGTCACTTGACATTTCTCTCTTGCCAGTTTTGGTATCTTGTCTTTATCTGTGATTTTGGCCAGTCTGGCTGAGATGTGCCATGGAGAGGATCTTCTTGGGTTGATTTTATTTGGGATCCTTTGTATTTCTTTGGTCTGAATGTTTGAGTGCTTCTCTAGAGTTGGAAAGTTTTCTTCCAGGATTTCATGGAATAGATTTCCCATGCCCTTATTAGTTTCATCACTTTCTGGAGTACCAATTATTCCATGTTTGGATGTTTAATGGAATCTAGTGTTTCTCATACATTATATTTATATTTACTTTGTTATTTTCTGTATCTTTTTGGTGTTTTTTTTTTTGTTGTTGTTGTAGGTCATAGGGTTTGTCTTCTACATCCAAGATTTGCATTGGGTTTGTCTTCTACATCCAAGATTTGATCTTCAGCATGATCTAATTGGCTTTTAATATTTTCAAGGGAGTTTTTGATTTTTTGTATTACAGACTTCATCTCTAGTAGGTTTATCTGATTCTTTTGTATGGTGTCCATTTCTTCTTTCAAATTGTGGAAGGACTTCCTCATCTTCTGGAGTTCATTTTCTCTTTTCTGTTTCAATTCATAGAGTTTTGTCACTGTGAATGTTCTGAATTCTTTCTCTGACATTTTGGTTACTTATGTTTTTTTGAGAGATGGAGGAGAGTTATTGTGTTCTTTGATGGAAATAGATTTCCTGTTTTTTTCAAACTTGAGGTTCTACTGGGACTTCTAGCCATTGGATGATGTATTTACTTTTGAGTACCTTTTTGGAGAATGCTTCTGCCACTTGGACTGAGTTTTCTTCCCTTTTGCTGTGGATTGCTTGTGTGCCGAAGTCTCTCTTCTACTGTGTTTAGGAATGTTCTCACCACAGGAGGGGTGCTCTATTCAGGTATATCAAGAGCAGTTTTTCCTTTTTTGCAGGTAGTTCAGTATCGAATGAGGATCCCAGGGAACCTCACGATATTAGGATGTTTGAAAATTATGATTCTAGACATGTATAGTCTCTCTTTCTTGCAAGGAGGGTGGGCTCTGAAATTGGGAGAGCTGGACTAGGGCTGGAGCTGGAGCTCGAGCAGGAGCTGGAGCTGGAGCTGCCTTTTAATGCTTCTATGTCCTCTAATCTTTCAGTTTCCACAATAGAGTGCAGACAGTTGGTATATATATAAAACCTCTCTGATTTTTTATAATATAAATTCATTTTTGTAATATAAAATTTAAGTAGAAGACAAACTGTGTGCTTTGGTCCATCAAAACCTTCGTCCTTCAAAAACCACTGACTTGGTCCAGACTAGCAGAGGCAGCAGCCAGAGCAGCCACAGCCTGCGCCCTCTCCTGCCTGCACACCCACCTCTGTCCTCCACCTGCCCTGGAGTCTCTTTTCCCCTTCCTCCTCCTCCTCTTCCACCCTTATTCCTTCTCTTCCTGCCTGCCATGGCCCCCTTGCCTACCTGCCTGTCCCTTTTGTTCTGTCCCCAGCCATCCTCCCTTCCCCTTCCTGCCTCCTCCCCTTTCCCCCCCATTGCCTTGTGCCTGCAGTTTTTGGCTTTCAGCCCCACCAGTGACAAAAGACATGACCACTCAAAGTCCAGCTCCCCAGAACACTGCTAGACATGCAAACTGGTGTGATTGGAGGTGGATTCAATGTCACTGTCACCGTCCAGCTACTTCTGTATGGCAAGGAAGTTGGCAGTATCATTGGCAAGAAAGGAGAAACAGTTAAGAAGAAGTGCGAGGAGAGTGGGGCATGTATCAGCATCACAGAAGGGAATTGTTCTGAGAGGATAATCACTTCAGGTGGACCTACTAATGCCATCTTCAGAGCTTTTGCTATGATCACTGAAGAGCTGGAAGAGGACAATAGCACAGCCGCCAGTAAACCCTCAGTCACCCTGAGGCTGGTGGTCCCTGCTAGTTAGAGTGGTTCTCTCACTGGAAAAGGTGGTACTGGCACGATCAAGGATTTTTGAAAGAGTACAGGGGCTCAGGTCCAGGTGGCAGGGGATATGCTCCCCAGCTCAGCTGAGTGAGCCATCACTATTTCTGGTATTCCACAGTCCATCACTGAGTGTGTCAAACAGATCCATGTGGTCGTGTTGGCAGCTGTCTCCCAGTTCCTCCTGAAGGGCGTGAAATTCTGTACTGGCCTGAACCATCCAGTTCTCCAATTGTCTTTGTAGGTGGTCAGGACAGGTAGCACAGGCTGCATCAGTGGGCATCAAGGTGCCAAAATCAATGAGATCCATCAGATGTCTGGTCTCAGATCATAATTGCAAACTTGGTGGACGGATCTACTGATAGGTAGGTTACTATCACTGGATCTACTTCCAGCATTAGCCTGGCTCAATATCTAATCAATGTCAGGATTTCCTCAGAGACGGGTGGCATGGGGAGCCGCTAGAACAATGCAGATTCATCCATCAACCCTTCATGCTGCTCACCACCACCCACGATTCATCTGTGTAGTTTCTGAGCAGTCAGTGATTTCAGGTTGTGAATAGTTTGTCAATTTTCAGTTTTACACACTTTATCATCCACTCGTCATATTTAAAATGAAAGCATTTTAATTCCTTTCTCTGTTCAGCTGTTAATGCTGAGATCCATGTTTAGTTTTATAAGCTTCTCCTTGTTTTCTTTTGTTTTTCATTATTTTTCTTTTTCTCATGAATTTTCCTGTTTGTCATGGAAATATAAGAGTGGAAAATTAATACACTTAAGTTTACTTCTGTAATATCAGGAATTTTTCAAAAAAATTAAAAGATGAACTGGAGTTTTTTCTTTGTGAATAGAAAGAAAACCCTGATGATTTAGTGTATTTATTATTTTTATTTTTAAAATATATCTGATTCTTGTACATTATTTGTCTTGTAAAGAGAATTTACCCAACATGAAATACACTTCAGACCAGCCCCACTGAGAATACTATACATGTCATCAACAGGTAGTAAACCATTTCTGTTTCCCATAAATGTCTTGCCTCTCTATTATTTCTCCCTAATTTCCTTCCCTATACTCTTCCCATCTCACACCCTCTTTCCACACTGTCTTTTGTATCTATAATTATTTCCTTTTTTAACTTTATTTATTTAATATATTTATTTTAATTTGATCAGATTCGGGGGGAGAGAGAGTGAGAGAGAGAGAGGGAGAGGGAGAGGGAAAGGGAGAGGGAGAGGGAGAGGGAGAGGGAGAGGGAGAGAAAGAAAGGAAGAAAGAAAGCAAGCAAGCTGCCAGGTCTGGGACGAGTACTGTGGTCGGCCATGTGGGAGTCCACCACCCCATCCACCATGCCACCTGCTGTCACCAGACCATAACTATTTTCAATGCTTTTATGCCTTCCAGTCTTTTAGTCTCTACCATAGAGTGTGGACAGTCAGTATTTATTAAGGAGAGAGATCCAGTACCCCTCTTTCATAATGTGGCTTGCTTCACTCATCAGTAAATCTCCCATATTCATCCACTATGTATCAAATGCCAGGATTGTTTTTTCATGGGTAAGTAGAATGCCGTAGAGTATATTTGTCACACCTTTTCAATCCATTCATCTGTTCATGGACATGTGGATTCATTTCATGTCTTAGCAATTGTGAATAATGCCAAAGTAAACATAGATTCAACTATGACTGAAAATTCTCTTATCTTTTGGGTAGATAACCAAGAGTGTACTGTTGGATCATATAGTAATTCTATCTGTAGGTCTTTGAGGGATCTCCATATTGTTCTCCATGTAGTATATTTCTGACAAAAATAAGACATCGTCTGACAAAGACTGTATACACAAAGCTCAGAAAATAATATTTTCGAGAAAACACAAAGAAAGAAAGCTTAGAAGAATTTGGCTGCAAGATCTAAGAGGGTGACATTGCCTCTTCCTTTTTTTAAACCAACTGCTTGGTACAGAGTGTGTGTTCAATACATATTTGTAGTTTGAAAGTAAGATATCTTATGAAGTGTGATTTTTTGTCTGGGTGATTACATTATGGCTGAGTTTTAAATTTTTATTGATTGATTTTCTGGTGCAAAGTTTTTCTATATTTTGATCAACTCGACTGGGGAGAAATATTCACATATTGAAATAATCATCTTGTAAACTAAATAATGTGATTGAATGTATTAAAAAATATAAATAAAAAATAAAAAAAGAAAAAAAGAAAAATACCCAGTATTTCAAATAGAAGCTAGCATGTTAAAATTAAATGGCAGCACTAAAAAATAGATTGCAAGTGAACGACAGAGGAGTACAGCCGGCCGCCTAATGAAGAGGGAGCGAGGAAGCAGGAGATGACCTGGTTTCAGTCTCGTCCACCTGCTGGGAGGGTTGCCTGTGACTCTCCAGTGGGTCTCTGGATTTCAGGTTCTACACCTCTGAGACATTGTAGGAAAAATAACAATGTCTCACAAAAGTCACTTGATTAAATAAACATATGCACACACGTATGTGAAAAGTAGTTTGAAAAGCACAGAAGCCTAAGGGTGTGTATTAACTAAAATGTCAGATTCTATCGATAGTGGCGAGGTTTGAGATTATGGCTAGTGTTGGTTAACATAGGAGGACTCAAAAGCTGTTAGAAGAAACCAGAGATGTGCAGCAGAGATGTCTATTACTTGTTTAGCTCTATAGTTGCGTTTTTCTTCAGTGTAGGGACATAGTGTTCCCTGGTGGCCTGTCCCAGGAGGGTTGCTCCGTTTGCCCATGACGGTGGCCCCTTACCTGCCCAGGGTCCCGCCCTCCTGCTGTATTTACGCAGCAGACAGCTCCTGGGTCCTCACGCGTGGTGGTGCTGCTTCATCCTCGCTTCACGTAGTTGGTAGAGACCGGGTCAGCAGGTGTGTTATGGAACTCTTTTCATATTTTGCCCAGAGCTCAGCCTCTATCTGCCAGAAGAAGGAGGATAGGGGATTTGTTAGGAATATGCACGTGTGTGTATTCTTAAATACATATGTACACACACACATATGTATTCTTGAATTGGTTAATGTTTATGTGAAGGCATCAAATTTATTTTCAGTGTTGTCTACAGCATCAGCAACCCAATGTTTGGCATTTTACTAAGTTGAATATCCTAGTTAGTCTTTGGAAAATTACTGGTAAATAGCATTCACTCTCTTAATTTAGAGGTGCTCTGAGATTTAGTCTAAATGATTGGATTTTTTAATACTTGAACTTGGAGAAGCGTTTATTATAGAAGGAGAGACGAAATTCTCCTTGACAAAGAAGCAAGAGATATATGAGGTATGTGTGTGTGTGTATGTATATTTTAATATGTACATATTTATGTATATTTCTATTGACATGTAGACCTTTACATCCTCATGAAGATGTCAAAAATAAATTTTTCAAGTGAGTTGTATGCTTTATTTTATTGAAGATCTTTTCATACTTTGTTTAGAAAATACAACTTTTTCCATTTCTATGTTTATATCATGATATAGAGACAGACAGCCAGCCAACGCTCCTGAGCAGGGTCTCATGTGATAACTGAGACCCCAGCCTTCTAGCCAGTTGGTCCAGGCCAGGCCGCCCACTGAGCACAGGGTCATACAGGAGCCATATCTGTGGCTCCTGCGTGTTTGGGGAAGTCTGGACTGGAGAATCGGTGCGATGCCTCTCCTGTGATAAGGGAGTGATAGTAACAGCCATCTCTACATGGGCTCTGCAGTGAACTTAGTGTGGATACTAACTCTTTAATAGGAAGCCTGTGCTCATCTGTAATCACGGTATTCTGAGGACTTTCATTCCTTCACATGGTTTGGTCCTCATGTCCCCTGAGGTCACGCATGATCTTCTTTGGGTGCAGAGGGCACAGGGCATGGTTGGTGAGAAGCTGACCCAGGGCTGCAGCCGGGACTCCTCTCCCTGTGCCCCTCAGATCTCTGTGGTGTCGTGTGTGTATGAGGACCCTGCCTGCTCCAGGGAATGTGAAGCTAAGCCCACACCACGGGAGCCCTCACACAGGCAGAGCCGGTTCAAATGTACAGTATGGCTTTACCCTAATTATGTTTCAGTTTCTAAGTCTTTTAAATCTTTCTTCTATGTAATAAATATCTAAGAGTTTTAAGGTCATAGTTGGATCCTTAAAGCAGAGAGGTTTACTAAGTTACACTGCTATGAAAAAACAAAAAAACAAGCAAACAAATAAACCAAAAAAAACCCCAACTCTGTAAGAAAGTTTAATTTCTCTGTTTTCCAGGGATTTACTGTTAGTGTTCGTGTAGGGCAGAGATTCTGCAGTTCCCAAGGCTGGTGATAAATGACTCTGTCGTCAGGAACTTTCAGTTCTTTGAACTGTGTCAGCCTCCCTGTGAGTTTCCAATTCTTTACACCCACAGTTGGAAATTCTGTTTTCTAATTTGTTAAAAACCAGGCCGCTTATAATCACCAAATCTGCAGGCCCAACAAACCTTCCCAGTCAGCACACTGAGGTTGGCGCACACACATACATGTGTGTGTTCACGAAAAATCACTCCAGAGACTCACACTGCATTAATCCAAGGCTCTGCTTCGTGGCCTAGGTGAGAACACGGAAAACGTGACCTGGATGGCCAACCACACCGGATGGGTGGATTTCATCCTGGTGGGACTCTTCAGTCAGTCTGAACACCCAGCTCTCCTTTGTGTGGTCATTTTTGTGATCTTCCTGATGGCCTTGTCTGGAAATGCCATCCTGATCCTGCTGATCCACTCTGACAGCCGCCTCCACACCCCCATGTACTTCCTCATCGGCCAGCTGTCTGTCATGGACGTGATGTACATCTCCGTCACTGTGCCCAAGATGCTCCTAGACCAGGTCATGGGCGTGGATGAGATCTCGGCCCCTGGGTGTGGGATACAGATGTTCCTCTATTTGACACTAGTGGGTTCCGAATGTTTTCTTCTAGCAGCCATGGCCTACGACCGCTATGTGGCCATCTGCCATCCTCTCCGTTACTCTGTCTTCATGAACCACAAGGTGTGTCTCCTTCTGGCCTCTGGGTGCTGGTTCCTGGGATCGGTGGATGGCTTCATGCTCACTCCCATCACCATGACCTTCCCCTTCTGCAGATCTCGGGTGTGTCTTCTTCTGGCCTCTGGGTGCTGGTTCCTGGGATTGGTGGATGGCTTCATGCTCACTCCCATCACCATGACCTTCCCCTTCTGCAGATCTCGGGAGATCCGCCACTTCTTCTGTGAGGTCCCCGCTGTAATGATGCTCTCCTGCTCGGACACCGAGAGACGAAATTCTCCTTGACAAAGAAGCAAGAGATATATGAGGTATGTGTGTGTGTGTATGTATATTTTAATATGTACATATTTATGTATATTTCTATTGACATGTAGACCTTTACATCCTCATGAAGATGTCAAAAATAAATTTTTCAAGTGAGTTGTATGCTTTATTTTATTGAAGATCTTTTCATACTTTGTTTAGAAAATACAACTTTTTCCATTTCTATGTTTATATCATGATATAGAGACAGACAGCCAGCCAACGCTCCTGAGCAGGGTCTCATGTGATAACTGAGACCCCAGCCTTCTAGCCAGTTGGTCCAGGCCAGGCCGCCCACTGAGCACAGGGTCATACAGGAGCCATATCTGTGGCTCCTGCGTGTTTGGGGAAGTCTGGACTGGAGAATCGGTGCGATGCCTCTCCTGTGATAAGGGAGTGATAGTAACAGCCATCTCTACATGGGCTCTGCAGTGAACTTAGTGTGGATACTAACTCTTTAATAGGAAGCCTGTGCTCATCTGTAATCACGGTATTCTGAGGACTTTCATTCCTTCACATGGTTTGGTCCTCATGTCCCCTGAGGTCACGCATGATCTTCTTTGGGTGCAGAGGGCACAGGGCATGGTTGGTGAGAAGCTGACCCAGGGCTGCAGCCGGGACTCCTCTCCCTGTGCCCCTCAGATCTCTGTGGTGTCGTGTGTGTATGAGGACCCTGCCTACTCCAGGGAATGTGAAGCTAAGCCCACACCACGGGAGCCCTCACACAGGCAGAGCCGGTTCAAATGTACAGTATGGCTTTACCCTAATTATGTTTCAGTTTCTAAGTCTTTTAAATCTTTCTTCTATGTAATAAATATCTAAGAGTTTTAAGGTCATAGTTGGATCCTTAAAGCAGAGAGGTTTACTAAGTTACACTGCTATGAAAAAACAAAAAAACAAGCAAACAAATAAACCAAAAAAAACCCCAACTCTGTAAGAAAGTTTAATTTCTCTGTTTTCCAGGGATTTACTGTTAGTGTTCGTGTAGAGCAGAGATTCTGCAGTTCCCAAGGCTGGTGATAAATGACTCTGTCGTCAGGAACTTTCAGTTCTTTGAACTGTGTCAGCCTCCCTGTGAGTTTCCAATTCTTTACACCCACAGTTGGAAATTCTGTTTTCTAATTTGTTAAAAACCAGGCCGCTTATAATCACCAAATCTGCAGGCCCAACAAACCTTCCCAGTCAGCACACTGAGGTTGGCGCACACACATACATGTGTGTGTTCACGAAAAATCACTCCAGAGACTCACACTGCATTAATCCAAGGCTCTGCTTCGTGGCCTAGGTGAGAACACGGAAAACGTGACCTGGATGGCCAACCACACCGGATGGGTGGATTTCATCCTGGTGGGACTCTTCAGTCAGTCTGAACACCCAGCTCTCCTTTGTGTGGTCATTTTTGTGATCTTCCTGATGGCCTTGTCTGGAAATGCCATCCTGATCCTGCTGATCCACTCTGACAGCCGCCTCCACACCCCCATGTACTTCCTCATCGGCCAGCTGTCTGTCATGGACGTGATGTACATCTCCGTCACTGTGCCCAAGATGCTCCTAGACCAGGTCATGGGCGTGGATGAGATCTCGGCCCCTGGGTGTGGGATACAGATGTTCCTCTATTTGACACTAGTGGGTTCCGAATGTTTTCTTCTAGCAGCCATGGCCTACGACCGCTATGTGGCCATCTGCCATCCTCTCCGTTACTCTGTCTTCATGAACCACAAGGTGTGTCTCCTTCTGGCCTCTGGGTGCTGGTTCCTGGGATCGGTGGATGGCTTCATGCTCACTCCCATCACCATGACCTTCCCCTTCTGCAGATCTCGGGAGATCCGCCACTTCTTCTGTGAGGTCCCCGCTGTACTGATGCTCTCCTGCTCGGACACCTCAGTCTACGAGACACTCATGTACCTGTGCTGTGTCCTCATGCTCCTGATCCCTGTCATAGTCATTTCAAGTTCCTATTCATTCATCCTCCTCACCATCCACAGGATGAACTCTGCTGAGGGCCGGAGGAAGGCCTTTGCCACCTGCTCCTCCCACATGACTGTGGTCAGCCTGTTCTATGGGCCCGCCGTCTACACCTACATGCTGCCCAGCTCCTACCACACCCCTAGGAAGGACATGGTGGTGTCCTTTTTCTACACCATCCTCACTCCTGTGCTGAACCCTTTAATCTACAGTCTTCGGAATAAGGATGTCACAGGGGCTCTGAAGAAAATGCTGAGAGCAGGGAAGGCTCCATATTAAACCATGAAAAAACCCTAGTTTGTCTCCTTCTCCACTTCGGTGCTTTCTCACCAAACAGGCAGCATGTGGTGATGATGTCATTGATGGGATTTCTGCCCAGTCTCTCTCTCCTCTCATGAGTGTCTCAAGATTCCTCTAATGCTCGCTTACCTCACTTTTCTCACAGTGAAGACCTCTCCTCCAGTCCTTTGAGCCTGCGGCCCCTTTCCCAGAGTACAGTTAGGAACTGGAAGATAAATCGGTGTTGGTGACCTTGAGTACCATCACCATAGATACGTTTACTTATGTGTAAAGATTGTTTGGTTGACTTAGGTAGCAGGTGGTAGGGTGAGACCCCGAGAGGGTCTTGCTTTGCTGAGACCTTCCAGGCAGTCAGGACCACAGGGTGTGTCTCGGGAGTGACCACGGTGTCCAGGTCAACCGAGGATCAGAACCTAGGCCTTCCTACGGCCCCAGGGTCACTCAGAGGTACCCTGTGGCCTGTGCCACCACAGCTGGGCCTGTTTGTCTTGACAACATCATGGGCCTGGTGATGGGATGGAAGGAAACCTCGTTCTCATAGTGACTGTCTTCACTTTGTAAAGTGATTTTCACTTGCACCTCATTGTTGCTCCATGGGGACGCTGAGGTCACCTGCTTTTCACAAGACAGCCTGCGGGCTTTCCTGACTTTCCCGTGCAGGGCTTCCCAGGGACTGGGGGGCCAGAGCCACAGGCCCGTGGTGAGACATTTAAATCTTTCAAGACTTCAGAGAGCCCAAATCCTTGACTGGGCTTTTCTTGCACTGGTCTTTGTGGTACATACTTTTGGTCAGGTTCTGTTTCCTGTGAGCATAGGAGAGCTGGTCTATCCCTGTGTCAGGCCGCATCGTGGGCCATCCGGGGTTGGGGAGTGGAAATGTGTTTCCTCACAGTTTTTCTCATACTTCTCCCTGTTCTAGCCAGTGGTTGTCCATATTTACAATATAACTTCAAATAGTGGTTTTCTATATGTGTGTGCATATCATCCTTATTCATTTACTTACTCACATTAACAGTTTTAATAACTTCTATGCTCACATATACCAAGAAATATCCTATGTGTGTTATATGTGTGGAATTCTTTCATTTTTCACAGCCTATGGGCTTCTTCTGCAGTTGATATAAGTAAGATTCCATAGACTCGGGAATATGGATTAGGCTATATAGCCTTTAAGTTTCCCCACAGGGATTTCAGCCCAGGAAGGTCGATCATCGTCCCTGCTCCTGATCATCGCTCTGTGTGCCTCTCACTATGTCTGGAGTCTGAGGTCTCCTTCGTTTCTCTCCCTTCCTTCCTTCCTACCTTCCTTCCTTCTTTCCTTTCTTTCCTCTTCTTTCCAGAAGGTGTATGCACTTATTAGAGAGACACAGACACTTTAACAGCGATTGGGCAAACCATCCATTTCTCTAGGCTGATACAGAATGTTAATGAACACATATGTTCTTTATGTCTTTCTTAGATTTATCTTTATATAATGTGTGTTAGGAAATCCATGAACATTTTCGAGTGCAAATAATTAACCTTGGTGTTGTTTTTTAGCATTCGTATTAAAAAGTGAGGTTTGACTCTGTGAGTAATCCTAGCTACTGGGCAGGTGCTCTGTACACCTGCATTTTCTATTGTGTGTTCCTAACATGATTGATAATCGAAGAAGCACTCCAGGAATAGTTCTGCATGAATGACTGAGGCAACTCTTCCTGCAGTAGCATGAACATATTGATCCTACCCGTCCTTCTCATTGACCCCAAAGGCCCAAACTTTCTGGAAAATGGTGGCAGAGAGGAGCACAGTCATAGCATTCATTACGTTGCTAAGGCAGAGACTCTGGCAGATTGGCTGCTGTACATCACGGTGATGCCCTCGGTGGAGGCACAGCAGCAGTGACAGCTCAGCGCTGGCCCCGGACGGAAGCCATGTCTGCACTGAGGCCGC
>NW_006159689.1:41645-50033 GCF_000334495.1 Tupaia belangeri chinensis | reverse complement strand
GCCTCAAGTCAGTTCTGGGTTCAAGTCCTGAGCACGGTAATTACATACTATTAAATACCTTGCCTTTCTGGAATTCAGACTTGTTTTTACCGAAAACGAGGGCATTCTAAAGAAATACCAAATACGAGTGTAAACCAACATGAAAACAAGCGTGTCCTCACACCTAGTGTGTCTTCATGGGAGCACACTTGGCAGCTATGCCCCGATGCACACACTTCCGTCCCCTTTGTGCTGTGGTGGGGCGCTGCAGAACAGCCGGCGAGGACGCACAGACAGCCCAAGCAACCCAGGAGTCCGAGAGCCCCTTACAGGAAACAGACGCTCCCCCAAGGCCCACCTTGGGCACTGACATGAGGGCTGAGCCTGTCCCCTGCTTCCAGCCTGGATTGCTCTGTGCTTGTTCAACAGCGTAAAGGTCCCATGGCGGAGGCTCACTCCAATTCCCTGGTGTGAAGAAGCCACTGATGTAACTTCTGTGCTGCGCCTCCTGGATTTAAACCCGTGCCCAGTGGAGGGGAGAGCCCGGCTCACAGACTCTGGCAAGGCTCGGGCTCACTCCCTGGTGGAGCAGAGAAGGTGGGCTGGCCTGTGCTCCACATAAGGCGTCTCCTCAGTGCTTGATCAAGGTGAGACATCAGGAGCCAGGACTCCGGTCGTCTCTGAGGTGGTCCCGACACGTCCCCTGAGGCCCGTGTGTGCCCAAGAGTGGCTCCTTGTGTGTCATGGCACATCGGTGTGTCGAACTCACTCTGCGGCTTTTCTCCCTGTCCCTTCTCTCACGTGGACCCGGAACCTGAAGCTGCTCCTGGAGTTCCCGACCCTGGAGGAGTTCAGAACTTGTCCCTCTCTTTGACCTAAAGGATTTTAGGAAAGTGTGTGAAGCGAACTCAAGAGATTCAACTGGAAATTAAAATGTGAAATATTGAGGCAAATCAGTTGCCGAGAAAGCTATGGATGTTTAGGGAGGGAGGGGATCGTACGAGTTTTCTTTGTAAAGTGAGATGCAGGACTAGAAGGAGCCAGGGTGAACTGCAGGGTTGCCGCTTTGTGGGAGTTTCCACACAGCTGCTGCCCCTGTGTCTGCTTAGCTCTGTTCATGTAGCAATCGCCGTGCTTGGAGTGTTGAACATTTTGGGGGATAAATATCATCAGCAATTTAATTTTTTGTTTAGATGCTTGATATTTAGGGTATTTCAGCTTTTATGTCTGTGCTTCTTTGTAAAAATAATTTCTCTTCAGGATAGTTACTTAGTGACATGCCTTAGACTTCACTTTGGGATTTCAGGGTAGGGGAAGAACACCCTCCTGTCCCTGCCCTGTGCAGGGTCTGCCCCTGCCCTGTCCCTGCCCTGTGACAGTCTGTACCTGAGCTCCCCTGCTCTGTTCTAGGTCCACACCTGAGCTGCTCCTCCAGGCAGGCTGGCTTCTCCCACAGGGGAACTGCTTTTGATAGAAACACAATCACCTGAGGAACAGCTGAGCAATGGAGCGGATTAGTGATGGGGGGGAGCTTAATGGAGATCCATGATGGTAGAAGATAAGTGAGGATAGTTCTGGTCTTTGAGAGGGTCAGGCATGACATTTGTGCCATCAGGATTGACGTTAGTATCCACTTTGATTTCAGCTCCAGTCCTGAGTTCACTACGTGTCATGTCACTGAATTGATGTGCGTTTCCTGTTCCTCTTTAATCATCTCATGAGGTCAGTCCTTTTCTTAATTTGTGGACTTTAAGGGGGAATAAACGTTCTCTCTCTTGTCCAGTTCAGGAGTGTCTGCCTTCTCTGTTTTATGTTTCACTCCAGGATCGCAGCTAGAATGATGCTTGACCTGAGGTTTTTATTTGTAGTTCCCTATCAGTTCAACATAAAGTTTGAAAAAAATAGCTGAAAGTGCATGTATTCCCACAGGGGGTCAGGAAGGTCATGTGGCATGAAGGGCCTAAAATCCGTGACTTGCTCTTCCTAAGGTAAAAGTGTAAACTAGACATGCACTCAGGGGATCGACCGTCACAGAATCAAACTTCGAGCACTGACTTCATCCTCGTGGGGCTCTTTGGTGAAACTGAGCATGCTGCCCTCCTCTACGCCGGGACCTTCATCTTCCTGGTGCTGGCCCTGGTGGGGAATGCCCTCCTCATCCTGGTGATCCACGCAGAGCCCCGCCTGCACACCCCCATGTACGTCCTCATCAGCCAGCTCTCCCTCATGGACCTCACGTACATCCTGGTGACTGTGCCCAAGATGCTTCTGGGCCAGGTCACTGGAGATGACACCATCTCCTTGTCTGGCTGTGTGGTCCAGATGTTCCTCTACCTGACCCTGGGGGGTGGCGAGTGCTTCCTCCTGGCTGCCATGGCCTACGACCGATACGCCGCCATCTGCCGACCTCTTCATTACCCACAGCTGATGAGCCAGAGAGTCTGCTGGCACCTGGTGTGTGGGAGCTGGTTCCTGGGAATGGTGGATGGCTTGTTGCTCACCCCCACTACCATGAGCTTCCCTTTCTGTCAGTCCAGGAAGATCCTGAGCTTCTTCTGTGAGGCCCCTGCCCTGTTAAAGCTGTCCTGTGTGGACATCTCGCTCTACAGGGAGCTCATGTACCTGTGCTGTGTCCTCATGCTTCTCATCCCTGTTGCATTGGTCTCCAGCTCCTACGCCCTCATCCTGCACCTCGTCTGCAGGATGAACTCAGCCAAGGGCCGCAGGAAGGCGCTGGCCACCTGCTCCTCCCACATGGCTGTGGTGCTGCTCTTCTTCGGTGCGAGCACCTACACCTACATGTTCCCCCACTCCTACCACACGGCCAAGCAGGACATGATGGCGTCTGCATTCTACACCATCATCACCCCTGTGCTGAACCCCCTCATCTACAGCCTCCGCAACAGAGACGTCACGGGGGCCCTGAGGAACCTGGTGCGACCAAGGACGACCTAGGAGTGGAACGTCGGACAGGCTGCAAGTGGCCCTCTTCCTCGTCCCCGCTGTCATTCCTCTTCTCCCTGCCTCTTCACTTACACTCGGTCCCAGGGCCCCACTGAGTCCACTTCGCTTTCTCTCATCCTCATGTGTGTGGCAGTTCTGTTCGTCTTCGTCTGCTCATTTTTTTTTTGGAGAGATTTTCACTGTAGGGCGCGTGCGCTCGCCAGACAGACAGAGAGAGACATAGAGACAGAAAGCGAGAAATGACCCCCCAGGGGAGATGGTCACGCCGCAATCCGTTCTCCTCCATTCTCCTCTCGGGATCTTGGCACGCACGCACACGCGCCCGGCGTGAGATTTAAGCCACCGGGTCTGGGACACGAACCGCGGTCGACTACGTGGGAGTCCAGTGACATAGCCATTACGCTAACTGCTGGTTCCCCACATTTGTTGATTTTCAAATGTTTAATCGAGTGTTGTGGTATAAGCACCAGGGTTTTTGTTATTGTGTGCACATTAAAACTACCTGGACCAAAAATGATCCATGTTAAAGTCAGAGAGGTAAGAAGATGATCTGGCTTCTAGGATGTAGGCAGGAGTGGTCCCAGTTCACTTCCTTCAGGATGTGGTTACTCTAGACAATGGTCCACTTTATTCAGATGAGACATAGTAACAGTCTCAGTGGAGATTAGAGATTGAGGAAATCTTAAGCTTTCTAATTTTTTTTCTTTTTTCCCTGAAATTGGAAAAGCCAACAAAATTGTTTTGGACTCGTCACTGTCCTTTATGTCCCTGCTGTATACTGGGCTACGAGGAGACTGTCTTTATATTCACACAGTAGCGTCCCTGTTATTACGATGAGCAAAGCCATTCATGTGGTTGTGTGTTTGGAATGTGAGGAGTTAGTAAAGAAGTACATGTGTTCTGATGAACAGGAAGAAGGCGATGTGGCTCCACAGGTGTCCTGTCATTGCCCCTTGATGCAGACCCTGGCCTTGCCTTGTCACAGTCAGTGACTGGACAGCAGGTGCCTGCATGCCTGCAGCCTGTCCAAAGGCACCGACAGTACTTTATCCAAATGGCACATCAACTGGGCAGTGTTACTTTTCACTGACAGTTATTCCTCAGTGCATGAAAGAATATGTCTGAATCTGGAAGTCAGTCCCACCAAGTTGAGCACAAGAAGAGTCAGCTGTAAGTAGGAGTTTGTCTAGAGGTGGTGGAAGCTTAGTGTTGGGAATCAGTATGGTTAATGTGAAGGAAGAAAAGGTGGAAAACTCCTCAAATGAATAATAGAGGTGGAAGACTAATTAAACAGTGCTAGTAATCCTAACAGTATATTCACATTATTGACATAATTCCACTTATTATATTGTCAATATCATTAGAGAATTGTTAAGATTATTTTTCCATAGATTTCATGATTCTTGTGTTTTTTTGTTTTTTTTTTTTTTTTTTTTCTTCCTTTCTCTTTAATGAGTGTTTCATTTATTGGCCATTCTGGAGGACAATGTGCACAGAGCAACTAAAATCTAATTTAAGTTAATAGTAGATCGTGAGACTCACATGGTTAGATACAGTACTTGAAAAAGATGCGATTGAAAGCCAACCAACCTTGGGTTTAGTCCAGGAACTTCCAGCTAAATTAAAGAGGTACATGATGTTCGTGAGCTTGGCTAAGTCCTTGGGGTTTCATCACTTTTAAAAAGGAGAAAGCCACCGACTTTGTAAGAGAGGTAATAGGCGCACAACCCACAGTGCCTTCTACCTCGAGTCCTCTTCCTGTCTCTAGACCTTCTCCTTCTCTCGTCCTTACATCTCTTCCTAAGATGTTGGCCTCAAGTCCTGAGATCCACAGAGCAGATGGTCTCTGGTTAATAGTAGGTTGTGACTGAGCAGCTTTGTTGAGCAAATTACTTTGCCTCACAGCCACGTTGGTCCTTCTTTCATCAAACAACTAGCAACATAAATACGCTGAGGAAGTTCGACTGCCGAGTGAGTTTACTACATTCAGAACTCCAGCCCAGAGACAGACCTCGTGAAGGGTCTAAATACCCATTGGTCTCCCTTTCCTACTACGAGGTGTGTCTCGGAGAGTTTGATTTGCCCACGACTCTGACTCTGTGTTTTGCTCTGGTTTATCCTGGGTGCCTGCATGCTCATGTAGACCGTATCATATGGTAGGGACCTGCCAACCATCTTAAATGAATCAACCATATTTTAGATTTATTTCCTCTTCTTATTAGGTAGTTCTGGACAAGCATTTTGTTGATCTTCAAAAATATCTTGTAGAATACTTCTTTAACCTTTTAAAAAAAACATATTGTTTATTCAGTAATTATTTAATAATTAAGTTTTGACAAGTTGTGTTTTAAATAATTTGTCCATTTATTCTATCTTATTCAATTATTTGTCGTTAATTTGTTGTTAATTGTCATTAGATTCCCCGATGATCTTTTGCATTTCTGACACCAGTTGCAAAGTCTGTCATTCTAATTTTATTTATTTGCGTCCTCTCTGTTTTCTTAGTCTAGCTAAAGGTTTTCGATTCTATCTTGAAAAAACAGCTTTAGTTTCATTGTCCTTTTGTGGTTTTTCTTGTGTCTATTTTTATTTTTTTAATTTTTTACATTTTTGATATAGAGCAGATGCACTTGCCAGAGAGAGTCCTGTCCTATCTTTCTTGTTTCTCAATCTTCCAATGGGATGTCAGAGAGAATTTACCGACGAGGTGGAAGAATCAAAATTTTGAGGACCCAACTCTCTGAGGCTGCGTTGGGCACTCTGGCAGCTGGGAACTGTGGGTTTGGGGGTTGGGGAGGGGAGCCAGGTTGTGGTCAGACAGGGGATCATGTGAGCATGACCGGTAGACTGCCTGAAGTGTGCTCAGAAGAAAGGGACCACAAGTGGGAGGCTCTCTTTTTTCCTGAATGCACTCCTATAGTGGCTGATGTCCACACTTGTCTTTCCTACCATCATATCTTTGTGTCTCTCAATTTCTATCATAAAGTGCAGGCATTCAGTATGTATCGACTGGGGATATGCAGTGCTTGTCTCTCATGGTCTCATTTATTTTCCGTAGCATTAAATCTTCTGTGTGCATCCACTTTGTGTCAGTAATCAGGGACTTATTGTTTCTTATGCTCGTTAATATTCCATAGTGAACATGTGCCACAATTTTCATTCCTGTCATCTGTTCTTGGGCACTTGAGTTTATTCCATGTCTTAGCAATTGTGAATAATGTTGTAGAGAACATGGATGTGTTTCTGACTGAGTATTTTCCAGTCCTTTGGATAAATACCAAGGAGTGGGATTATTGGGTCAAATGGAAGTTCTCTTTCTAGTATTTTATTTTCATTTTATCATAGGGTATGTTCACTTGCTGGAGAGAGAGAGAGAGAAAGAGAGGGAAAGTGAGAAATCACACCCTGAGGGGAGGGGCTTATCCCAGAATCTCTTCTCAATTCACCTCCTGGTATTCTGAGCACATGCACCCAGTATGGCTTTTAAGCCACCATGTCAGGAGCTCAAACCAGAGTCAGGCATGTGGGATCCAGTGCCTCAACCACCACACCACCTGCTGGTCATATATTTTCAGGTTCTCAAGGAATCTGCATTGTTTCCCATTGTGGCTGTGTTAATTTACATTCCCACCAGCAGTGTAGAAGGGTTCTTGTTGTGCCATGGACTTGTCAGCATTTGTCATTCTATAGAAATAAAAGTGGTTAGCGTACATTTAAAGCAGTAGTTATGTGGATAAACATGAAAAGCCATGTAAGCATATTACTAGTCAAGAAAGGCAAGTTAAATAATGAAGTACCTGTTGAAGTTTTTCTAAGATAGAAAAGCACACAAAATTCAATGCCAGTGCAAGGGAAGTTTGATTTTGTGGCACCATTTGAAGAAGCTTTGGAAAACTAATTTAGATTGTATATTAAGACATTTTAAACATTATATACCTTAAGATAAATTATGCTAGGGAGTACATTCAGAGTGATTTCTACATAAGCATGTTTATTTCAGTAAAATTTTAATTTAGAACTTTAACACCATGTGACTATTCACTATTAAGGGAGGACTGTTATTGTGGTATCACTAGTTGGTTCAATCTTATTAGTACATGTCCAGTCATATAAACACACAGCACATCTCAACCTAAAGAGGTTTGTTTCAGGAGCTCAGATACAGAGGTCGTGAAGGGCTACGTGGAAGACCAGGGATGCAGGGAGGGTTCCTGCTCCTCTCACTGCCAAGCTGTTGGGGACTCTGCACTTGAGGGGTGCTGGTGGGACCCTGCCCTGCTGACAGGCAGCACCCTGATGCCTGTGTCCTGCCAGTGCTGACGAAACCACTAGGGTGCTGGATCCTGCAATCCTGCGTGGTCCTTTTTCTCAATAGCTGCCACAGACCACCACCAGAATGAGCAGAAAGACTCTATTTCCATTGTTCTTCCACCGTCTGGTATTCCTCTAGGGCCTTCACTCTCAGAGACGTACAGGAAACCAGATTGCGAAATGAGCATAATCCTTGTGAAGGCTGAAGCGTTGGAGGTCAGGGTGGCTCCAGCATGCGGCATATTTCTTTTTCTTTATTTTGATTTATTTTATACATTTAATCACTGTGCATCACTTAGCTTGTAAATTGAACTTACCAAACGTGAAAACGCTTCATACCAGTCCATTAGGGATACAAAACACATGATCATTCACAGATAATAATCAATTCTCTATCCATAAATGTCTATTTTCTCTTTGATTCATTTCCTCTCACTCTCTCCCTTCTCCCATCCTTTTCCCACATTGTCTCCAGTAGCCATAAACATTTTCAATGCATCTATGTTCTCTAATATTTCAGTTTCCTTTCACACTATAGAGTGCTAGTTTTTATTTCTTTCTCTCTCTATATATGTACACACACACACACACACACACATTTTCCCTTTTGATTTTTTGGGAAGTAATGCTGTTTATTTATTTATTTTTAAATTTTTATTTACATTTTTTAATACATTCAATTACATTATTTAGCTTACAAGGTGATCATTTCAATATACAAACATTTCTCCCTGGTCGAGTTGATCAAAATATAACAACACTACCTCCCTGTCTCACCAATGCTGTCTTCGTATTCCTCCTCCAAATGTTCTTCCCCAGGCCCCACTCCTCCACACACCCCACATCTGGCATTCACATCCACCTCTTGTGTTTGTACATCCTTTAACCCGTCAGTTTCAGTTATAGAGTGCGGACATTCGGTATATATTAAGTGGGGACATACAGTGTCTCTCCTTCATAGCCTGACTTGCTTCACTCAGCAGTAAATCTTCCATATTTTTCCACTTTCTGTCAAAAGCCAGGGTTTTGTTGTTCTTAATGGCTGAATAGTATTCCATAGAGTATATATGCCACAGTTTTTCAATCCATTCAGCCATACGAGGGCATTTGGGTTGGTTCCATGTCTTAGCAATC
>NW_006159689.1:34419-41322 GCF_000334495.1 Tupaia belangeri chinensis | reverse complement strand
TTGACTGTGCTTTAGGGGTCTTATGTAAGAAGTCTTCCCCTACCCCAATGCCTCCCAGAGTTTCCCCAGTGTTTGGGATCTTAGATTTAGATCCTTGATCCACTTTGACTTGATTTTTGTCAAAGGTGACAGGTAGGGGTTCAGATTCATCTTTCTACAGGTGGAAATCCAGTTTTTCTAACACCATTTGCTGAAGAGGTTTTCCTTTTCCCACTGGATTGACTGGTACCCCTTGTCAAAAATCAGTTGACTGAATGATTGGGAATTTATTCCTGTGGACTCAGTTCTGTTCCATTGGTCTACCTGTCTGTTCCTGTGCCAATACCATGCTGTTTTGATTACCACAGCTTTGTAGTATATTTTTGGGTCGAGGAGTGAGATGCCGCCCACTCCCCTCTTCTTCTGTAGAATTGCTTTGGCAATGCGGGGTCTTTTATTATTCTAGATGAATTTTATGATTGTCTTTTCTAAATCTGTGAAGAATATGTCTGGTACTTTAATTGGCATTGCATTAAATAGGCAGGTTAATACTGCCATTTTAGTTATATTAATTCTTCCAATCCAGGAACATGGGATGTCCTTCCACTTTTTTGTGTCATTTTCAATTTCTTTTTTTAGCTTCTCATAGTTTTCCTTGTGGAGTCTTTAACTTCTTTGGTTAGATTTATCCCTAAGTATCTTATACTTTTAGTGGCTATGGTAAATGGAATAACTCCCTATTGATTTCTTAAATATAAATTAATTTTTTGTATAGAGAATACAAATAGAAGACAAGTTTGTGCACTTTGGACCATCAAAATCTTTGCTCTTCAGAAACTACTGATTTGGTGTATTTATGTATGTATTCATTTATCATTATTTTTAAAATTTTACACTCCATTGCAGTACATCATTTGTCTTGTAAAGAGAATTTACTGAACATGAAATACAGCTTAGACTAGCCCAGTTGAGAATACTATACATGTCATCTTTAACAGGTAATAAATCATTAGTGTGTCCCACAAATGTCTTGTCTCTCAATTTTTTCTCCCTAATTTCCTTCCTTATCTTCTCCTCTCACACCCTCCTTCCACACTGTCTCTTGTGTCCATAACTATTTTCAATGTTTTTACATCCTCAAATCTATCAGTCTGTACCATGGAGTGTAGACAGTAGTATATATTAACTGGAGACAGAGAATGTCCCTATTTCATAGCCTGGCTTGCTTCACTCAGCAGTAAATCTTCCATGTTCATCCACTTCCTATCAAATGCAAGGATCTTGTTTTATTATTATTTTTGTATGCTTTGTTTGTTCGTTTTTACGGGTGAGTAGTATACCATAGAGTATATGTGTCACATATTTTTCATCCATTCATCTGTTCATAGATGTTTAGGTTAGTTCCATGTCTTAGCAATTGTAAACAATGCCAAAATAAACAGATATGCAAACATCCTTTGGTAGACACCCGAGAGTGGAATTGTTGGATCATATGGTAGTTCTATTTTATTTGTAGGTCTTTGAGGAACCTCCATATTGTTCTCCATGTACCATATTTCTGACAAAAAAATAAGTCATCTAACAAAGGCCAGCATACACAAAGCTCAGGAGAATAATATTTTTGAGAACATGCACACAAAGAAAGCTTAGAAGAATTTGGCTGCAAGATCTAAGAGGGTGACATTGCCTCTTCCTGTTTTAGCCAAACTGCTTGGTACAGAGTGTGTGTTCAATACATATTTGTAGTTTGAGGGCAAGATATAACTTACAAAGTGTGATTTTTGTCTGGGTGATTACATTATGGATCAGTGTTAAAAATTTATTGAATGACTTTGTGTTTTAAAATTTTTCTATAATTTGCATAACAGTATTTCAAATAAAAGCTAGCATGTTAAAATTAAATGGCAGCACTAACAAATAGATTGCAAGTGAACGACAGAGGAGTACAGCCGGCCGCCTAATGAAGAGGGAGCGAGGAAGCAGGAGATGACCTGGTTTCAGTCTCGTCCACCTGCTGGGAGGGTTGCCTGTGACTCTCCAGTGGGTCTCTGGATTTCAGGTTCTACACCTCTGAGACATTGTAGGAAAAATAACAATGTCTCACAAAAGTCACTTGATTAAATAAACATATGCACACACGTATGTGAAAAGTAGTTTGAAAAGCACAGAAGCCTAAGGGTGTGTATTAACTAAAATGTCAGATTCTATCGATAGTGGCGAGGTTTGAGATTATGGCTAGTGTTGGTTAACATAGGAGGACTCAAAAGCTGTTAGAAGAAACCAGAGATGTGCAGCAGAGATGTCTATTACTTGTTTAGCTCTATAGTTGCGTTTTTCTTCAGAGTTCCAGAGGGAGTTTATTAAGAGAACTGTCGCCCACTCCCCTAAGACACGGTCTAACCTGGCTGATGTAACTCGCCTATTTCTCTCTGTGCACTTGACCTGCCGCACTGTGAGCGCGTCCCGACGATGCCCCAGACGACATCTGACAGTGAGTGCGTAGTGTTCCCTGGTGGCCTGTCCCAGGAGGGGTGTCCGTTTGCCCATTGCGGTGGCCCCTTACCTGCCCAGGGCCCCGCCCTCCTGCTGTATTTACGCAGCAGACAGCCCCTGGGTCCTCACGCGTGGTGGTGGTGCTGCATCCTTAGGGTCAGCAGGTGTGTTATGGAACTCTTTTCATATTTTGCCCAGAGCTCAGCCTCTATCTGCCAGAAGAAGGAGGATAGGGGATTTGTTAGGAATATGCACGTGTGTGTATTCTTAAATACATATGTACACACACACATATGTATTCTTGAATTGGTTAATGTTTATGTGAAGGCATCAAATTTATTTTCAGTGTTGTCTACAGCATCAGCAACCCAATGTTTGGCATTTTACTAAGTTGAATATCCTAGTTAGTCTTTGGAAAATTACTGGTAAATAGCATTCACTCTCTTAATGTAGAGGTGCTCTGAGATTTAGTCTAAATGATTGGATTTTTTAATACTTGAACTTGGAGAAGCGTTTATTATAGGAGAGACGAAATTCTCCATGACAAAAAAGCAAGAGAGATATGAGGTATGTGTGTGTGTGTATGTATGTGTATTTGAATATGCACATGTTTATATATATTTCTATACACAGATAGGCCTTTAGATCCACACAAAAATGTCAAATATAAACTTTTCAAGTTAATTGTATGCTTTATTTCATCGAAGATCTTTTCATGCTTTATTTTGAGAATACAATTTTTTCATTTCTTTGTTTATATCATGAGAGAGAGGGAGACAGGTAGGCAGACAGACAACCCCCTCAGCAGGGTCTCAGGTGATAATTGAGTCCCCAGCCTTCCAGCCAGTTGGTCCAGGCCAGGCAGTCCAGCATGCACAGGGTCATGCAGGAGCCATATCTGCGGCTCCACTGCAGCTGGGCTGAGCTCCTGCGTGTTGGGGAGTCCTGGCCTGGAGAATCGGTGCGATGCCTCTCCTGTGATAAGGGAGTGATAGTAACAGCCATCTCTACATGGGCTCTGCAGAGTGTGGGTATGAACTCTTCTTTTGTTTATCTGTTTTTCATATTTATTCGGGTGGTGATTCGGCTACAGAATAAAGCCCTTTAAGCATCAAGAAATCCTCTTTTTCTCAGCAATTTTGTTGATTATAATTTGTATAATCCTGAAGAGATTCTCTTATCTGAAGTTTCATGCATTCAGGTATTTTTCATGATGTCTGATGTGATCACGAATAAAGACTGCAGTGAAGTAGTAGCTACGACCGTAATCCTCTTGTAATCTAAAACCAATAGGGATTTTCTTTTCAGTACAGACAGCTCTGAAGTGATCAGGAAGTCACTGTCCATCTGAAAGAAACTGGCCATCTTTTCCTTGATCAATTACTATGTGCAGCCGAGAACCCGGATAGGACTTCGCAAGATGGGTATCCGCATAAGCCTTCCACTAACTTCGATCTGTTCCCAAGTATCCACTGAAAGCTTTTGCCCCAAGGACACAGCACTGGGTTGCAAACTGGAGCAAATGCTGGCCCAGATTTGTATTTTCCAGGACGTTTCAAGACAGAGATCAGAGCCCTGTGGCCTCCCATGGAGCGGCCAGAAGTAGACAGCCTTGGGGTCCCCTGGAATGGGCATCTGTAGGTTGGGGAAGCTCCTCTGTTACATAGAGTACATCCTGTAGTTAGTTTTCTAAGGTCTTCAGTGGCACCCACATAAAACCCAGCACCAGTGCCGAGGTCCCAGCTGTCATCTCCGTTAATATTACAGCCGCGAGGGCTGGTATCTGGAACAATGATGATTAGACCGTGTTCTGAGGCTGCTTGATACCCAGATTTTGATACAAAATTTTGTTTTGTGCAAGTTAAACCAGACAGCCAGTATAGTGCAGGGCACTTTCCAGTCTCTGCCTTTGGTCGTCAGTAGACAGCAAATTTCATTTTGCACTTCAGTTCAACACTGTCATGTTCAGAAAATTTCTGGAATCCTCCTAAGCACGTGTTGATGTAAATCTGTTCTAAAGCCATTCTTGTCCTGAGACAGCTGCAGCAGGTAGAGCAGACACTGCAGGAAGAAGATACTAACTCTTTAATAGGAAGCCTGTGCTCATCTGTAATCACGGTATTCTGAGGACTTTCATTCCTTCACATGGTTTGGTCCTCATGTCCCCTGAGGTCACGCATGATCTTCTTTGGGTGCAGAGGGCACAGGGCATGGTTGGTGAGAAGCTGACCCAGGGCTGCAGCCGGGGCTCCTCTCCCTGTGCCCCTCAGTTCTCTGTGGTGTCGTGTCTGTGTGAGGACCCTGCCTGCTCCAGGGAATGTGAAGCTAAGCCCACACCACGGCAGCCCTCACACAGGCAGAGCCGGTTCAAATGTACAGTATGGCTTTACCTGGTGTGTCTCGGTTACTTTCTAACCCTTTATTATTGAATACACCTCTGAGAGTTTTAAGATCCCATCTGGATCCTTAAACCAGAGGTAAATTCAATTCAGATTTTTGTAGCATAAACTCTGTAAGAAAGTTTAATTTCTCTGTTTTCCAGGGATTTACTGTTAGTGTTCGTGTAGGGCAGAGATTCTGCAGTTCCCAAGGCTGGTGATAAATGACTCTGTCGTCAGGAACTTTCAGTTCTTTGAACTGTGTCAGCCTCCCTGTGAGTTTCCAATTCTTTACACCCACAGTTGGAAATTCTGTTTTCTAATTTGTTAAAAACCAGGCCGCTTATAATCACCAAATCTGCAGGCCCAACAAACCTTCCCAGTCAGCACACTGAGGTTGGCGCACACACATACATGTGTGTGTTCACGAAAAATCACTCCAGAGACTCACACTGCATTAATCCAAGGCTCTGCTTCGTGGCCTAGGTGAGAACACGGAAAACGTGACCTGGATGGCCAACCACACCGGATGGGTGGATTTCATCCTGGTGGGACTCTTCAGTCAGTCTGAACACCCAGCTCTCCTTTGTGTGGTCATTTTTGTGATCTTCCTGATGGCCTTGTCTGGAAATGCCATCCTGATCCTGCTGATCCACTCTGACAGCCGCCTCCACACCCCCATGTACTTCCTCATCGGCCAGCTGTCTGTCATGGACGTGATGTACATCTCCGTCACTGTGCCCAAGATGCTCCTAGACCAGGTCATGGGCGTGGATGAGATCTCGGCCCCTGGGTGTGGGATACAGATGTTCCTCTATTTGACACTAGTGGGTTCCGAATGTTTTCTTCTAGCAGCCATGGCCTACGACCGCTATGTGGCCATCTGCCATCCTCTCCGTTACTCTGTCTTCATGAACCACAAGGTGTGTCTCCTTCTGGCCTCTGGGTGCTGGTTCCTGGGATCGGTGGATGGCTTCATGCTCACTCCCATCACCATGACCTTCCCCTTCTGCAGATCTCGGGAGATCCGCCACTTCTTCTGTGAGGTCCCCGCTGTAATGATGCTCTCCTGCTCGGACACCTCAGTCTACGAGACACTCATGTACCTGTGCTGTGTCCTCATGCTCCTGATCCCTGTCATAGTCATTTCAAGTTCCTATTCATTCATCCTCCTCACCATCCACAGGATGAACTCTGCTGAGGGCCGGAGGAAGGCCTTTGCCACCTGCTCCTCCCACATGACTGTGGTCAGCCTGTTCTATGGGGCCGCCGTCTACACCTACATGCTGCCCAGCTCCTACCACACCCCTAGGAAGGACATGGTGGTGTCCTTTTTCTACACCATCCTCACTCCTGTGCTGAACCCTTTAATCTACAGTCTTCGGAATAAGGATGTCATGGGGGCACTGAAGAAAATGGTGACTGTGGGACCTGTCTCTCAGGAAACTACAAAGTAGGGAATTTAGTACTAATGTTTTCTTCCCTTCTATATACAATTAGATATTTAGAATTTCATGCCAATATTTTTTTGTCAAATTCTCTTACCATGATATCTTACCTCACATTTATTTTTATGTATTGCTTTACTGTTTTTTTTTATTTTCTACATTAATTCACTATACACCTTCACAACACACAAATGAATTTTCCATCCAAAATACACTGTGCATTGGTTCAATCAAGCACATCAACATACATGTTCTCAGCAAATAATTTTCCAATTCTTACATCCTGCATACCTTGCCCTTTGTCTTGCCATCCCTGATTCCCCATCCCCCACCCTCTGCTATGTCCCATCTTCCTCCTCCATTGTCCCTGGCATCCATGGTTGCCCTCCATGCCTTCCGCCCCCCCCCCCCCCCCATTCAATTGTTCTGCCAATGAGCTTAATTAGTCTAAATATATCCAATAGCTAGCACAGCTGTCACATACCTATACATGTACCCAAATCTGACCCTAGGCATAAATCCCAGTGAGTAGAATGAACATACTATAAAGTAGTACCCAGCTGTGCCCATACAGCTCGCTGCAGTCATCAAATGTGCATTTTTTT
>NW_006159689.1:21306-33823 GCF_000334495.1 Tupaia belangeri chinensis | reverse complement strand
GGTGGGGCGGGGCAGGGGCCGCAGGACCCGCCGCCGGTCGCAGCCTTGGCGCCTGTATTGCTTTACTGTTTTGAAAACTCTTTGGTTTTATAGTCCTTGTACATTCAAAATACTTACAGAATTGAATTGTGTTGATGGTATGTTTTCCGAAGTTGATAACTCCCTTCTAACTCA
Organism: Tupaia belangeri chinensis; assembly: GCF_000334495.1. Taxonomy (NCBI): domain Eukaryota; kingdom Metazoa; phylum Chordata; class Mammalia; order Scandentia; family Tupaiidae; genus Tupaia; species Tupaia belangeri. The sequence continues at coordinate 33,649 of NW_006159689.1, read as the reverse complement.
GTAGGAGGATATTTATAATTTTCGGCAATACACAATGAAATATTTAGAGAGAGGTCACAAAGCATTCAACTGGTGCGCGAGTGCGAGGAATGATGAAGCAGTTGGGCACAATATCGTTGGCATTAGTAGCTTCAAAGCATGGGGTGCAAGATAGTAACTGTATTGTTCTTTTTGTGCTAATTTTCTGTAAATTTGGAATTATTTATGAATAAAGTGTTAAATACCAAATTTTGTCTTCTCTCCTTTTCTATCGAATTTCTACTTTTAGCTTTATGGCAGTGTGACATAGCATCTTAGGAATCATGGTCATTTCAAAGTCTTGTCATTACCGAGACAATTAAGTCATGTGCCTTCCCTCCCTTTTCCTACTTGGTCCAACTGCTCATCTGATCTCTCTTTTTGAGATTGGCTTTTTTTGATTTCATGTATGAGATTATACCATATTCACACTTCTGTGTCTGGCTCATTTCACTTAGTATGGTGTCCTCCACTCTTATCCATGTCCAAAATGAAAGTATGAGATCACTCCTATCCAGCTTCAGGATTTTATACCTTTTTATACATTATTATTTCAGGATAGAAATTGGATTTATGCCAGGTTCTTTCTTAAGCATGTTTTTAGCTCCATGTGTGCAAATTTCAACTTATATTTTTCATAAGATTAAACTTTTCTTACTATCAGATTTGTCTCCTGAAATATGTTGAGTTTCTAAGTAATTGCGATTATTTTCAAAGTTTTGTTTACATGTTTGTTTTATAATTAAAATGTACATTCTGTGTGTGTGTACTTTTTGTTTTTCTTTTGTGACTCTTCATGTACAGTGGATACATCTGTCATTTTACATGGTTTCTCACTGAGATTTTATATATAAATTATAAAATGTTTCCAAAATATGACAGGATTTATTCATTTTTCTTTGGAGGTTTTTTTTTGCTATAGAGCACGTGCGCTTGCCAGACATACAGAGAGAGACAGAGAGACAGAAAGCGAGAAATCACCCCCCGGGGGGATGGCCATGCCGCAGTCCCTTCTCCTCCGTTCTCCTCTTGGGATCTTGGGCACGCACGCACACACACCCGGCGTGAGTTTTAAGCCATTGGATCTGGGGCGCGAACCGCGGTCAACTACGTGGGAGTCCAACGACATAGCTATTACGTTAACTGCTGGTCCAGGATTTATTCATTTTTAAGTAGGTCTTTATTCTCTAGGTACATATCCCATGTTTTTAAAATCGTCCATCTATCCATAGTTACTTGTGTTCCTTCTACATCTTTGCTGTTGTGAATAATGGTGCAGTGAACATGGGAGTACACCTCTTTGGGATACTGACTTTATTTCTTTCAGGTATACACCCAGAAGTGGGATTGCTGGGCCATTTGATATTTATATCTTTAATTATTTGAAGAATCTCCAAACTGTTTTCAGTAATGGCTGTACTGGTTTATGTTCCCACCAGGGTGTACCACGACATCCTTTTTACACCCTCACCAACACATCCTAATTTTTGCTTTCATAATGAAAATTAGCCTGACAATGTGATTTTTCATGGTGGTTTTAGTTCCATTTCCTTGACAATTAATGATGCTGAGCACTGATAAATGCTGTTGGCTGTTTGAAAAATGTCCACTGAAGTCCTTTGTTAATTGAGTTACATGTTTTTTTTTTTTTCCTAGTGAATTGTAGTATTCCTTTTTTATTTTGGAAATTAGCCCCTCTTTAGATATAATGTTGCCATTTCTTAACACATATTTTTCTGCCTTTCCATAGATTGCCTTTTCTTTTCTTTCTTTCTTTTTTTTTTTTTTTTTTTGGTGGTTTACTTAGATGTGTGTGAGAGTTTTTGTTTGATGTAGCAAATAGCACACTTAATGGTGAAAGCTGAAAACTTTTCATGTAATATCAGGAATAAGGCAAGGGTGTTTTTTCTTTTTCTTCCAATTTTATAATTTCTTTATTATTTTTTATTTTAATATTTTATATACATTCAATCATATTATTTAGCTTACAAAGTGAACATTTCAAGATGTGAACATTTCTCCTCAGTCCAGTTGATCATAATATCTCCACCGATAACACCACACCTCCCCATCCCATCAATGCTCTGTCTCCGTATCCCTCCTCCAAATGTCCTTCCTTAGGTCCCGCTTCTCTACACACACCACATCTGGCACTAACCCCCATCTCTTGTGTTTGTACAACCTTCGGTCAATCAGTTTCAGTCACAGAGTGCAGACACTTGGTATATATTAAGTGGGGACATACAATGTCTCTCCTTCATAGTCTGGCTATTCTTACTTATATTTTCATCGTTGTATAACTTTATGGCACACAATATGGTTTTTCAAAGCATTTGTGATAATCAAATCAGTTATTATCATATTTATCATTTTTTTGGGAGAGGTTTTTGCTATAGGGTATGTGCGCTCGCCAGACAGAGAGAGAGACAGAGAGACAGAAAGCGAGAAATCGCCCCCCATGGGGGATGGCCACGCTGCGATCCCTTCTCCTCCATTCTCCTCTCAGGATCTTGGGCACGCACGCACACATGCCCGATGTGAGTGTAAGCCACTGGGTCCGGGACTTGAACCGCGGTCGACTACGTGGGAGTCCAGCGACATAGCCATTATGCTAACTGCTGGTCTCCCATATTTATCATTTTCAACAACAAAAAATTACATTTTTGTGTCTGTTAGATGCTTTTCTTCTGAATCCCTCCCACTTACCTCCACTATTCATCCCCTGAGACTCCCCACACACAGACTCTAAAATCAACCCTTGCCCTCTCTAGTATTATAACATGTTATCTTCCCTCCTGAAACAATGTAGAAACTGTAGCCAATGCTTTTTTTCTTTAAAGAAAAGAAAGTTATGAGATGATAGATACTATACAAAGTATGGCTCAAGGACGAGATACCCTTGCTGAGTCCACCAAAACTAAGAGTGGAGCAAGTGGAGAGTTATCTGGAAGGACCAAGGATCAACAGGGCTATAACTTACAAGACAGAGTTCAAAATAGGAGTGAGAGCTTTAGCGAAAGCTCCTGGAAAGAGCATTGCCCTCAAGTTTTCAGCAGAGCATTTCTCTGCACATGCATGTGAGAAAACCACATGGGCCAATAAAGGTAATATATATAAGATTATAGGAAACAGGACTGAGAATAGGGCCTATACTTAACAGCTGGGATGGAGTGTCTCAATTCTGAGGACATTTGCTAGTATATTCAAAATATATTTGCCTTAGTATTTGGGAAGAATTAGTGCTGGCACAAACACCGTCTTAGTCCCATCCACAAATCTTAAAGGAATTCTCAAGAACCATAAAATGTTTCCAAGTAACTCAACTGTATTTGACCAATGCTTTAGTATACTTTATGAATACAGAATAGTCTGCACTAGCAGGTAAAATTCATGTCTGCCTTCCAGTGAAGGCTTGCCAGGTATGCAAAGACTCAAGAAATATCAAAAATGAGGAAAAAATTGACTAATAAAAGCTGACCTAAAACAGAAGCAGGTGTTAAAATTATGAGGCAAATAAATTAAAAACTGTTCTTTATATGCTCAAAAAATTAAGTAGTGATATAAGTAACTCAAAATTCTAGAAATAAAAAATACAATAGCAAGACAAAATTGATATGATTAAGATTAATGATAAATTATACATTTTAGGAAAAAAATGACTAGTGAGCTTGATGAAATACCTATAGAAAATATCCAAAAATAGGACTCAGGAGAAAATGGAATTAAGAAAAAAGAGAAATACTGAGTTGAAGGACATGTTAAAGCAATCATCAATAAATACATGTAATTAATGTATACAAGAAAGAAAATTAAGTGAGAATAGAAAAATATTCAAAATTATAATGACCATTTAAAATTTTTGTAGCAAAAAGTACTAGAAGTACACAAATCAAGTAAGCCCAACAATTATCAAACACAAGGAATGTGAAGAAAACTACACGAAAGCACATTAAAGAAAATGAAACAAATTCAGTGTTAGAAAGATAACCAAGGGGCCAGCTCCAGGGCCTAGTAAGGGAGCAGTATCCCATATTGCCAATTATAGTTCACGTTCTGTTCCCAGGTGTCTTAAAAACAATTTGAGTAGTTGACATGTAAATATTTTCTCAAAAATATTTAAAACCATACTGTCTAAGTTATAGAGTCACAAACAAAAGTATAAGAAATATTTTGAACATTATCTTTAAAATTCAGTATTCTGAAGTGATGAAAGTTGTTTATTAACTGTCAAGAACTATGGAGTATGAGCAAAAATTTTTTGATATGTAAAGTATATGTGGAAAAGTATAATAAATAAATAAATAGAAAAAATAAAACAAAACCAAAAATATGCCAGGTTCCTCTGTGTCTGTGCCCCAAATTAGGACAGGCTAGAAAAATGTAAAAGAAAGTATTTCAGTGTGACTATGCCCCATTGGGGGTGCTTTCCCTCTCTCTCTCTCTCAGTCTCTTCTGGTGAATGCATAAGCTCTCTGCCAAAGTTTTAAAACTTAAAAAAAAATAAAATCATAAAAGCAACCAGAGGGAATAAACTATCTATATTTTATATAGATATAAAGATATGGATGTAGTTATATAGGATATATATATATATGATGAAGATAAAGACCACAGTGGATTTTTCATTGGAAATAATACAATAGAGAAGACAATAGAGAATATATTTATATTGGTGAAAGAAAAAACTTCTATATATTTAATAAAAACATGTTTCAAAAGTGAATACAAAATGAAGAATTTTGCTCACATATAAATATAGAAGGAATTCATCTGTAGCAGACCCACTTTACCAAATAAAGTTTAAAAGAAGTCATTCAGGAAGGGAAGTAAATGAGTGGAAACTATGGATCTAGATAAAATAATGAAAAACTACAGAAAACGTAAATATTGATATATTGATTGTAAATGTACGACTGTTTCCCATCTGACTTGATTGATATGCACTATATTCACTTTGGGAAGAAAAAAATTTTGTGTGTTGTAAAGATGTACAGTGATGAAATATAAATATTTAAAAGATCCTGTTGGATCAGTAGGTGGCATGGAGTTTAAAGGAATTGATTCCAAATATCCCCCCAAGGGTGATTTCTTGCTTTCTCTTCTCTCTCTGTAAAGTGCATGTGCCATATGCCAAAAATTGAAAAAAAATTAAATAAAAAATCCTTTAAAAGGCAACCAACTGCTTAAATAAAAATGGTAGCAATGTATTATGAAATTTATTAGTCATCTATAAGAAAAATGACAAAAACACCCACAAATTCCTGGAAATATACATAGGATTATTATGCTATTCCTTAAGTGGCAGTAGATTGAGATGTCTTCAGGATGTACATTGGGCCTACTCTAAAAAAGTGTAAGGCCATTTCCCATGTTATGATAAAAAATTATAGCTAATTAGGTAACAAATACTATGAAATATAATTACTACCAATGAGGTTTGAAAAAGGATACAAAGCATAGATCAGACAAAAAGTAGTTGGATGATGGATACATTGATGTATACATAGATCAAAACATCACATTATTCCCCATAAATATACACAACTGGTTGCACTTGATTAATTATATTTTTGAAATTTTAATTTATTATAAACATTAAATCACTATACATCACTGTTTGTGAAGTGAATTTACCCAAACAGAATACACTTCACACCAGTCCAGTTGAGGATACTATACACGTTATCATCAACCGATAATAATTCATTTCTGTGTCCCATAGATGTCTTGCCTCTCTTATTTTTCTTCCTAATTTCTTTCCTCACACTCTCCCTTTCTCCCACCCTCTTCCCACACTGTCTCCAGTATTCATAACCATTTCCCATGCTTCTATGTCCTCTAATCTTTCCATTTCCACCGTAGAGTGTGGATAGTTGGTATATATTAAGCCGAGACATGCAATGTCTCTTTCATAGCCTGGCTTGCTTCACTCAGCATTAAATCTTCCATATTTGTCCACTTTCTATCAAATGCCAGGATCTTTTTTTTTTCTTTTATAGCTGAGTAGTATTCCATAGATTATATGTGCCACACTTTTTCAATCCATTCATCTATTCATGCACATTTGAGTTGGTTCCATGTCTTAGCTTTTTTGTTTGTTTGTTTGTTTCTGAGAGTTTTTTTTCCCCTTTTTTTCTATAGGGCATATGCGCTCACTGGAAAGACAGAGAGAGACAGAGAGACAGAGGAGTCGACAACATGGGAGTTCAGCGACATAGCCATTATGCTAACTGCTGGTCCCATGTCTTAGCTTTTGAATAATGCCAAAATAAACATAGATGTGCAGGCACATTTCTGATTGAGCATTCTCCTATCCTCTGGGTAGATACCTAGGAGAGGAATTGCTGGATCATATGGTAGTTTTATTTGCAGATCTTTGAGGAACCTCCATGTTGTTCTTCACATGGCTGGACCAATTTGCATTCCCCAAAACAGTGTAGGAGAGATCCCCTTTCACCAGAGCCCCACCAGCACTTACCATTTTTTGTTTTTTCCATTTTACTATCTTGACTGGGGTTAGGTGGTATCTCATTGTGGTTTTAATCTGCATCTCCCTTAGGATTAGGGATGATGAACAGTTTTTCATATGTCTTTTGGCTGTTCATTTGTCTTCCTTAGGGAGTTGTTTGTTCAGCTCATTTTCCCATCTTTTAATTGGACTGATCATTTTTTTTTCCTAGGTAGCCACTTAAGTACTCTGTGGCTTCTGGTTATCAGTCCCTTTTCTGAGTCATAGTTTACAAAATATTCTCCCATTATGAGAGTTGTCAGTTCACACTAATTACTGTCTTCTGTTATGCAGAAATTTCTTAATCTGATGTAATCCCACTTGTCTATCTTTGGGATTATTGCCTGTGCTTTGGGGGTTTTATTTAAGAAGTCTTTGCCTAACCCAATGTCTCCCAGAGTTTCTCCAGTGTTTTCCAGCAGTAGTGTTATATTTTGAGGTCTTAGGTTTAGATCTTGGATCTACTTTGAGTTGATTTTTGTTATTGATGAGAGGTAGGGGTCCAGCTTCATCTTTCTGCCGGTGGATACTCCGCTTTTCCAGTACTATTTGCTAAAGAGCTTTTCCTTTTCTTACTGGATTGACTAGTACCCCTTGTCAAAAATATGTTGGCTGTATGTTTTGGGGTTTATTCCTGAAGTCTCTATTCTTTTCCATTGGTCCACATTTCTGTTTTTGTGTCAGTATCATGCTGTTTTAATTATCACAACTTTGTAATATATTTTGCAGTCAGGGAGTGAGATGCCTCCTACTCCACTCTTCTTGCACAAGATTGCTTTGTTAATATGAGGTCTTTTATGATTCCAGACAAATTCTATGATTCTTTTTAAAAATCTGAAGTCTCTATTCTTTTCCATTGGTCCACATTTCTGTTTTTGTGTCAGTATCATGCTGTTTTAATTATCACAACTTTGTAATATATTTTGCAGTCAGGGAGTGAGATGCCTCCTACTCCACTCTTCTTGCACAAGATTGCTTTGTTAATATGAGGTCTTTTATGATTCCAGACAAATTCTATGATTCTTTTTAAAAATCTGACAAGAATGTCTCTGGTAATTTGATTGGGATTGCATTAAATATGTAGATCAATTTGGGTAGAATTGCCATTTTGATTATGTTAATTCTTCCAGTCCAGTTAATTCTTCCAATCCAGGAACATGGGATGTCCTTCCACTTTTTTTTGTGTGTGTGTGTGTAATTTTCAATTCCTTTAATTTCATTTTCATAGTTTTCCTTGTAGAGGTCTTTTAACTTCTTTGGTTAAATTTATTCCTAGGTATCTTATATATATTTTTTATAAGCCAAACTGTATCCAGCTTTATTAAAGATACTTTTCATAAACAATCATGGTATTTCAGGCAGGACATGGGCAGACAATTGTTAACAGTATATAGCAACTTTCAAACGCACTTCTTCAATGGACTATCAAAATCAGAAAGCCACTATAAAACCCAATGAAATCTTCATCTGATGCTCTGAACAGGGAAAGTTTAGAGTGAGGGTGACATTCCACATTTAGCACGCTGTTTAACAACTTTTCACGAGCCGACCCTGACTTTCGGGAAATGGAAACAGCAGAATTATCAGCCTGAAGAGCCAACAATACAGAAAAGGAACTGCTGCTCTTTTGAAGGACGCCATCTCAACGTCACTGTAAAGTCCAGGTGGCCTGACACACCGGCATACCCAGTTTTCTGTGGTCGGGTCCCCACAGGCCTCTGGTGAAAGGGAGTTAAGTCTATGCTGAAGGCAGAGAGGAGAGGACATAGAAGCAACGGTTAAGTTTTCCACAGCACAAGGCATCTGTGCCAAGGGGCTGTGTGTGTCAGGGAACCCCTCCTCTTGGGAGCCCAGAAGTCTCTCAAAACTAGAAGGGAAAGATGTTGTCTAAATCAATCCAGCTTCAGAGACATTCTATTAGTGACAAAGGCCCCTTCCCCTCAAAACAACAACGAATGTTCTGTGTGCTGACAACATAGCTCACATAACTAACAAAAAAGGTAAAACAAATTCTGCATTTTTATAAAACTTGATAAAAAATAGTGTTTCAAACTTCCGCTTGGCGCGGGGGATGCAGCGGCGCAGGCTGTGGTCATTCCGGGGTCGCTCTTGCCTCTTCTTCACACTGCTCCGGTGTCTTATACTTTTCGTGGCTATGGTACATGGGATTATTTTCTTCAGTTCTACCTCATTCTGCCCGTTGTTTGTATATAGACATGCTATAGATTTTGTAAGTTGCTTTTGTATCCTGACACTCTACTGTATTAATTTATTACTTCCAGGAGTTTTATCGTGGGTACCCTTGGGTCTGCTAGGTATTCAATCAGGTCATCTACAAATAAAGATAATTTCACCTCTTATTTCCCTATTTGAATTCCTTTTATCTTCTCTTTTCTGATTGCATTGGCGGGGACTTCCAGCACTATGTTGAATGGGAGTGGAGTAGGTGAGCATCCTTGTCTTGTACCAGTTTTTAGTGGAAAAGATTTCAGCTTTTCTCCATTCAATATGATATTAGCCATGGGTTTTTCATAAATAACTTTTTCTGTGTTGAGAAATGACTCTTCTATGCTGTATTTGGTAAGAGTGTTAATCATGAAGGAGTGTATTTTATCAAATGCCTTTTTTCTGCATCGATTGAAATGATCGTATGCTTTCTATCTTTCTTCCTGGTAATATGGTGTATGACATGTATGTTTTGCATATGGCGAACCACCCTTGCATCCCTGGAGTAAAGCCTACCTGGTCATGATGAATAATCTTTTTCTATGTTGTTGGATATGATTTGCTAGTATCTTGTTGAGAATTGTTGTGTCTATATTCATCAGCGATGTTGGTCTGTAGTTTTCCTTCCTTGTCCTGTCCTTGTTTGTTTTGGGGGTGAGGGTGATGGAAGCTTAGTGAAATGAATTTGGAAGGGTTCCTTTTTTTTTGGATCTTTAAAAATAACTTGAGTGAAGTGGGGGTTAACACTGCTTTGAAAATTTGTAGAATTCAGAACCAAAGCCGTTGGGACCAGGGCTTTTTCTTTGTTAGGAAGTTATTTATTACTGATTCAATCTCATTGCCAGTTATGTACCTATTCAAACTTTCTGTGTCCTCCTCACGTACTCTTGGTAGATTATATGCATCCAGAAATTTGTCCATCTCATCCATATTTTCTTGTTTGTTGGCATATAGTTCTTATAGTACCCTCTAATGACATTTTGTATTTCTATTGGGTCTGTTGTAATATTGCCTCTTTAATTGCAATTTTGATTTATATGGTTCCTTTTTCTCTTCTTCCTAATTAACTAGCTAGTGATATGTCAATCTTGTTAATCTTTTTAAATAACCAGATTCTGGTTTCATTTATTTTACGTATAGCTTGTTTATTTTCTATTTCATTTATTTCTGCTTAAATCTTTGTTATTTCTTTCCCCTTACATTTTTGGGATTTTTTCCCAGTTCTCTGAGGCATGATGTTAGATTGTCCATTTGCCATATTTCCATCTTTTTCTTCTGTGCACTAGTTACTGTGAGTTTCTCTCTTTTGACTGCTTTTGCTGTGTTCCATAGATCATGAAAAGCCATGTACTCATTATCATGATTTCCATGAATCTTTTTTAAGTCTTACTTTCTTCAATAGTTGTGAAGTCATTCGGGAGTAGGTTATTTAATCTCCATATGATTGTATATTTCCATGATTTTTTCAAATTAATATCAAGTTTAATTCCGTCATGATTGGAGAAGATGCTGAATTTGTTCACTTTCTATCAAATGGTTTATATGTCTTTGAATCTGTAAAGGCTTTTTTGTGACCTATCATGTAGTCAAGTTTCAAAAAGGTTCCACGTGGCAGTGAGAGAAATGTATATTTTGTGGTTTTGGGGTAGAAAGTTCTATAGATGTCTGTCAAGTCTATTTGAATTATGGTATCACTTTGATCCTGTATCTCTTTGCTTATTTTTTGTCTAGATGATCGGTCCAAAGGAGATAGTGGGGTGTTGAGATCCCCAACAGTTAGTGTGTTGCAGTCTGTTTCTCCTTTTTAAAATTTATTTTCTAATGCTTTAAAATTTTAGTCTTATCTTTGGCATTTTAAAATATAACTATTTTTTAACTTAATTTTTAAAATTATATGTATGGTTTGAAATGTCATTGGTGTTTTCAATATGAAATATATATGCATGAATATATCTATTTTTTCAAGAACTTTCTTTACATGTATGTAGATACATTTATTTCTATCTTCTACGTCTCCTTACTTTTCATTTACATTTTATCTTAGTCCATTTGTTCCTGCTAACACAAAATATTACAGACTAGGTAATTTTTAGACAATAGACATGTATTTCTCACATTTTGTAGGCTATAAGTTCAAGATCAAGGTACAGGCAGATTTGATGTCTGTCAAGGCCTGTTCTCTGCTTCCAAAATGGTGCCTGTTGCTGTATCCTCACATGGAAAAAGGAGCAATTGCTGGTAAAGGTGGAAAGGAAAGAGAAAGGAAAAAAGTCACTAGGACACTCCTTTCAACCCTTATAAGAGCAACAGTCCATTCATGAGGACAGAGATCAGTTCTCCAAAGGTCCACCTCTTAATACCATCACCTTGAGGTTTAAATTTCAACATATGAAATTTGGAGGGCTATATACATACATTCAGTTGATAATAATTTTATCTTCATCTATTCCTAAAAGTGGTTGCATATCTATATTTATTTTGGAATTATTCACAATTGCTAAGAAATGGAACCAACCCAAATGTCCATAAACAGATGAATGGATTGAAAAAGTGTGGCACACATACTCTATGAATACTATTCAGCCATAAAAAACAAGATCCTGGCATTTGATAGAAAGTGGTAAATATGGAAGATTTAATGCTGAGTGAAGCAAGCCAGGCTATGAAAGAGAGACATAGTGTCTCCACTTAATATATACCGATTGTCCACACTCTATGGCAGAAATGGAAAGATTAGAGGCTATAGAAGCATGGAGAATGGTTGTGGATACTGCAGACAGTGTGGGGAGAGGGTGGGAGAAAGAGAAGAGTATGAGGAAAGAAATTAAGGAGAAAAATAGAGAAGTAAGACATCTATGGGACACAGAAATGGATTATTATCTGTTGATGATAACATGTATAGTATCCTCAACTGGACTGGTGTGAGGTGTATTCGTGCTGGGTAAATTCACTTTACAAGCTAAGTGATGTATAGTGATTGAATGTATGAAATAAATAAATTTAAAAAATACAAATAACAATAATGATAGCACTCTAGTCTTCCTTGCAATTTGAAAGTTTAGCCTGGGTGCCTGCTATAAAGGTTATAACCACTATCTCTCTTCTAGATGTAAAAGAAGTTTTATTATTATTTTGGATAAGAGCAATTAATTAGATAAATTGATATTATAATGTTCATGGTTTGTGAAGAGTCTTAGGAGTCTGGGTCTTTTTACAGAAATACTGAGATAATATCTAGAAGTTTTATTTTTCCAAACCTATAAATGCAGCAAAAAGATTAATTAATTTTAGGGCCTAAATTGAATTTTTTATATGCTCTGATGAAGTTACAAATTACATTCTTACTGATATGGATTTGAAAAGTTTGTAATCTAGGTAAAACAAAACATTATTAAGAAACTGTTTTTAACTTTGGAAAGAATAACTTATGGTTTCTGATTAATAGTTATGGTAGCTAACATTTTCCAAACACTAACTTTAGGCCATGTATAATTTTATGTACTGTATTATACCACTTATTCCACACAACCCAATAAGGTAGGTACTTTTTGAAAGAATTTGCTACTAACCAGAGAAAGACAAAGAAAGGGA
>NW_006159689.1:0-21275 GCF_000334495.1 Tupaia belangeri chinensis | reverse complement strand
GAGAAAGCGCTCCCTAGGAGGGATAGACATAGTGCAATTCCTTCTTCTCCTTCTTGGGACTTTGGGCATGCATGCATACACACCTGGCATGTATTTCAAGCTGCCAAACCTGGGCCTTTAAACCACATAGTTGACCATGTTGGATCCAGCTGTCTTAATCACCATACCACCTGGCTAGCCAAAGAAAGGTGAATACTTTTAACTCCCATAAGAAAACAGTTACACAGAAGTCCAGAAACTTGTATGAGGTTACACAATCAGAAAAATATGTGGTGACGATATGATCTTAAGTCAAATCTCAGACTTCATTCTTTTAATTATGCTATACTACACTGTTCTCAATGTGATGAGCATGTACCACTGCCCCTTCTTCATGTTCATCCAACCTATGAGCTTTCATTTAAATTAGATTAATGCATCAGTTGAGTTAACAACAATGAAATGTAAGTTCCATAACATTGGGGGCAATTTTGAGAGTAAAAAATAAAAGCAATTGACTATAAAGGTATAACTTTTGTAACAATAATCTAAGTGGATAGGTCAAAGAGAAAAATATAGCTGAATAAGACATCAGAAAACTAGAATATCCCTCCTTGCAGATGTAGCAGTCTTTCCTTCATACATTTGGATGCTCCCGAGTTGGGTGCAAAGATGTTTATAAATGTTATATCTTCTTCATAAATTAGCCCTTTTACTACTCTAATGCCCTTCTTTGTTTCTTCTTACAGTTTTTGTCTTAAAGCCTATTTTGTGTGAAATCAGTATCACAGCTCCTGCTCTTCTATGGTTTCTGTTTACATGGAATACCTTTTACAGCTCTTCACTTTTAGTCTATGCACGTCTTTTTTTTTTTTTTTTTTTTTTTTGGGGGTTTTTTTCATGGGGACTCTCTCCAGACAGACAGAGAGAGACAGAGAGACAGAAAGCGAGAAATCACCCCCCCCAGGAGGGATGGCCATGCCACAATCCCTTCTCCTCCGTTCTCCTCTCAGAATCTTGGGTGCACACGTGCCTGGTGTGAGTTTTAAGCCACCGGGTCTGGGATGCGAACTGTGATCGACTACGTGGGAGTCCAGCGACATAGCCATTATGCTAACTGCTGGTCCCAGTCTATGTATGTCTTTATCCATGAGGTTCATTTATAGGCAAAAGATAGAATGTTTCTTTTAATCCATTCAGACAATCTGTCTCTTAATTGGAGAATTTAATCCATTAACATTCAATGTTACTACTGATATTTCTGGACTTGTTCATACCACTAAGTTGGCCCTTTTTTTTTTTGTTGTTGCTTTTTGTTCTCTTATTTCTGTCTCTCTAGTTTTCCTGGTATAGCACTCCCTTCAGAATTTTCTGAAGAGCTGATCTGGTGTTGGTAATTTTTTTTTCAGATTTTGTTTATTTGAGAATGGTTTTTATCTTTTCTTTCCATTTGAGGGATACTTTTGGTGGGATGATAATCTTGGTTGAAATTGTTTCTCTCCTAACACTTTGAATATATCTTCCCATTCTTTCCTTGCTTGCATCGTTTCCAGTGAGAGGTCTGATGTTATCCTGATGGGATAGCCTTTATAAGTAACTTGACCTTTTTCTCTTGCCAATTTTAGTAGCTCATCTTTATTTATGTATTTTTGTATGTATGTATTTTTATTTATTTATGTATTTTAATTTACATTTTATCACATATCTTTACAGTATACCTTTCTCTTTTCAACTCAAAAACCATGCATATCAGTCAAGACAAGGATATTACTATATACATTATCATCAGCAAATAGCTTATCACTTTTGGCTAATTAAGCATACTTTTACCCATTTTTTTCCTTCCCTCCCTTCCATACTAAACTTTTCTTTTTCACATTTTGTCGATTCAACAAAGATCTTAAAGTATGGACAAAGCTAGAATCTAGTGACAAGTGTACTGTAATTTTCTTCTGAAACAATTGTTTTCCTCTCTTTCCATTCTCCCTTTTACTAAAGAGAGGTGTAACCTAACTTATTTGAAAAAAAAAATTAGGTTAATCTCAGTTTGGTGTGTTATTTGCACAAAGCCCTGAAAGAATTCAATTTCTGATGCAAGGCAACAGATACTATTGTATTATTGAACTTATGCAAATAACCATTCTGCCACAAAATAAGAATGCTCACAGATATTTTCCAGTTGCAAAGGGGTCAGGAAGGGATAAAAGTTCATGTTTCAATTAAAAAATGAAAAATTCTTTAACAAATTGCTGACTCAACAACCAAAAAAAAAAAAAATTCCTTAAATCTGGAAGGTGAAGCATAGAAGAAATCAGTAGTAATTTAGAAAAAAGTCATAGAATTCTATTTTACCAGTTCAGTCTCATGTCATCTCTTGTTGAATTTGCAGTGTTACTGTGGTCTGACCTTTCCCTTAAAATTCAACATTATTATTGAGATTTCCGAACTTGTCCCTACCATTAAATTGGCCTTTCTCTTGGTCATTTTTTTCTTTTCTTATGTGTCTCTCTTTAGTTTTCCTGGTATAGTACTCCCTTCAGAACTTCTCGAAGAGCTGGTGTGTTGTTGGTTAATTCTTTCAGGTTTTGTTTATCTGAGAATGTTTTTATCTTTTCTTCCCACATGAAGGATAATCTTTCCAGATACAGTATTTTTGGTTGAAATTGTTTTTCAGTTAACATTTTGAATATATTTTCTCATTTTTTCCTTGCTTGCATTGTTTCTGATGAGAGGTCTGATGTTAGCCTGATGAGGTATCCTTTGAAAATAACTTGACGTTTTTCTCTTGCCAATTTTACTATCTTATCTCTGTCTGGGGTTTTGGTCAATTTGACTATGATTTACCTTGGAGAAGATCTTCTTGGGTCAATTCTATGTGGGGTCCTTTGTATTACTTTGGTCTGGATATTTTAGTGCCTCTCTAGGTTTGGGAAATTTTCTTCCAGGATTTCATGGAATATATTATCAATGCCCTGATTAGTTTCTTTACCTTCTAGGTTACCGATTATCCAGATATTTGGACATCTAATGGTATCTAGTATTACTCATAGATTATCCTCATTTTTTATTTTTTTGTTATTTTCTCAGTCTTTTTGGTTGGTGAATTTTTCTAGGTCAGAGGTTTTGTTGTCTACATCTGAGATTCTATCTTCTGCATGATTAAATCTGCTTTTTAATACTTTCAAGGGAGATTTTTATTTCCTGTATTATAGCCTTCATCTCTAACAGTTCCATTTGATTCTTTTTTATGGTGTGTATTTTCTCTTTCAGATCATGGAAGAGCTTCCTCATCTTCTAGAACTCATTGTTTCTTTTCTCCAGGATCTTCTGAAGTTTATTGTCTCTCTTCCCTTGCATCTCTGTTAGCTTTGTCACTATGAGCATCCTAAAATCTTTATCTGACATTTCTAGGGGTTCCATTGTACTGCCTGTGGATGACAAAGAGCTGTTATTTCTTCTTGGGGGAGAGATACTTTCTTGATTTTTCATATTTCTTGTGCCTCTGTGGTGGTGGTTTCTGGTCATTCGATGGATTAGATAGATGTTACTTCCTACCTTCTTGGAGTTAATTCTGAGTGTTAGAGGCGTGTGGAAGGAAATGGCCTGCAATTTTTCTGTAGTAGTTTCCCTGATCCTCAGCAGCAACCTGCACTTTTGTCAATGGAACTGGATATTACAAAGGCCTCACAGTTTCAAGGTAATAGGAGCACTTGGGCTGAGCTGCTGCAGGGTTTTAAATATTCAGATGTTTCACTCCTGTGCAACTAGACCTGCCTAGATACTCAATGTGTGAAAGGTGAGAAGCTAAGTGTGAAAGTCAGGTGAAAGAAAGGAAACAAAGGGAAAAAGAAAAAGAAAAACAAAACAAAACAAAACAAAAACAAAAACAAAAACAAAACCCCAAAACAATGAAAAGGGAAAAAATGTTTTATTAAAGAAAAGGCGAAAAAAATTCAGAACCATGTGGCACACTTGTACACCACATGAAAGGAGCAGGGAAAGCTTGCCTCAGATGCACATGGATTCTGAAATTAGCAAGAAAAGTGAGAGGTCAGAAGCAAAATTTCAAGAGAAAGGGAGAGTGAGAGAGACAGACAGAAGACAGAAACCATTCTATTTGGCTTTTCTTGGGTGTTGGGCTGGAAGGAGGGGTTTGGAGCAGAGGTGTTTTTCTGTTAAAGGGGCCGGGAAAGCTCACCTCAGATGCACATGAATTCTGACTTTTCATTAGGTGTTGGGCAGTAGTTTGTCTTTATCTGTGGCTTTGATGTGCTGTGGAGAGGATTTTCTTAGGTTGATTCTATTTGGGGTCCTTTGTATTTATTTGGTGATGTGTGAGAGCTTCTCTAGAGTTGGAAAGTTATCTTCCAGTATTTCATGGAATAGATTTTCCATGTCCTTTATTAGTTTATTAGTTTCCTCACCTTCTGTGATACCAATTATTCAGATGTTTGGGCCTTAAAAAAAATTTTTTTTTGAGAGGTTTTTGCTATAGGGCATGTGCATGTGTGCTTGCCAGAAGTCAGAGGGAGAGAAACAGAAAATGAGAAATCACCCTCCAGAGGGGATGGGCATGCCACAATCCCTTCTCCTCCATTCTCCTCTCAGGATCTTGGACATGCATGCACATGTTCCCAGTGGGAGTTTAAGCCACCAGGTCTGGGATTTGAACTGTGATTGAGTACATGGGAGTCCAGCGACATAGCCATTATGCCAACTGCTGGTCCTGAAATGTTTGGGCATCTAATGGTATATAGTATTTCTTATATATTGTCCTCTTTTTTTGCTTATTTTTTCAGCCTTTTTGGTGAATTTTTTTTTCTAGGGCAGAGGTTTTGCCTTCTACATTCAGATGAAATCTTCTGCATGATCTAATCTGCTTTTAATACTTTTGAGGGAAGTTTTGATTTTCTGTATTATAGCGTTCATCTCTAATAGTGTTTGATTCTTTTTAATGGTATCTAATTCTTTTTTCAAATCATAGAACGACTTTTTTTTATCTCCTGGAGTTCATTTTCTCTTTTCTATTGCATCTCATTCAGTTTTGTCACTTTGAATATTCTGAATTGTTTATATGACATTATAATGAGTCTGTTGTACTGTCTGTGAGTGATGAGAAATTGTTCTTTTCCCTTGGGGAGAGAGATTTTCTTGGTTCCTCATATTTATTGTGCCTCTGCACTAGTTTCTGGTCATCTGATGGATTATACGTTTCTTCGTAATTTCTGTACTATTGTCGCTGGAACTGGATATTCTAATGGCCTCCCAGTTTCTTGAGAGCAGGTTCACCTGGGACTGAGCTGCAAGGTTTTAGCTGAGGACGAAGTAGGGGTTGTGCAGTGTGCGTTGCGCACTATGCACTTCTGGAAACTATAAAGTTGAAAGTATTCCTAGGGACCAGAAAATGATGTAATGGCTACATTGCTGGACTCCTATGTAGTTAACTGTGGTTTGAGTCCTGGACCTCGTGACTTAAGACTCACACTGAATGGTAGAGGCAAGGGTCAGCTTTCAGAAGATGACTCCTCCATTGCTGCTGAAAACTAGTCGATTCAGGGAAAAAAGAGAAATGGAGATTTTCTACTGATAATTCAGCCTTCAGCCCCCAACTTGAGTGGTAGGGAGTCTTCTCTCTCTCTCTGTCTCTCTCTCTGCCTCTCTCTCTGTCTCCTCATTTTTTGGTAATTTTTCCTTTAAAAAAATTTAAGGTAAAGTATTCTCTCGGCGTTCAGATCCTCCTTTTTCTTGCTAATAATCCCATCTCCCCTTCTGCTCTAGGAGAGGCAAGGAGCAGATCTTCAGAAGAAGACTCCTCCATTGCTGCTGAGAACTAGTCATTATGTGTGGCATGTGGTTTTTTACTTTTTGCTTTTTATTTAAATTTTTTTTGTGTTTTTTCTTCCTTTTATTCTTTCTTTTCTCACTCTCTCTGTTTTACTGTTCTTTTTCTTTTATCTCATGACTTTGCTCCTCAATCTCCATTCACTGTGTTTCCAGATAGATATAAGAGAATCATAGCCAAATATCCAAATACTATTAGGGTTAACATATTCCTCAATACCCACTGAATCTGCTGCACAAAGGAATAAAAATGGAACAACAAAGAGATTCCAGATCACCTCCTTCTGCATGCTCCTGAACGTTCAGCTTGAACTTCAAGAATTAGGAAGAAATGCACCATCAGATGACTAGAAATCACCACAGGGTCACAAGAAATATGAGAAAGCAAGAAAATACTTCTCTTCCAAGGGAAAAGAATAACTCTCCTTCATACACAGACAGTTGAATGGAAATTATGGAAATGTCTGATAAAGAATTTAGAATATTGATAATGACAAAGATGGAAGAGAAGAGAAACAATGAATTGAACAAGAGACAGGAGAAAGGAGCTGACGAGTTCCAAGAGGTGAGGAAATTCTTGCAAGATCTAAAAGAGGAAATACACACTATAAAAAAGAATCAAATGGACCTGTTAGAGATGAAGGCTATAATACAGGAAGTCAAAATCTCCCTTGAAAGTATTAAAAGCAGACTAGATCATACAGAAAATTGAATCTCAGACGTGAAAGAGAAAATTTCTGGCCTACAAAAATCCACCACAAGGACTGAGAAAACTGCCAAAAAAAAAAAAAAGAGAATAATATATGAGAAATACTAGATACCATCAAACGTCCAAACATCTGTATAATTGGTATCCTGGAAGGCAAAGAGACTCATAAGGGAATTGGTAATCTAGTCCATGAAATCTTGCAAGAAAACTCTCCAAACCTAGAGAAGCATTCAAAGACCCATTTTCAAGAAATACAAAGGACCCCAAATAGAATCAACCCAAGAACATCTTCTCCAAGACACATTAGAGCCAGATTGACCAAAATCATAGACAAAGACAAGATACTAAGATTGACAAGAGAGAAACGTCAAATTACCTACAAAGAATATCCCATCAGGCTAACAGCAGACCTCTCATCAGAAACAATGTGAGCAGGAAAGAATGGGAAAATATATTCAAAGTGTTAAGAGAAAAGCAATTTCAACCAAGAATACTGAACCTGGCAAGGTTTTCCTTCATATGGGAAGAAAAGACAAGAACATTCTCAGATAAACAAAACCTGAAAGAATTTACCAACACCAGACCAGATCTCTAAGAAGTTCTCAAGGGAGTGCTATACCAGGAAAACTGAATTTAATTATAGTTTTTCTGTTCATTAGATTTCTGTTTTATTTGGTCATTTGAATGATAAGGCTTTTCTTTTTTTTCTCTTCCAAAAAGAGTGATCTCAGGACCATAAATCTCCACTGAATCTCTGGAAGAGTAATTGGTAAGCTGGGATTGGAGTCCCTGTGGTGTTACTGGGTATAAATAAGCCATACCCTGAGTCCAGGTCTTTGTCCCTGTGGGGATCCCTGTTCTCTTCTCTCTCAGAGCTACTCATTATTCTGGATTCAGTCTGTGTAGTGTGTGGTCAATCAGTGAATTTTACTTTCTTGTTCTCCAATATACAGCAATATAAGAAAAAGAAAACAACAATAACAACACAGCCCACGTGTTCATCTTTCCTGTGTATCAGTACCAGAGATTCTGATCCCCCCTTTTTCCCAATTAGAAGTTTTATATGATTTTACAAATATTTTAAATGTTATTTATATTATCTGAGATTTAGCATTAGAATTACACAAAATAACCCAGAATGGATCATTTAAGAAGCCAAGAAAACCCCCAATATCAGGTATTCTAAAAAGTATTATATGTGACTTATAATATGGTTAAAGCATGAATATCGAATTCTGCATGTGTAAATGTCCATATTTTGTTAATTTTTGTGAGGAAGAACAACTTGAATAGACATATGGCTGTGTGTTTGTTGATCAACTGTAGCCAAAAATTAGAGTGTAATTGAAACCTGTCCTCACCTTGACCCATCTCCAGTTCAGGTAGGTCCACGCTCATGATCATAGAGACTTGTAATGGACTGACCTGCAGCAGCCTTTCCCAGTCTCAGCTGTAGAGACGGTCTGACAGGGTGGATGCATGGTGAGTAGATTGATCTGGGGGCAGAGGATGGCACAGCAGTACAATCCCACCCTCCATGAGGCTAACCGACATGCCGTGGTTTGCTGTTCATGTCGAGACCCAGGGAGTACTCCGGCTTCACCCTGGCTTCAGCTGCTCCAGGTCACAGGCGTGCAAGTGTGCATGAGGTCTCAGAGAGATCTCAGGACTCAAACCTAGAGCCTTATCATGTGGGTCAGCCTCACAAAGGTGTCATGTTTTATAGCTTTGATACCAGAAAACACAATTTTAAAACTCCTCTGCTTGTGTCCATGACATTATACCATAAAGAAGATTTTAAAAAACTTTTTTTTAGATGATTATTTGTTGTAGCAAAATATTTTAAGCATCACTGGGGTCTTTCGATATGACTTAATTTCCTCTTCATATTATCTCCAGGGCTGAATTCAGTGCTGGACTCATGGTGGATATGTTTATATACTTATTTATTGTGGTACGAACACTCAATGTGAAATCTACCATCTTTTTTCCCCCCAGTCTTTAAAAAATTTATTTATTTACAGTCATTCACTGTACATCAATGCAGTATACAAAATGAGATTTTCCTTCCAGTATACATTGTTTATTGGCTCAATCAAGGATATTACCATACATGTTATCATCAACAAATAATTTTCTATTTCTTGTTTCTTATATATTTGCACTTCCCCCCACCGATTCCCTACCTGTCACCCTCTGCCAACTCTCCCCCGCCTTCTCCCACCTTGTCTGGTATGTACAGATGTTTTCCATGCCTTTTTCTCCCCATGTATTATTAATTAACTAAAGATCTTAATTAAAGACTTTTAATAGGAAGTGAAGATGACATATACATATTTATGAATGCACATCTAACTTTAGACACAAACCTCAGTGAGTAAAGTGAACATACGATAAAGTAGCACTTCACTGGGGCTATATAGCTTACTGCAGTCATTAAACAGGTATTAATAGGTGTTTTTAAATGCATTTTTTAATTTCAAAAAAAGTTTAAGTTTTAATAGATCAAAATCAAAAGATGGTAAGGGGAATTTGCTTAAAACTTAAAACCAGGAAAAAGGTTAGGATTTAGTTCAAATAGTAGGTAGATGAACCTATCACTAGTTCAAGAGAAGACAAAAATCCTTAAATATGGAAATCAAAGCATTGAAGAAAATCAGTAATATTTTAGTCTAAAGTAAAAAAAAAATTCTATTTTAATAGTTCAGACTCATGTAATTAATCTCTCTTCTATTGAATTTGCAGTGTTACTGTGATCTGATCTTACCATTTAAACTCTGGAAGTTAACATTCAGCTCTGGACCTGTCCCTACCATCAGGCTGGCCATTCTCTTGGCTGTTTCTTGTACTCTTATTTCTGTGTGTCCGACTTTAGTTTTCCTGCTATAGCACTCCCTTCAGCACTTCTTGGAGAGCTGGGATGGTGTTGATAAATTCTTTTAGGTTTTGTTTACCTGAGAATGTTTTTGTCTATTTTTTCCCATATGAAAGATAATTTTGCTGGGCATAGTAATTTTGGTTGAAACTGTTTTTCACTTAACACTTTGAATATATTTTCCCATTCTTTCCTTGCTTGCATTGTTTCCAATGACAGTTCGACATCAGCCTTATGGGATATCCTTTGAAAGTCACTTGACATTTCTCTCTTGGTAATTTTAGTATCTTGTCTTTGTCTGTTGTTTTTGCCAGTCTGGCTATGATGTGCCTTGGAGAAGATCTTCTTGGGTCAATTCTATGTGGGGTTTTTTGTATTTCGTGTGTCTGGATATTTGGGTGCCTTTCTAGGTTTGGGAAGTTTTCTTCCAGGACTTCATGGAATAGATTATCATTGCCCTTATTAGTTTCTTTACCTTCAGGGATACCGATTATACAGATGTTTGGGTGTTTAATAGTATCTGGTATTACTCATACATTATTCTCATTTTTTTGGTTATTTTATCAGTCTTTTTGGTGAATTTCTCTAGGTCAGAGGTTTTGTCTTCTAACCTGAGAGTCAGTACAGAGACATTAATCTCCCCACTTCAACATTCAATATCTTTTCTGTTTTCCCCAATCATTATTTTTATTATTCTAATTATTTTTATAAAACAGTCAATTGTTATTTCTCGTTTTGCTTGTAAAAATACTTTGCCCATCATGAAATACTTCTCAGACCAATCCAGTTGAGAATACTATACATGTCATCATCAACAGTTAATAACCCCTATCTGTTTCTCACTAACGTCCTGTCTCTCTATTGTTCACTTGCTATCTTTCTCTATCCTCTTCTCTTCACTTACCCCATTCCACACTGTCCTATTCTCATTAAGTACCTTCACTGTGTTTATGTCCTCCGAATTTTTGCTCTCTATTATAGAGTGCGGATAGTCGGTATATATTGAGTGGATACATACAATATCTTTCTTTCATAGCCTGGCTTACTTCACTCAGCAATAGATCCTCCATATCTGACCATTTTCTATCAAATTCCAGGGTCTTGTTATTTTTTATGGCTGAGTAGTATTCCATAGAGTATATATACCACACTTTTCCAATCCATTCATCAGTTTGTGGACATTTAGGTTGGTTCCATGTCTTGGCAATTGTGAATAATGCTGCAATAAACATGGATGTGCAAGCACTTTTCTGACTGAGCGTTCTCCTGTCTTTTGGGTAAATACCCAGAAGTGGGATTGCTGGATCAAATGGTAGTTCTATTTGTAGATCTTTGAGGAACCTCCATATTGTTCTCCACAGTGGTTGAACTAGTTTACATTCCCACCAACAGTGTAGGAGGGTTCCCTTTTCACCACATCCCCGCCAACACTTATCACTTTTTATATTCTTAATCTTTGCCATTCTGACAGGGGTTAGGTGGTATCTCATTGTGGTTTTTATCTGCATTTCCCTTATGATGAGGGATGTCGAGCATTTCCTCATATGCTTTTTGGCTGTTCGTATGTCTTCCTTAGAGAGACTTTTGTTCAGCTCACTTTCCCATCTTTTAATCGGGTTAATCATTTTTTTTCGCATAAGGCACTTGAGTTCCCTATGTATTCTCGTTATCAGTCCCTTGTCTGAGGCATATTTAACAAAAATATTTTCCCATTCTGAGGGTTGTCGGTTCACACTTGTTACTGTGTCCTTTGCTGTGCAGAAACTTCTTAGTCTAATATAGTCCCACTTGTCTATTTTAGGGATTATTGCCTGTGCTTTGGGAGTCTTATTTAAGAAGTCTTTGCCTACTCCAATGTCTCCCAGAGTTTCCCCAGCATTTTCCACAAGTAGTTTTATTGTCTGAGGTCTTAGGTTCAGATCTTTGATCCATTTTGAGTTGACTGTTGTTAATGGTGAAAGATGGGGGTTCAGTTTCATCTTTCTGCAGGTGGATACCCAGTTTTTCCAGCACCATTTACTAAAGAGGTTTTCCTTTTCCCAATGGATTGACTGATATCCTTTGTCAAAGATCAGTTGGCTATAAGCTTTGGGAGTTATTTCTGGGGTCTCTATTCTCTTCCATTGGTCCACATGTCTGTTTTTATGCCAATACCATGCTGTTTTGATGACCACAGCTTTATAGTATATCTTGGGATCAGGGAGTGATATGCCTCCTACTCCATTCTTCTTACGCAGGATTGCTTTTGCAATACGAGGTCTTTTATGGTTCCAGACAAATTCTATAATTGTCTTTTCTAGATCTCTGAAGAATATCTCTGGTATTTTGATTGGAATTGCATTAAACATGTAGATTAATTTGGGTAGAATTGCCATTTTGATTATGTTAATTCTACCAATCCAGGAGCATGGGATGTCCTTCCACTTTTTTATGTCACTTTCAATGTCTTTTTTAAGATTCTCGTAGTTTTCTTTATAAAGGTCTTTGACTTTCTTAGTTAGGTTTATCCCTAGATATCTTA
The DNA here is from genome assembly GCF_000334495.1 of Tupaia belangeri chinensis. Classification (NCBI taxonomy): domain Eukaryota; kingdom Metazoa; phylum Chordata; class Mammalia; order Scandentia; family Tupaiidae; genus Tupaia; species Tupaia belangeri. The sequence goes on along the minus strand of NW_006159689.1, from coordinate 9,350 downwards.
TACATCTTGTGGCTATGGTGAAAGGGATTCCTTTCTTCAGCTCTGCTTCATTCAACTTGTTGTTCATAAATAGAAATGCTATAGATTTTTGGATATTGATTTTGTATCCTGCCACCTTACTGTATTCACTTATTACTTCAAGCAGTTTTTTCATGGATACCTTTGGGTCTTCTAAGTATACCATCATGTCATCTGCAAATAAAGATATTTTCAACTCTTCTTTGCCTATTCGAATGCCTTTAATACTGTTCTCTTCTCTGATTGCAATAGCTAAGACTTCCAGTACTATATTAAAGAGCAGTGGAGAAAGTGGGCAGCCTTGCCTAGTACCTGTTTTCAGAGGAAAAGCTTTCAGCTTTTCCCCATTCAGTATAATATTAGCTGTAGGTTTTTCATAGATTGCTTTTATTGTGTTCAGAAATGACCCTTCTATACCAATCTTACTGAGAGTCTTAATCATAAAAGGATGTTGTATTTTATCAAACGCTTTCTCCGCATCAATTGAGATGATCATATGGTTTTTATCTTTCTTTCTGTTAATGTGGTGTATTACATTTATGGTCTTGCGTATATTGAACCACCCTTGCATCCCTGGTATAAAGCCTACCTGGTCGTGATGAATGATCTTTGTTATATGTTGTTGGATACGATTTGCGAGTATCTTGTTGAGAATTTTTGCATCTATATTCATCAATGATATTGGTCTGTAGTTTTCCTTTTTTGTCATATCCTTATCTGTTTTGGGGATGAGGATGATGGAGGCTTCATAAAATGAATTTGGAAGGTTTTCTTCCTTTGATATTTTCAACAGATGTTTTGATTTCCTGTATTAGAGCCTTCATCTGTAACAATTTCGTTGGATTCTTTTATGTGTATCTGCTCTTTCAGATCATGCAAGAACTTCCTCACCTCCTGGAACTTGGTGTCTCATTTCTCTTGCATCTTCTGGAGTTCATTGTCTCTATTTTCTTGCATCTCTGTTAGCTTTGTCACTACGAATATTTTAAATTCTTTATCTGACATTTCCATGAGTTCTTTTTATTCTTTGTGGAGGAAGAGGAGTTATACTTTTGCCTTAGAGGAGAGATATTTTCTTGGTTTATCATACTTACTGTACCTCTGTGGTGGTTTCTGGTCATCTGATGGATTATATGATTTTTCCTTTTTTTTTTGAGTTAAATCTGAGCAATCAGAGAAATGCAGAGGAGGTGACCTGCAGTCTGTAAACAGTACTATTTTTTCTCTCTTTGCACAGCTGATTCAATGAAAATTGAAGATTAATCTGACCCTAAAAGTATTCAGATATTTGGCTACTGAGCACCTAGTCCTGTCTAGAAAATCGGTGTGTGGAGGCTGAGCAGAAAAGTGAGAAAGCTAAAAAGAAAAGGAAAAGAAATAGAAAAATAGGAGAGAAGAGAAAAAAAGACAAAAACAATAAGAAAAAGGGAAGAAAAGTTTTTCATCAAAAAATGAATGGGATTGCTCAGAACTCAAATATAGATGGCTGCTGATAGGTGTATCCTATGGGGACAGGGTAAAGGAAGAATTAGAAAGACAAAAGGGCAGCAGAGAGCTGAGTTTAAAAACTAAAAAACTAAAAATAAAAAAAATAAAGAGAGAGATGGAAAGAGAGTAATTAGGATGCTCTAACCTAATTGGGGAGTAGGAGGGTGAAGTCTGGGCAGAGGGTCTTCGGTGGTCTAAATCCAAATCTACCATCTTAACAAATGTTAGAGTGCACAATGTCGTGCATAACTGAAACTGTATACCCATTGGATAGTAGATCAAGTAAAGAAATATTTGATATATGCCACAAGACCTACAGGATAGGCAAAAACCTACTTTGTGCATCAGAAATTTTGTTTTGCTTCTGAGTTTCAGTCATAAATTAAGTTCACTTCCTTAGACCACAGTGCTAATCCATAAAACTAACTGGCTGCAGAACTAAGTATTCCGTAAACCTATAGACTTTAAGATTCATGGACACAGAAAGACATATAGCATCCCAGAATTCCTTCGGGTGCTCTTGGATCATAATTGCCACTCAGTAGAGCTTTGCAGTGAGGTCCAGGTAAAGAATGTTAAGCTAAAAAATTTCATACTTCTTGAATTGTGGGAAATGGAAATGAAGTGTTAAAGAACTTTAGAAAAGAGAAAGATGATTATTATTAATAAGTTCAGTTTTAAAATCTTCAGCAGAGCAAACGGCATGGACTTGATGTTGTACAAAACAGGTACTGAGTATAAATCAGAATGTTCATTTGTGAGAATTTTACTTAAATCAAAATTGAAAATATACTCACCTGAAAAACAAACAGTAAGTGCAGGATTGAAGTAAAATAACACTCCATCTACCCAAGGGCCTATAAACAAAATAGAACTTGCATGAACATATACATTATGCATTCAGAAGAAGTTGCATAGAACCTCAGATAAACTCTAATCATATTTTGGAATTTTGGAAGTAGTAAGAGTGTCCATACAAACTTATAATCTTTATCTTCCATTGTGTTGTTTTCTCTCAGGCTTAGGGAAGATCCTGTGCATGTGTGTGTGTGAGAGAGAGTGCAACAGAGAAAGAGAGAGCCAGGGAGAGAGAGAGACAGAGTCAGAGAGAGATCTCTTAATATCCTGAGGGGCCGAGAATGGGACAGTTCTGCTTAAAGCTACTTCTCTTGTGAATGGCAGGAGGCAGCAGGCACAGGAGGACTGATCACATTCATGCTATATTCGTAGACAGAATGCCTTCATATAACATGGAGAAGTACTTACAATCAGGATTTAATGAATATTTTATTTTTAATATTAATTATGTTCTAATTTCTAATTCCCATTTGATAGCTGTACAAATTTGAAAGGGTACAGTGTGTTTTTCAAAGCATGCATACAATGTGTGCTGATTAAATCAGTGTAAAACACTTCCACCATCTTTTTTATCGTAACTTTGTGTTGTGAGCATTCAATATCCACTCTTATGATTATTTTGAAATATATGTATAAAATGTATGATATGTATTTATTAAAATGGTTATATAAAAGTTAAAGAAAATAAAAAATAAATTCTATTTACCTGAGAAATATATTTGCCTACAATTTAAATTTCTTAACAGTTAGGATAAAGGTATTACTGCTATATCTTTTTTCAAGTAGACCTTACAAATATTTTCATTATTGTCATTTTTTAAGTGGGTTTTTCTTTTTTGGGAGGGTATTTATTATTTATTGAATGTCAGTGCTTGGGTTTATTCAGGCTTTCTATGTCCTCCTGAGTCAATCTTGGTAGATTATATGTGTCCAAGAATTTGTCCATCTCATCCAGGTTTTCTTGTTTGTTGGCGTGTAGTCACTCATAGTATCCTCTAATGATGTTTTGTATTTCTATTATGTCCGTTGTAGTATTTCTTTTTTCATTATGAATTTGATTTATCTGGTTCCTTTCTCTCTTCTTCTTGATTAGTCTAGGTACTGGTGTCTCAGTTTTGTTTACCTTTTTAAAGAGTCACCTTTTGCTTTCATTTATTTTCTGTATAGTTCATTTATTTTCTCTTTCATTTATTTCTGTTTGAATCTTTATTATTTCTTTTCTCTTGGCTTTTTTTTTAAATTTTTTTGTTGTTGTTTCCCAATTCCCTGAGGCATGATGTTAGGTTGTCCACCTTTCTATCTTTTTCTTATGCACACTAATTGCTATGAACTTCCTTCTTAGAACTGCTTTTGCAGTGTCCCATAGAATGTGGAAAGTTGCATACTAATTATCATTTGTTTTCATGACTCTTTTGATTTTAGTCTTAATATCTTCGGTAGCTGTGATTTCATTCAGGAGCAGGTTATTTAGTTTCCGTGTATTTATGTATTTTTGTGTTTTTTTTCCTGAAATTGACATGAAGTTTAATTCCATCATGGTTGGAGAAGATGCTGGATATAGTTTATGTGCCTTTGAATCAGTATAGGCTTATTTTGTGCCCTATCATGTGGTCAGCCTTCTAGAAGGTACCATGCAGGGGTGAGAAAAGTGTATATTCTGTGTGGTTTTTGGGTGGAAAGTTCTATAGACATTTGTCAAGTTCATATGATTTATGGCTTAGGTCCTGAATCTATTTGCTTACTTTCTGTCTGGTTGATCCGTCTAAAGGAGATAATGCATTATTGAGCTCCCCAACAATTGGTGTGTTGCCGTCTATCTCTCCTTTAAGATCTAGCAGTTTTTCCTTCATATATTTGCATGCTCCTGAGTTGGGTGCACAGATATATATGTCTTATATCTTGATGAATTAGCCCTTTTACTATTATATAATGCCCTTTTTTCGTCTCCTTTTACAGTTTTTGTCTTAAAGCCTATTTTGTTTGAAATCAGTATCACAACTCCTGCCCTTTTTTGACTTCCATTTGCATGGGATATCTTTTCCCAGCCTTTCAATTGTAGTCTGTGTATGTCTGTGTATCTCTATGAGGTAGGTTTCCCATGGGCAACAGCTGGAAGGTTTCTGTTTTTTATCCATTCAGCCAGTCTGTCTCTTGATTGAAGAATTTAATCCATTAATATTCAATGCTCTTATTGATATTTATGGACTTGTCCCTACCCTTAAATTGGCCATTTTCTTGTTTTTTTTTTTTTTTTTTTTTTTTTTTTTCTCTTATTTCTATGTGTCTGCCTTTAGTATTCTAGGTTTTGTTTATCTGAGAATGTTTTTTACCTTGTTTTCCCACATGAAGCATAATCTTGCTGGGTATAGTAATCTTGGTTGAAATTGTTTTTCATTTAACACTTTGAATATATTTCCCCATTCTTTCCTAGCTTGCATTGTTTCCAATGAGAGGTCTGTTGTTAGCCTGATGGGATAACCTTTGTAAGTAACTTGATGTTTCTCTCTTGCCAATTTCAGTATCTTGTCTTTGTCTTTAGTTTTGGCCTATCTGTTTATAATGTGCCATGAAGAAGATCTTATTGGATTGATTTTATTTGGGGTCCTTTGTATTTCTTGGGTCTGGATGATTGAATGCTTGTCGAGGCTTGGAAAGTTTTCTTCCAGGGTTTCATGGAATAGATTTGCAATGACCTTATTAGTTTCTTCACCTTCCAGGATACCAGTTATTTAGATGTTTGGATATTTAATGGACTCTATTATTTCTTGTATATTATATATATATTTTTTTATATTTTCTCTATCTTTTTGGTGTTTTTTCCCTAGGTGAGAGGTTTGGACTTCTACATAAGAGATTTGATCTTCCGCATAATCAAATCTGCTTTTAATTCTTTCAGGGGAGGTTTTGCTTTACTGTATAACAGGCTTAATTTCTAACAGTTTTTTTTTTTAATTCTTTTTTTATGGTGTCTCTTTCTTCCTTCAAGTCGTGGGAGGGCTTCCTCATCTCCTGCAGCTCATTGTCTTTTGTCTCTTGCAACGTCTGGAGCTTATTGTCTCTTTTCTCTTGCATCTTGCTCAGGTTTGTCACTATGAATATTCTAAATTGTTTATCCTATTTATCCACAAGTTCCATTGTACTGTCTGTGGATGAGAGGAATGTTTCTTTCCCTTGGAGGAGAGACATTTTCTTAGTTTCTCATATTTCTTGTGCCTCTGTGGTGGTCTCTGGTCATCTGATGGATTGTACATTTATCCTAATTTCTTAGAGTTAATTTTGAGTGTCCAAAGGCATGTAGGAGGATGTGATATGTGATCTCTTTGTAGCCCCATCTCCCTGAGGCTCACCCTATAACCTGCCTTTTATATCTGGGATTGGATGTTCCAAATGCCTCCCAGATTCTATAGAGAGGTTGAGCTGCAGAGTTTCAACAGAGAAAGTATGGGAACACAGCCCACGCTTCATAAAACTATGAAGTCTCTAGTGAGCAGGAGAGAGTGAGGCTCAAAGGTGGTCTCCGGCCTTGCTTCCTCACTTCTGTTGCACAAGAGCTGGGAAGAATGGCAGGTCAAAAGTCGGAAGCAAGAGGGGCTGGCAACTGGAGTGGACAAAGAGTGCGGAGGTTCCAAGGTGGTCTCTAGTCCTGGTTTTCTCACTTACTTCTGCCACAATGAAGCTGGGAAAATGGTGGGGTGGAAGTTGGAACCAAGAGGCACTGGCACTTGAAGCAGACCAGGAGAGTGCACAGGATCCAAGGTGGTCTTGGGCCTCGATTCTGTCCCTCTTCCTAACTCACTCCTAATGCACAGCAGCCAGATCCTTTTCATGTACAAGCATATCAGTGTTAAAATGATCAAAGTACAAGAATAGGCGAAGGAAGAATGGGTGATACAAATAACAAGTGTTGTGGAGATTTCCTTGTTTGAGTAGGGTCTTGCCAAGACAGTGGGTGTGGTTGGTGTCTCTGCCAACACGATGCTAAGGAAAGAGCCCTGGTCTCTGCCCCATGCGGAGGGGAGAGGCAGGGAGCCTAGCACATGGGGAGCGGCAGTGGGTTCCAGCTGTTGACCGCATTGCCTTCTTCCCCCAGAGTATTAGCATTTGAATACCTACACTGAGAAAGATGGAGGAAACCCACAACAGCACTCAACAGGGATTTCTGCTCCTGGGCTTTTCAGACCAGCCCCAGCTGGAGCGGTTTCTCTTTGTCGTCATCTTGCACTTTTATATCCTTGGCCTTCTGGGGAACTCCGCCATTGTGCTGGTGTCTTGCCGGGACCCCAAACTCCGCACCCCGATGTATTTCTTCCTCCGGAACCTCTCCTGTGTGGACATCTGCTTCACCACCAGTGTGGCTCCACAGCTGCTGGTGACCATGAACAAGAGGGACAAGACCCTGAGCTATGGGGGCTGTGTGGCCCAGCTGTATGTGGCCATGGGCTTGGGCTCCTCTGAGTGCATCCTCCTGGCAGTCATGGCATATGACCGCTACGCGGCCGTGTGCCAGCCGTTGCACTACACAGCAGTCATGCACCCACGGCTCTGCACATCCCTGGCCAGTGGGGCATGGCTCAGCGGCCTCCTCACCTCCCTGGTCCAGTGCTCGCTCACGGTGCAGCTGCCTCTCTGTGGTCATCGCAGACTGGACCACATTTTCTGTGAGGTTCCAGTGCTCATCAAACTGGCCTGTGTGGACACGACCTTCAATGAGGCAGAACTCTTTGTGGCCAGTGTCGTCTTCCTAGTCATCCCTGTGTCACTCATCTTGATCTCCTACGGCTTCATAACCCAAGCTGTGCTGAGGATCAGGTCGGCCGCAGGGCGCAGGAAGGCCTTTGGGACGTGCTCCTCGCACCTGCTCGTCGTCGTCATATTCTATGGGACCATTATCTTCATGTATCTTCAACCAGCAAAAAGTAGCTCCAAAGACCAGGGCAAGTTTGTATCTCTTTTTTACACGGTTGTCACCCCACTTCTAAACCCCATTATCTACACTCTGAGGAACAAAGACGTACAAGGAGCCCTGAGGGCGATGGTCCTGGGAAAGGCTGCAGGTCAGGCCAGCCGGGAGCTGTAGCTGTCCTTCAGGGCTGTGTCCGCTCAGGTGTGCGTGTCTTGTAGCTGCCACAAAGATTAGGAACAGACTGGAACGCTCGCTTTAAGAAATCAACTATTCAAGCCACTATGGAGCTTCATTCTCCCAAAATTCTTCTCACAGATCCTATGATTCTTACTTAAAAAGAAAGTTCCTGGGGGCACACGTGCTCAGCAGAGAGACAGAGAGGGAGCGAAGGGAAGGAAGAGCGCTGTGCAGTGAGGTGTGGTCACCCTGAAACCCTTTATCTGCAGTTTCTGCCTCCTGTTGGAATTTAGGCTCACACATATGCCCAGTGCTTTTCAATCCACTGGGACTGGGATTTGAACTGTGGTTGGCTTTGTGGGGCTTGTTTCCTCAACCATTAGGTCACAGGACTGGCTCAAAGATTTTAATGCTTTGTCTATAGAAAATGCTTTGCTTTTCTTCAGTCATGCCATCAAGTTTCATGCAGCCATGAGTTCTACCTAGTGTGCAGGTCCACTTTTCAATTTCTACTTATCCCCAAAATGTCCACCTACATGCTTCACTGTCTGGAGACACCAACTTTCTCACCCTCTGGGCATAAGTAATTGCTTCATAATAGATGTTCCCTTACCACATAATGCATAAGACTATTTCTACATTTTTGTTACAGATAAGGGGACTTTGTGGGTTTGTTGAAAACAGTGGAATTAAGGTACACATTTATTTTGGTGCAAAAAATTTAAAATCCGTGTGTAGTTTTTTAACATATGCATTTTCATTTGCTTTCTGAAGACCATCATATATGTATGTAGAGGAAGCAGTATATGTAACAGATGGTGAGATAACATACAACCATGTTCCTAATGTCGACAGAGATAACCAACTCTGCAAAAATAATAACTAATGTGTTTCACTTCTAAGCATGCTTTTGAGTGACCTAGACCTGGAGAGGACACAAAACATGACTTTCTCAGGGTGATCAGATACAAGGGTTCTTTTTATTTGACTTTGAGAGCAAGAGACAAAGTTTGGAATTTAGTGAAGCGCTTTTCCATTGGTCTGGCCCAAACGGTGGGACATAAAGGAAGCGGGGTTTAGTTATAGGCAAGTTTTGCAGTTTTTAGGTTGGTGAGTGGAAAAGGAAGGTGGCCTAGAGGAGAAAGGGATTTACTTTCGCAGAGATAAGGAGGTGTAGTGTACATCGCGGAGATACTTCACCCGGGACAGGATGTAGGAAGACTCCTGTTACCAGTGGGTCAAAATGGCCTGTTAATGTTTGTGGTGTGACTCCCTTCAGGCCCTGGAAAGGATTGTGAAAATAGGAAAAAGCACAGCTCCTTATCAGGAGCTGAATGTCTGTCGTGTGCTCTCTTTGTCACTGGATAAATGATTGGAAGATCATAAGACATCTGTGCACAGAAAAATGCATCATGACTTTTCCAGCGACCCAACATCTTAGCCTACATGTTATCATCTTGACAACAAGAAACTTAACTCTAATAATCTCATCACATGCTTTTAAAACAGCATATAGTTTACATACAGTTACCATTTATTGTTTATTAAAAAGTTATTGAATCACTATTTTCTTTGAATTATAGACAATTTAGAATTGACATGCAAGACAGATTTATAGAGACATAAACATTTTGTTTATTTTTCTTGTGAATATCTGAGGCCCTAGCTCAGTGGAAGTTTTAGCAAGGTGATTGATTTTGCTTTAAATGTCTGCCTTAATTTGTACCAGGAATTGACAGTTGGGATTTATTCATGTTTTCCTGATTTTTATCTCATCATCATTTTAACCTCTTTTTTATCAGGAGCCTGAGCACAGGTTTATGAGGAAGCTGGGGCTTTAAACGTAAATATGTATGTGTATATATGTATATGTATGTTTGTACAAATCTCCATGATGTTTGCCAGG
>NW_006159688.1:1263552-1361662 GCF_000334495.1 Tupaia belangeri chinensis | reverse complement strand
AAAAAAAAAAAAAAAAAAAATGTCAGTCATGACTGCATAGTTATAAAAGGATTTTGGAACTCAAAAGTTTATAGTAAATAAAATTCAAAAAGTCTGAATTGAATGCCCATTTGTGTCTGAAATTATATTTTCAATGTTATAATCTGATCTCATTGAAAACATGGAGGGGGCTTCCTCTGTTATAATGGTCTTACATTTCCAACATCACATTCCATAATGGACAGTGAGATCCCCAAACCTGTGACCCACATAGTCCTGGGCCTCACAAGAGCCTAAAGAACTCAGTAACCAACTACAAAGGGAGAAAGAGTGAGTCCAGCAGGTGGTGTGGTGGCTAAGGCACTGGACTCACACATGGACGACCACAGTTCTAGTCCCAAACCTGGTAGCTTTGCTTTCTCTCTCAGCAGGTGGTTCTGTCTCTCTCTCTCTCTCTCTCTCTCTCTCTTTCTGTCTCTGTCTCTCTTTGGCCAAATTCAATAATAATAATATTATAATAATAAACAAAACTGAATAAATCATTCTTGAAAAAAGGGGGGGAAGAGTATTGGAGAAAGACAAGAGTAAATCCACAAGTTATTTTTTGTCTTTTATTTTTCTCATTTTTTTCTGTTGTTATTAACATTTCTATCATCTAAAATGTATTACCTTTACATTTGTCTTTTAACTCATTCCAATATAAACATCTAATATCATTCTAAAAGGCATTATAGTTCACCGGAATCATTAACCAGTTTCTCCACTCATGCAAATTCAGGAAAGTTAGAAATAAATTAAGGCTCACATTCATACTCTGTAAAAAGGAGGAAAGACCATAGATCTTATAAGTCTGTTGTGATTATGACAAAACATAGCAAATGTAAACAGCCTAGCAAATTTAATAGTATGCAAAAGATATAGAACATATGACTATTTTCCTCAAACTTGAGCAGTTAGTTCCAGAGTTTTCTGTAATGTTCCAACAATTACTCAAAGCCACAGAATGAACACAACCTATTTTTCTTAAAATCTAATCTTAATGCATATTTTCCTTTGAAAGAGTAATGGAGTTCAAGTATGCCCTTATTGTAAAATGGATAAAGCAGAGATAAAAATCTTCACGTTTTCCAAATCTATTTCTAACTTAGGGAAATGTTGCACGTATTGTACAAAGATCTTTATTTTTGCTGAACTTTTTGAGAGTAAGCTGCTGACATGATGTCCCCTTCCAAAAAATAGTCCAGCATTCCTATTCTATAAATACGGACATTCGTCTACTGCAATTCTTCTCATTGCATAGTCCTTGGATGATGGGGTGAGGGGGGTGTCCACAGGATCAAAACTATTTTTATGATAATACTAATAATATAGTATTTGTCTTTATTACCACGTTAACATTTGCATAGAAGTACAAAACAATGGCAGGAAACACTATCGCCTCCTGAGCATCAATCTAGGCAGTGACTCCAACAATGTGAGTTATTATATTCTTCACCCCATATACTCACATTAAAGGAGGAAAAGGCTGGTTTCACTTATAAATTGATGGTAAAAAATATTCACTTTGTTGGAACTGGCAGATAGCACAATGGTTATGTTGCTGGACTGCCATGCAGTTAACTGCAGTTCAAGTCCTGGACCCAGCAACTTAAAACTCACTCTGGGTGTATGTACATGCACGCCCAAAATCCCAAGAAGAAAACAGAAGAGAAGAGATTGTGACATGGCCATACCTTCTTCTCCTGGGTGGTGAGGAGATAATGTCTCACTTTCTGTCTCTCTGTCTCTCTTTTTCTGGTGATTGCACACACCTTATAGCAAATATCCCTCAAAAATAAAAAATCACTCTGTTAATGCCAACCCTTGAGTGCCCGTATTTTTTTAGTCCTCTGAGTGATAAAGTGGAAAGTATGCACGACACATCCCTGCTGCATCAAAGAGTATAAAGGTGATCTCAAAGTAAAGCACCATGCAGTTGTTCAAGTTGTGAGCTGAAACAACCACTTTCTCACAGAATCCCCTCTTTACTTGAAAGAACAACTATCAGACAGAAGGTAATTATGTGGCCTTAGGTATTTGACGGGCATTTTCTTGAAACTGATGAAATGAACTTGTGACTTCAAAACAAAACAGAAAACCAGCAATGTTTGTCTCTAGTGATAAAATTAAGCTTACAAGCAAATTAGAATATTGGAAACTTTGTGTTCCCTACCAGGAGCTGACACCTCAGTGGTGCCATTATGGCTGTGTCATATTTTTTGTATTGCATAATGAAATATGTCACCATTTAGAAGAGCTGCATAACTCAGTGAAGTGTTATTTTTCACATGATGCTACAGAAGAAGGCATGGGCAAAGTGTAAGAGGGGCCAATGGGTTTTCATGTAATTAAGTACAAAAAAATTTATCGATGTATTTGCAGACTGTACATCACAAAGGACCTTAAACTATTTCTTCTTTAGTTGTGGTGTGATATCAAAATACAGCCATAATGGTCTGAAAGGAATATTTAAGTAATCTTCTCATTTCCAACTGCATATCTGGTGAGGCAGTTTTCTTAATATATTTCATCCAAAGTGACATATTACAGATTGGATACAGAAGCAGGCATGACAATGCAAATGTCTTCTATTAAACCAGACAAGAAACTTACTAAAATATGAATGTGAAACATGTTATTCTTGCTTCTTTTAAAAAAGTAATTATTTTTCATTAAAATTATTTTATTAAACACATGAGGATATTTTAAAATGCAATCTGTGGTTCTAATATTTGAATAGACAAAAAACACAAATAAAACTCTTTGGAATTCTCAATATTTTTAATCTTATAAAGAAATCTTGACATCAAAAAGTCTGTGAGCTTGTTCAATTATTACACAGGGGCTGCCATGTTCTGTTTAATAAGTGTAGTGTTTTGCAAGATAAAAAGAGTTCTAGAGTTCTGTTGCACAACATGAATATACTTGACATTAGTGAATTGTATACTTAAAAATGTTTACGATGTTAAATTATGTGATATGTATATTTACAATTAATCAAGGGTGGGGAAGAAAGAAGGAAAACATTTCAGGAACACAGAAACGGCAAATTATCTGTCGATAATAGTGTGTATGGTAATATCTTTGAACCAATATGCCATGTTTTCATAATGGGAAATTTCATTTGGTATGCTGTAATGATACAGTGATTATAAAAACAAAGAAAAAAGAATAAAATTTAAACTATTGTATCATATATCTAACTATGAAAGGGAAACTTTTAAAATTTGTAAATATTTAAAAGGAAGACAAAGGGAAAAATATCTTTGTGACCTTGGTCTAGAGAAGACTAAAGGTGGAGGTCTGGAATGGAGAAGACATGTAAGAGCATGGTCTATGTTACATGTGTTGTGGTTAAACATTTTACCAAACAACCAAGTAAATACAGGAAAATGGACAATTGAGTCTGCACATCAAGGAGGGAGACCAGGCTGAAGATAGAACATAAAACTATCAGCACAGAGATGTTAATTAAGGCAATTGGATTAAATGAACTTTCTCCAAGGGAGTGAATATGTATCTACAAGATGAGCCTTTCAAATGTGGACCTGATCTCAGAGCTCCATTGAGTTAGAAGAGAAGCAGCAGTTTCAACCAAGGACAATCTTGTAAAGACAAATAGTGACCACAGAGAAAGAATGATATATTGGTAGTTTGTAAAAATATGACGTGTTTCTAGGAGGAAAGAACCAATTGTGTCCCATACTGCTAAGTAAGATAAAAACTGAGAGTTAGTTGGCATTTCCCGACATGAAAATCATGGATAACGTTGCTTAAAGCTTAATTGAAGTGGACTTAATTAAAAACAGAAACAAACCAAAAAACTATATAGGGCGTCTCACTTTAACATAAATAAATTCCTGTACTGTTTATTTATTTATGTTTAGAGCTTTTTGCCCAAGGGTGCATGTGATTACCAGAGAGAGAGAGATAGAGAGATGGTGAGAGGGAAAGTGAGAAATCACCCCCCCAGGAGGGGATGACCACTAAGCAATCCCTTCTCCTTCATTCTCCTCCTGGAATTTTGGACATGCATGTACATGCACCCAGTGTGAATTTTAAGCTACCAGGTCCAGGACTCAAACTGTAGTTGACTAAGTGGAAGTTCAATGACATAACTACTATGCCATTGGCTAGCCCCTGTACTGTTTATTTTTTAAAGGCAATATATTGTCAACTAAGGGAAAAATAAAAGTGCTAATAATATCCCCAAGGATACATCATATTAAATGGGTATAATTATTTCCATTAAAATCAGTCACAAAATTTTAAAAGGTCATCACTCTTCTTTTGCAGTAAAGAACTTACTGTTCAATGACAAAAGGAAAAAAAAAATGTTAAAATGTTTGAAAGAGGTATGCTTTTTTTTCTCTTCCATCTTTCTCTTTTTATCTTTCTTCTTTCCATTCTATTTTTTTCTTTCTTTCTATCTAATTTGACCAGAGAGGGGCAGAGAGAGACAGAGAGAGAGAGAAAGAGAGAGAGAGAGAAGAAAGCAAGCCACCAGGTCTAGGACTTAAACCTTGGTCATCCATGTGGGAGTCCAGGACCCTTAACCACCACACCACCTGCTGGCCCCAAAAGAGGCATTCTTATCCAGGGGAAGAAATGGCAGAGAGCAAGAAAGAGGGAATCTGGGCTGGGAAAAAAATAAGTAAAATATAAAAACACAAAAAATAAACTTTTTTTAAAAAAAAAGAAGCATTAAGGATATTAGTTTCAGGTGATATAATCAGTACAAAAAATTTAAAAGAAAATTAACTGACAAACTATTAAACTGATAACGAACTCAACAAGCACGATGAGTATAAGACTACTACTCAAAAATATTAAAATATTTATTAATTTGGACTCATTGGTCTAATTGGAAAAAATTAAAAATTCCATTAGCAATACTCCCAAACCTGCATGGAACCTATAGAGGACCTCCTACCGGCAGCTGTTTGGTCTGACCACGTTCTAATAAGATTTACAGAGATATCCTTGTCACTGTTTATTTTTAAGTCTGTGTGCTTTTATTACACTAGTTGCATTGTCTGTTTTTGTAAGATTTGGAGCAATTCAAATCTATACCATTACTGTGATTCTATCCCACTGTAAAGTAACTTTTCCATGACACACACACAAAATAAGACAAGTGCATAATAAAGTTTTCAAATAGTTTCATGAACTTTATCCAAAGTAGTCTTGGCAAGAATTACATGTGTAATTCTTTGTTTTACTCAAAGAATATCTCAGTATCATGAACTCAGATGTAGAAATATTTGACTAACTATCCCACAATTAAACCACAAGTCTTGCAGTTTTCTTTATAGCTATCAAGGTTAGAATGTCTGTATAGCTAATTAGAAATTCCATTTATATGAAGCAAAGAAATGAGAAGAATCTGTTCATCTTTTTTTTATTTATTTAGGCTCATTCTTGTGCCAACAATATTAATAGCTCATTCTGATCACACTCATGTGACTCCAACCTTCCCACCAAACCCCATTTTCTAACCAGGGTATCCACAGAACTGGCTCTCAGTTCACATTCTTCATTCTGTATTTTGCGAAGACAATTTTTTTAAAGAATTATTTTTTATGTAACTTTTTTTTATTATTATTATTCTTTTCCAGTTTGATCAGAGAGGGACAGAGAGAGAGGGAGGGAGGGAAAGTAAGAAAGCAAGCCACCAGGTCTGGGACTCAAACCACGATTGGCCATGTGGGAGTCCAGTGCCTTTCATCACCAGGCCGCCTACTGGCTCTGACAATTTTGAGGGAAACAAAACTTGTTTACTGCCCTAGCCTCATGAATCTTTTATCCAGACTTTTTGGAGTGATTAGTAGAAAGTCCATGAATTTCATGGCAACTATTGATATATGATAGAGAGGCAGGAAACCAACAAAAACTAATTGGTAAGACCTAAAAGTGACTACATTTTTAAATCTGTCCAAATATTATCTGATCTTTACCCCCAAAATCATTTTCTTCCAAGTGGCATCACCATTCACCCTGCCCTGGATCCTGGAGACATCTTTGATTCAGGGTGTTCCTCGTACTCTCCGTCCAAACCATCAGTATGTGTTTATGCCCTCCGACATGTATCCTCAATTGCACCGCTTCTCACCACCTTCACTCTACCCTTTTAAGTCAAAAACACAATTTTCACCAAGTTAGACTATCACAACTTATGAATGGGTCAGCCTATTACTCTGATGCCTCCAGGAAACAAGCAAGCATTTTATGGCAGAGATGCTGATTATTTTCAGAGTTACATAAATTTTAAGCAAGTTAAGAAAAAAATCAAGTGAGGATTATCTAGCCTGCTTTCCCTTGATATACTGTCTACTCTTGGAATAAATATTATATGATTAGAATTTAATGAAACATTTACATTAAAAATTATGTTTTTGCTTTTGTTTTGTTTTTTAGGTTTTTGTCATAGGGTGCATATGCTCACTAGAGAAAGAGAGAGGGAGGAAAAGTGACAAGTCACAAGCCTCCCCACCCCACCCCCTGGCAGAGGATATAGCCATGCTGCAATCTGCTCTCCTCCAGTCTCCCCTTGGGATTTTGGCACACATGTGCCCAGTGTGATTCTCAAACTACCAGGTCCAGGATTTGAACTACAGTCAGCCATATAGAAATCCAGTTCCTTAAGCACCACTCACCTGCTGGCCCCTAAAAGTTCATTTTTAAAATAATTTATATATTCCAAAATATCAACAAATAAGTGTCAAAAACTGAAGTCTAACTATCAAAAGTATCTAAATCAAAATTCTCATTTTGACAGAGATTTTTGTCAACTTAAGTTACCACTGAAACTTTTTAATACTGAGATAAGAAATACTTGCCTCATTACTGGAGTGATTGTTAATGGCATATATGCCATTGCAATGAGTCCAGAAATATTACCTAATATTTTAATCAAAACTGTGATTTCAAAGGTAGTCAACAATGTAATAGGGTTTAGTCACATCAAAGATTAGGCCAAATCATGCTGCATCTTTAATTCTACTTAAAGTTGAAGGGGGGGAAAGCATAGTAAAGAAACACACAGATGAGATGGCAAAACTTACCTTTTTAAAAAGGAATTATTTAACTTTAATTACTGATTTTAATTTTACCATAGAAGGACAGAGTGAGAGAGGGGGAAAGCACAAAAGCAAACCACCAGGTTCGGTACTCAAATCATGGTTGGCCATGTGGGAGTACAGTGCCCTTAATCACCCCCCCACCTGCCGGCCTTCCTTCTTCCCTTTTTACTGAAAAAAAAAAAAAAAAAAATCCAGCATTTTCAAGCCTTCCAATGGGCCTCTGCTCTATCTACACCAGATTCACTTATCTTGGGAAGGACCAAAGATTGGTAAGTTGTATAGTGGAGCCAGAAGGTGGTGTGGTGGTGAAGGCAGATGGATTCCCACATGGCCAACTGTGATTCAATTCCCAGACCTGATGGCTTGAAAATCATGCTGGATAAATGTGCATGCATGCCCAAAATCCCAGGAGGGAAATGAAGAAGGAATTATAGCGTGACCATCTCCCCTGGGGAGTGATTATGATAACAAGTATGATTAAGCTACTATACAGTGTATTCTGGATGGGAAGTCACATTTTGTATGCTGTGATGATACTCAGTGAATGAATGTACAATAAATAAAAAATAAAAGTAAAAAAATAAGTTAAAAAATTGTCTGATGAAAAAAAGAAAAAAGTTGGTGTAGTTAGGTACCAGATAGTTGCCAGAAGCTCAGTTAAGTTAATGCAGCAGGTCTAATGACAAGATGTTGAAATATGTTTGTATCTTGAAATAAAACTATCCCTAACTAGAAGGAGAAATGGAGGTACTTTCATTCAGATTTAGCAAGAATAACTTCTATGTCTAAAGAGATCTTCCACACATTTTCCTTACGTCTATAATGACTTGTTCTATAAATTCCTTTATTTCTTTTATAGGATAAAAGAATCCTAGACATGGGAAAATGTTCTGTCCCCAAATACAAGTTTTCTCCATGGAAAAAGACAAATTTGTGAGCAAAGAAGACTGTGTATGTGTATCCGTGCACATGTACATGGGTTACTCTGGTTCAGGCTCCTTTGACATGAATTTAGTACCAGGGCTCTTATGTGCTATTCTTGAAAGCATAGAGTTTCTCTTTCAGAGAAGCAATGGGTAAATTCAGAAAGAAATTGAGAAAGCCTGTTTAAGCCTGGGATCCGAGCTGTGATAAGCATGAGTTTTGAGTACTTTGTTTTAGGAAAGCAGCCATGGTACAATCTGATGCCCCTCTAAAATATTGCTCTGGACTGGAACCCTCTATGGAAGCTGGGATCTGCCTTGTCCGTTGGTCCCAGAATCTTCCTTATTAGGAAACATTATTCTCACTTTGGGTACACAATGAACTTCCTTATATGGGTTATGGTATAGATCATCATCTGGTGCCCAACCACTCCACCAGTATATCTGCCCATGTGGGAAGAAAGCGGGGTCCCTGCCTGCAGCTCCAGAAGGATGCATACAGTATGTGCAATGCAACAGCTACCAGGAGGAGCCCACTGCCCTGGGAGACTGGTACACACATAACAGATGCCGATTTTTGCTTTTCTTTTTGTTCCATCTCTTTTCCTTTCAATATATTCTCCTTTGCCTATTCAGTCCTTCTCAGTGATGCCAAACCTATAAAAACTACAGTGGACTGAGAAGTGTGAGCTTCTACATCTGATAGTTGACATTGTTATGATCTTTGCTATCCTCCACGCAGTAGAAATCCTTATCGGTAGTTGGGGCTCCCTGCTCACCATTATGTCTGTTAGTTCAGAAGCCACCAAAGGAAAAGCAAATGATCTTGCTTAGCTATGAAATTTCCAGCAACCCATAGATCTCCGGTTGGAGGTAGGCGAGAAGGCGGGCATGGTGGTGTGGTTGTGGCTTTACACAGTTACATCATTCTAAGAGGCCCCAAAAGCAATTGGAATCTTATTTTCTTCCAGACTCTCAGCTTATCAAGTTAATAGAAAGGATAAGTATACAGTGTCAAAACAAGTTTAAAATACTTCCTCACAGTTCCTTATTACCCAAAAACATAAAAAGCATTCTAGAAAGCCAAAGATGAAGGACTGATTGGAAACCCAATCAGTTAAAGCAATTATTCTTCTTTTTACTTACATTAAAAGAGGGGAATTTGGGACCCAGCAGATGGCATAATGGTTACATTGCTGGACTCCCATATAGTCAACCATGGTTAGAGTTCCAGACACCGCAGCTTAAAACTCACACAGGGCGTGTGTGTGTGTGTGTGTGTGTATTTGAATGCCCAAGATCTTGAGAGAATGGAGGAAAAGGGACTGAAATGTGGCCATCGCCCGCTGAAGGCTGATTCTTGCTTTCTTTCTCTCTGTGTCTCTCCAGTAAGCACATGCACCCTGTAGCAAAAATTTCTTGCTTAAAAATAGGGGGGGGGGGCAGGAAAGGAATGTAGTCAGGGGACTATATTTCACTATGAGACACTAGGTAAAAGCTTCGAGGGGTAGCTATGTCCTGAAATGTTTAAGATTAGTATGCTTAATAATTACGTTAAATCTGTCTTAAGAACAGCCACACTAATAGGCAAACTTTTATACAGTAGCAACTTTATTATGAGCTTGACTTCACATAGTTAGGATAGCAGTTTCCCTTAAACTTGACCTAAAAAAAAAGTTTACATATCACAATATTAAGTATAGACTAGCTGAAATTCCAGAAGATATTTAAACAGGTTATAGGTAACTGCTACTCATCTTTGGACAGGAAGAATAACAACATTACTGACAATGGCGCCCAGACAGGTATGTGCCATCTGTTCTGGTGTGTTAGGGAGGAGAGGGAGTCATGGCATGGGCATTGTTGATGCAGTGATTCATGGGTAGTTGTTCCTGCAGGAAGAGGAGGGAGGAACAGTTAAGAGCTATTTATTTGTAACTCTTACCTAAAACTTGTTGAGAACTTATTGTTGCTCAATGGAAAACATATTAAAGAATCAAATTTTGACCCTCGAATGTAATTTATGGTAACCCCCCCAAGGGATGCATTCTAAGACCCTATATAATACCAACCCTATATACACTGTTTTTCCCCATACATACATATCCATGATTAAGTTTATAAATTAGGCACAGTATGACAATAGTTAAAATAAAACAATTCTAAGGATTCTTTGTAATAAAAGTTATGTGAATGTTTTGTCTTTCTAAAGATCTTATTGTTCTGTATTCACCTGTTTTCAGACTGTGATTGACTACGAGCCACTAAAACCGGGGAAAACAAAACTGCATATAAAAATGAGACTATTCAAAAACATTATCCAACTAAATCAAGTATGTAAATTAAATGTTATTAGAAGTGATCTAAATAGTGGTTAGATCACCTTTTTTTTTTTTTTTTGAGACTACTATGACCATACAACTCAGCTTTATTCAAAGTAGTTATTAGAGCTTTTGAAAAAAGTTCATCAACTTCAAGGCCATTCATTGTCCATATGCACGCATTTCAGAGCACCCTTTTAAAATAAAAAACCTGATAACTGGACAAAGAAAAAGTGGTATATACATCAGGAGATACTAATCATCAAGGGTGAAATCCTCTCAATTGCAACATGGACAAACCAGAAGGAGATAATGCTCAGTGAAATAACCTGGCATGGAATGACAGATACGATACGTTCTCACTCATTGGTAGAAGTTAAAAGATTGGTTACAAAGAAGTGGAGAGTGAAACAGTGGATACCAGAAGCAAGGAAGTGGGAGAGGTGGGAGGAATAGAAAGAACTTGGTTACCAGACTCAAGAGTGCAAGCAGATAAACAGAAGTTCTAGTGTATTATTGCAGTTGAGTAACTTCAGTTGGTAACAATTCAGTGCATATTTCAAAACTGCTGGAAGGATTCCAGATGTTCACTAGACAAAGTAATAAGTGTTCAAGATGAGGGATATGTTTATTGCTCTTATTTGATCATTGCATGTCATATATACATATTGAAAAACTACACTGTAACTTATACATATTTACAGTTCTATGTACATTATGATTATAACTTAGGGGCCAGCAGGTGGCATAGTGGTTAAGGCACTCCGACTGTGGTCTGAGTCCTAGACCTGGCTGCTTGCTTTCTCACTCCCTTTCTCTTGATAAATAAAATAATGCTAAAATTAAAATAAGCTCAGTATAAAAATTCTTATGAAGACGGTATTTTTCTGCAAGTATTAATCTTAAAACTACTAATGAATTCCTCTAAATTTTAAAGCCCAGTTCACTTATCTTCCTACTTCTGTTACTTACATATTACCTTAAACACACACACACAGGCTTCAAAAATTTCACAGAAAATTAAAGTACAAGTTTATTTTTTTGGCACAAAAAATGTTGAAGTCCATGCATATTTTTCTTAATTCCCATTTTAAAAAAAAGTTTACGAGTAGGCATAGTGCTTTTCAGAGAGAAAACAACTCTCATGGGGATGGCCATGCTGCAATTCCTTTCACTGCTTTCTCCTTTTGGAATTTTGGGCACACATGTACACATGCCTGGCTTATTTTCAAGTCTCCAGATCTAGGACTCAAACTGTGTGGCTGACCATGTAGGATCTAGCTGCCTTAACCACCATACCACCAGTTGGCCCAATATGCATTTTCTATGAACTGTTTGAACACTGTATACATACATGTACCCATGTACTTTTTTGGAAAGTATTAGCATGAAATTGCAGACCTGGTATGGTCCTTCTATAACAACTATTTGCACAGGCTATATTAAAAATGAACAATTTAGTACCTGAGAATGAAGGTAAGAAAACTGAATAGCGTGAAATCTATTCATGCTTACGTCTGACTACCAAGAAAGCTATGATTATACCCAAGTATAGTCTATACCATTCAAGTCTATGAAGACCAGAGCCGTTTGAGTGCACAGCATTCAAAAGGGGATTTACCTGATCTTCTTCATTGAAATTATATTTAACAGACAGACTACAGTTAACCATGAAATGATGAAAACCTAAACATTCTCACCTTCTTAACGGTGCTAACCTGAGGCCCACATTTTTTGCTTGGTGGATGAGCTGATGGCTGTTGCTCTTTTGCTCCTTGAGCACTGCCTCTCAAGGTACTGGCATCATACCCATTCATTCCGAAAGGCATCAGAGATGGAACCACCAGCCTAAAAGAACAAATGATAAGACACACAGAACTGATAGTTGTACATATATTTTTGTGCGAAAGACATAAATAAATCCATCAGGTTTATGTTAAATATAAAGTAACTAACTAGCTTGAGGAAAAAAGGCAAATTTGTCCAATGCATCTAAATTAATTTATAACAGAATCTTCAGTAAGATGTTACCTATCAATCTAGAATTGTCCTGAGAGCCTCAAAGTTAAAGTTTCAAACATTTAAATGGTTGTTGAAGATGCTATTCTATAACTTAGTTCACTTGTTTACATGCATCCTTTTGTCTATTAATGTACATAACATAATGCAACAGTCGATACTGAAGATGAATATGTCTATATTATACATGGTATTAATGCTTTGGAAAAATCATACTGTGACCCGCTAAGATGCAGAACAGTTATTTCTAGACCAGAAGTCAGAATCAGACATTTTAAATGATTGTTAGATATAAAATATATTCTATGTAGGGTCGAACATATTGAATTTCATCCACCAAACAGCTGTAACTGGGTCACACACATAGATATCCACACACTGGAAATTGAAAATACAGATTTAAAAGTGTGGGAAAAGGTTTACAACCAAATTCAGCCTGGCAGGAAAGGGAGACACCCTGTTCAGGGTTAAGCAGCAGTTAGATTTCCACCTTCCACTACCATCTCAACTCTTTGCCACACTTTAGGATTTGAAGTGTTAAGTCCACTTGCTATATTTCTCTCCCTGTACATTAGGAAAGGTGATTCACTCATCTCCCAATGTCAAGAGGCAGGCATTTCCAAGAGAATGACTCAGATCCACAGTGTTTATGTAAAGAGAAGCTAAAATCTTATTCAAAGCCTCTCTGTTTCTGTGAACTTAGAAAGGCCAATATGCCCTTAACTTATTTGATCCGTGAGAAAGCAAACTGCAGGTAAATAAGGTATAATTAGCCTATACTACTATCATTTGTGATTAAAATAATGAATCCTTTTCTTGAGAGCTTAGTGGATACCTCTAAAGGAACAGGGATTGAACTATTTTACCAAGATTTTTCTTGAGAAGGCCTACCAAAGATAAAATCTGAGTCATCAAAGACGTTCAGAGTTGTGAAGTAAAGATGACCAGCATTTAGACCTACTATGAGAAGGTATCCGTGGCCAGCCAGAGTTGATCAAAAGATATCTGCGACCATTTCAATAAGAGATTTTTTCCTTTTCCCATGTCTTAGCACCATTATCCTTGTTAACTTAACCAGAAAAGGTAGGTGAGAGCATGGAATTTTTTTTAAGAGAGATTTTTGTATAAGGTGTGTGTGCTTGCTGGAGAAACAGAGACAGACAAAAAGTGAGAAATCATCTCCTGGGGGTAATGACCATGCTGCAATCCCTTCCCCTCCATTCTCCTCTTGGGATTTTGGGCACATGTGCATACATACCCAGCATGAGTTTTAAGCCTCTGGGTCTGGGACTCAAACCACAGTCATCTCTGTGGGAGTCCAGCAATGTAACTTTTACATTATCTGCTGGTACCAAGAGAATGGATTTTAATGCCACAAAGAGATCACATGTAGGAATCTACTCCAACCCTCAGCATAGCTGGAACTAGCAGAAAGGAAAGGAAGGAAACTGAAAATTACATAAGAAATTCCATTGTTAAATTGTACTACACTGGGACCAGCTGTTGGCATAATGGCTATGTCGCTGGACTCCCATGTAGTAGACTGTGGTTTGAGTCCCGGACCCAGTGACTTAAACTCTTAAACTCACGCCAGGCTCATGTGCATGTGTGCCCAAAATCCCTAGAGGATAATGAAGGAGAAGAGATTACAGAATGGCCATCCCCTCTCAAGGGTGATTTCTCGCTTTCTGTCTCTTTCTGGCAAGCGCACGTGCCCTATAGCAAAATCCTCTAAGGAAAAAAAGAATTGTACTACACTCAGGCTTCTGAAGTCACATAACCAGAAAATTATTCTTTCAAAATGCTGTTAAATAGTGGGAAAGATTTTTACATTGCACAAAAGCAATGATTTATCCAAACAAAAAAATACCATTTGCAAGTTTCAACTACGTAAAATGGCTAAATGGTGACCATGTCAATACCAACTACAAAAAGGCAACTTGACTTCAAAAATTAGAGGCAAAAACATGGATGTACAACTTGTATTATCACATCCATATACTCCATAACTTGACTTCATTGCCATAGAGCCGCTTCATTCCATGGGCCAAAAGAGAGACTTAAGGCTCACAATTTTTATCTCATAGCCTTTACCTCCTCAGGGGCTGGCAGATTCACAAAGGCTGTTTGAAAAACTGATCAAAGGACCAGCAGTCAGCATAATGGCTACGTCGCTGGGCTCCCACGTAGTTGCCCACTGTTCAAGTCCTGGACCCGGTGACTTAAAACTCATGCCATGTGCGTGTGTGCCCAAGATCCGAGAGGAGAATGGAGGAGAAGGGATTGCAGCATGGCCATCCCCCCTGGGGGGTGATTTTTCGCTTTCTGTCTCTTTGTCTCTCTGTCTGGCGAGCTCACAATCCCTGTACCAAAAACTTCTCAAAAAAAAAAAAAAAACTGATCGACATCATCTAAATTTGGACTAACTTCTAAATCAATTAAGGGAAGCTTGTTTCATATGTGGTCCTTATAAAAACATAGCAGCTGCAGCTACTATTATAGCCATGGGGTAGAGCGGTTGAAAAGGCATTTGGGGCTGGAAGGACTTGGTCTCTCAGATTAAAAGGAAGGTATACCAGGCATATTTTCTATTCTGTCCCAGGAACACAGAACTCAGACTCCATACAATAGTTTCCCATGGGCAAGGAAGCATATTCTTTAAAAAAAAAAAAAAATCAAAGACTAAAGTACCATTACATCCAAAATTGAGGACTTAGTTCACCTGGCCTTAGGTCTAGAGATAGAGTCTAAAACATTTCTATCTTCCTTAAAGAACAGATTATCAGATTTGCAGAAGTTCTGGGTAGGAACTAATATCCATCAAATAGAGCCAGATCCTGGCTCTGATATATATTAACTTTGCCATTTGGTATATCATATAATAGCTACCACCTATATCAGTAAAGAATGGTGATTATAGTGCATATTATATAGAAGTGAAATGATTTCAGAAAGCTGTTCTCACATTACCTAAGACATCAGAAATGTTCAATGATATTCCTTCTCATCCATCATTTAGTAAATATTTATCCTTCATCTTACACTAATCTTCAACTCTATCATATAATCTAAAAAGATGGCTAGTATAAAAAAATACAAGATTCAGAGAAACACTATTTAAAGTTCAGAACTACTTCTTTAAAATAAATATGAATATTTGTGATCATTAATTAACTAATGTCCAGTTAAAAGCATACTTATTCTGATGTAGCAGCACTGGCCAATAGAATTTTCTATTATGAAGAAACTGTTCTAAATCTGTACTATGAAATATGTTACCACTAACCACATGTTGCTATTAAGCTCTTGAAAAATAAGTAGTTAAACTAAATAACTAAATTCTTAGTTATACTTAACATTAATTAAAAATGTTACACATGGTTACTGGCTACCAGGCTACCAAGTCATGAAAAAATGGAATTAAAATATAAATCTATCTTGGTGCCAAAAAATTTTGAAATCCATGCATAATTTCATAATTTGCATTTCCCATGAACTTTTTAAAGACTCCTTATATTAACATAGACCTAGAGATGACTAGTGATTTCTGAAAAACTGGATTTTTTTCTTTTTTTAGGGTTTTCAAGTCGGACATGGCCTTCTGCCTTAATTTTATCTGACCTTCTCCAGCCATTGGGAAGTATAAAGATATAGTGCAAATGTAAGAGCATCGTGAATAGTTAAAATGACATTGATAAGTTGCAAAAATGAACTTAGATAGTGAAGATGACACAGTACTGACAAAGATCAAGTAGATCAAAAGAACAGAAAAGAGAGCTCAGAGAAATCCAAATTTATATGTCACTGATTTAACAGAAGAGTCAAAGAAAAGCAAGAGAAGAGGTCACTTCATTAATGGTGCTAATCACCAGAACCTCCATATGGAATGAGACAGATCTTGACCTGACTCATACTACATACCAAAATTAACTTCAAATGTATTGTAGACCCAAACACATCCAAAACAAAAAGTTTTAAAATAAAAAACTTGGTGATAAGCAAAAAAACTTTAAGACAGAACAGGAAGTGATCATCATAAAAAGGTGACTCTGCAAGTTAAAAATCTAAAATTAAAGATGTGTGATCATCGAAAGACACCACTACAACAAGGAATAAGCTATCTGGAGATTGAGGCAGAATATTCGCCAAACATCTGACAAATACCTGATATTCAAGGTATATAAAGAACACTAAGTCAGTAAGATGGATGAATCAAATGGGCAAAAACCATAGCTCAGGTGCAGGCAGGTGGTGTGGTAGTTAAGGTGCTAGACTTGCCCACGGCTGACCGTGGTTTGAGTGCCAGACCTCGTGGCTTGCCATCTTGCTTTCCCCTTCTCTTGATCTCTCTTTGGTCAAATTAAAAAATAACAACAACAACAAATAAAATTAAATAATTTTGGAAAAGAAAAACCACAGTTCATATGAGAGATTCAAATGGCCAATGGCCACTAATAATTAGTCATTCAGAAAATGCAAATTAAACTGAGATACCATGATGCACCTGATATCATGAATAGAATGAAAAGAATGGCAGCATCATGTGGTGAAACCATCAAACATTCATATATTTCCAGTATAAATGAAGAATAGAACACCCTGTTTGAGAAAATACTAGTTTCTTACAAAACTAGATATACTTTCTCTGTGACCAAGAAAGTCTATTCCTAACTATCCCCTCAAAGAAACAAAAACATACATCTTTACAAAGCGTTGCAATAAAGATGGTCATAACAGATTTATTCACGATATCATATCTAGTAAATTGTCAAAATAATAACAGGCCCAGTCAGTAGCAGAAAGTCACTAAACTTTAGTGCTGGAAGCCACATAGTTCACTACAGGTTCAGATTCCTAGGTTAGCATAAAAACATGCAGGGTGAGTGCCTGTGCCCAAGACCCTAAAGGCCAGAGGACTGGGGAAAGGGAATTGCATCACGAGACCCTCTCCAAGATGCTCCTCTCTATTTCCTTCTCTGTCTCTGTCTCTCATGTATGTGAGCCCTCTATTATAAATGAAAAATTAAGGGAAAAAAAAAGTACACAACTCAGCTCTAAAGAAATAAGCTACTGGGAACCAGTAGTTAGCGTAATGGCTATGTCGCTGGACTCCCACGTAGTCAACCGCGGTTCACATCCCAGACCTGGTGGCTTAAAACTCACGCCGGGCGCGTGTGCGTGCGTGTCCAAGATCCCGAGAGGAGAATGGAGGAGAAGGGACTGTGGAGTGGCCATCCCCCCAGGGGGTGATTTCTCTCTTTCTGTCTCTATGTCTCTCTCTGTCTGTCTGGCGAGCGCATGCGCCCTATAGTGAAAATCTCTCCAAAAAGAAAAAAGAAAAAAGAAATAAGCTACTATAGTAGAATGCACTTTGAATTTCAAATATTACACTGGATAAAAGAATATGCGCTATGATTCCATTTATACAAAGTTACGGAAGAGATAAGAACAGTGAGGTGCAAGGAGCAGGAACCAATGGGGAAGAACCATGTTCTGCAGAAATGAAAATCTTAGCTAAATTGCTAAAATTGTGTGTGAAACACAGAGCCGAGTTTATAAATGCATATGCTTCTGTAACTTTTTTATATTTAATGGTATCCAAATTTTTCTTCAGAGAAATTATTTTAAATATTGATACATAATTTGTGGTATGTACACTGAAGTACTCAGGGGAAACGCATTCATGCCTTCAGTTGTAAGTGCATCACCAAATTTGTGAATGGGAAATGGATGTGTGATAAAATTTAGGACAAAAGGTAGACTCCAGGTATCAGGCATTTGAGTGTTTGCTGTAAAATTCTTTCAACTCTTCTGTATGATTCAAAATTCTCATGAGAATTAAAAAGTTTTAGGAATTTTCATTGTGCCATAGACTTCCTTTAGGGCATTTTTTTAAAAAAAAGGGTTGTATTCTAAACAAACATCAACTAAAAATGTATAAGGTATGGATGGTCACACGTACCTCTTCACAAAGCAAGCCACCTGAAATTTATAGATGGTATCCGTCGCTGGTCGATAACTGATCTCAGATAATATGACAGCATCATTCCTTTCGAACACCTAGAATGACAAAGACCTCTTTGCCTCTATTTTTCCCACCAGATTAGTAATAAAAGACAATTTTTGTTTCTGGTACTATTTGAAAGTACATAGGAGTTCCTCAGAAAGTTTGTGGAAAACACGCATGAAAAAACTATGCATGAATTTCAATATTTTTTTCGCATCGAAATAAATTCATCATTCCAGTTTTCCAGAAGATTTTTGAAGTATCCTTGTATTTGTGATGTCCAAAATAGCTCATTTGCACATATCCTCACACAATATCCAAAAAAATTAACCACTGACAACAGGTGAGAGTGAACATAGGTCATAACTTTTTATCTTTTTAAAACTTTTATCTGAAATGTTCCCACTAAGATGAGTGCATAGCCCCTATATGAGAATTGGTCTCTACAAAAAATATGAATGTCCCTAAAATTTTTAATTAAGAAGTATCTTTGAGGGACCAGCAGTTAGCGTAATGGCTATGCCGCTGGACTCCCATGTAGTCGACCATGGTTCGCGTCCCAGACCAGGTAGCTTAAAACTCACGCCAGGCACATGTGCGTGTGTACCCAAGATCCCGAGAGGAGAATGGAGGAGAAGGAATTGCGACATGGCCATCCCCCCAGGGGGTGATTTCTCGCTTTCTGTCTCTGTCTGTCTGACGAGCGCACGCACCCTATAGCAAAAACCTCTTCAAAAAAAAAAAAATAGTATCTTTGATACTATGTAGCCCTGAAAAGAAAAAAAAAAAGTTTTATGGGAAATCATGATACTTACAATTTTCTTGATCCCACAATAAATGATGGAATAAGAAAATTCATAGTTGACTGACAGCATCCTTGTGACAGGACAATTATTTCCCAGGTGTATGTCACCAATTCTAGCTTCCGTGTCATTATCAAAAGGTTTTTTCTTCATTCTGACTACCAACCAATCATCAGAACATGTTGAAGTCACAGCTATTAAAAAAAAAAAGAGTGTGTTAGCATATTTTTATCTTTATTAAATAAAGAATTCTGCTGTAAGAAAATTCTGAGACAGGACAGTAATCTCGTCATTTGCCAGATAAGAAATAAAATACTAAAACCATTAAATTACTTGAGAAAGATCTCAAGTCTGCCATTTACATATCTGGCCCTGGTACCGAGTCAAGTCAGTCATTGCCTTAGAAGGACATGTCGGAGTGACTCAGTGAGTTATGAGGATATGGTAAGTGTTTGGCTCAGATTTTATCAATGATTCTCTATCCACAGAGAATTCTTTATTCTACTGATAGATGGTGAATAATATGTCTAAGGTCTTACAAGTGAAAGTCTGGTCCCCAAAAAGGCAAAAATCAGTGACACCTGAGCACTTAGATACATAGAATTCCAGATCTCATTCCTAATCTTCTGATCAGTTTGCATGTTAACAAGACCCCCACATGACTAGTTGATACATCCATATTTGAGAACAGCTGGTCTAATGAGTACTAACGTTCAGAGCTGCAAGATGACCTAGTAATATAACAGAAGTAGATAAAAACATGAGAAAATAGAAACAGATGGGAGACCAGGTTTCCTTTGCATAACCATTCATTCGATATTTATAACAATCCTTTCTAGTACAAGGTCCTGTGTGAACCACATGCTATGATTGATCAGAGAGATACCTAAAAACATGGTCTCATAAAATGATAATATAGGAGTTAAACCCGACAGCAAAAAGTACACTAAGGCCCCGAAATCTCAAAATGAGGAAAGATCTGACTCATTCAGGTGTGATAGGGCTGCAGATGGTTTCTCTGGGGTGGTTCAAACTAAGGCTGATTATTAAAAACAAGAGAGGTAATCATCTGATTTGAAACATAAGATTGGGTATCCTCCACAAGTCCTTATTCACTCTGAGACCCACTGAAAGGAAGAATTTATTAGCTTCAATTATTAGGAAGCAAGATAGATGAAACATAGTCGTGGTTTCAGGACTGACACTAGTTTTGCTTAGAAAAAGTTTTGCTTAGAATAAGTTTTGCTTAGAAAAGCAAAACTACACCAATACATGCTTTACAGCACCTTTAAAAAATTATTTAGCCTTATTTATTTATTTAATTTGACTGCAGAGAGAGCGAGAGAGAGAAGAAAGTGAGAAAGCAAGCCACCAGGTCCAGGACTCGAACTGTGGTCAGCCATATGGGAATCCAGCACTGCTAACTACCATGCCACATACTGGCCCTATCCTTAAAGCACTTCTAAACAGAAATAAAACACTTAAAGTCTAGACTTCTCACCTCAGCCCTATTGGCATTGGCGTTGGATTTTATTGTTGGCTGTACATTGTAGAACATGCAGAAGCATTTTCCATTTATTGTCCACTAAATACCAGTAGTGACCCCATCATGACAACCAAAAATGCACCTGGACATTGCCAAATCTCACCTAAAGGAAAAAAACCACCCCTCATTGAAAATTAGTGTCCTAAATAAAGGTGGGAGAGAAGCAACACAGTTACAGATACTGGACAAAGCCCACAGACTGCCTTCTTTGGCAAATCACTCACACCAACATTAGGTACAATTGACGTCAGGTTGGCATTCTGAGGCAAACTAGAGATATCTTAGTGACCTCATGATAATACTAACACTTAAGAGTTCTATTTTCACTCTACTGTCTCTCTCTTATTTTAAGGTGCAATATATCTCCAATAACTTTTTTTGTGGGGAAAAATTAGATACAGGGACTTGACATAAT
Organism: Tupaia belangeri chinensis; assembly: GCF_000334495.1. Taxonomy (NCBI): domain Eukaryota; kingdom Metazoa; phylum Chordata; class Mammalia; order Scandentia; family Tupaiidae; genus Tupaia; species Tupaia belangeri. The sequence goes on along the minus strand of NW_006159688.1, from coordinate 1,340,528 downwards.
TTGCCCAAGTTCACGGAGCAAACAAACACCAGAGCTAGGGTTCATCTATTGGCAGAACCTTAGGAAGAGAGGTATAGAGAAACTGGGTTGCTCACTGTCTGTATGATTGTCAACCATGCACAACAGTTAGAATGAGATTGCCTACACTCTTCCTTCCCAGAAAGTCAAGACCACTCACTAAGATCACCCTCTCTTTTCCTGCCCTTTCCTCCAATTTTATGAGCCCTGGTTATATAAGAAATATAGGCCTGGTTATTAGAAGAGGGATAATGATGTAGGATTAACTAAATCTGGGGGGAGGACAGGTTTTTTGTTTTTTGTTTTTCAAAAAGTAAATACCTTGAGCCCAGTTTAAACATATGAAGGATAACATTTTTTTTAACTGTGTCTAATTGAAAATAGGCAGCCCTACCTGTTGGTTAACAGTTAGGGAGGTAGGGGGAAAAAAGACAGCCCAGTATTCAAGAGAACAATTTTGTCACTTTAAGTCAACATCCTCCAAAGATATTTCTTATTCATACCTGGTTCAAGTCCAGAAGAATTCCAAAACAACAAAGAAAGGAGGAAGGACCCGCCTAAAAGCACAGAGGCCTTCATGATGCCAAACTCCATGACACAACACACAGAGAACAGGAAATGGTCAAGAGTATGCCTCCCTAGAGTTTATAAACCTTTGGCCATACTCAGCTGTCTACAATTACCCTCTTCTTGGCCAGCACGGGCAAATCCCTTAGCATCTTTCTATCACCAGCAGTAGCTGCATCACCTCACCTGGAAGCTTGTTAGATGCAAAAATATCAAGTCTCTCCCTAGATTTACAAACATAGTCATAAACTACATTTCAGCAACAGTGGTCCACATGTATATTTAATTTGAGAAGTAGTTCTCTTAGCTTATTATGAGTCTAGATCACTTAACCACTGACTTTTTAAAAACTATCTTGGTATTAGAAATTGTGAAAATAAAGTTAGTAATTCTGTTGTACACCTCTAGGTCCATGGATGTTCATAGGTGATGTCCTATATACCTGTATGATTCTTAGTAAGTTAAAGGAAACAAGAGTCTTGGGATTTAACAAGAGTCAGGAAGCTGACACAGGTGACATTTGTTATTAGATCTCTTTGATTTTCTCTTTTTAAATTTCCTGAACTGCTAATTAGGTTAAGTACTTTTTTATATGTTTGTTGGCAATTTGTATCACCTCTCTTGTGGAATCATTTTTCCAATTTTCTATTTATTTGTCTGATTTTTTTAAGATTAGTTTGTTAGAGTTCTTTAAATATTCTGGATATCATTTTTGGATATATGTATCATGAATATCTTCTACCATGTTATAGGTGGGATGGTTCCTTTAATTTTGCCATGGAGTGACCAGATATTTGGTTTAATGTTATTCTGGGCGTGCCTGTGAGGCTATTTCTCAATGAGATTAACATCTGAATTGGTAGACTCAGTGGAGCAGATTTCTCTCCCTAGCGAAAGTGGGCCTCATCCAATCTGTTGAAGACCAGAAAGAACAGAAAGGTTGGGTAAAGGTACCAGCCTTCTTCTTCTTCTGACTTAGTGTTGGACTGAAATTTACATCAGCAAGTTTCCTGATTCTCAGTCCTTTGAGTTTGACCTGGAACTATCTCATCAGCTTGCATAGAAGAAATAAATATTGAACTTACAAATAATCCTTTTTTCTAGCTATCTTGAGGCATACAATAGAACTATAGTTAGGCTATTATGCTGTACAAAACTAGAATTTATTCCTTCTGTTTAATTATTATATTGAATCTGTTGGCCAGTATCTCTCCATTCCTTCCTTTCCAACCACTATCTTACTTCCTCCATCTATAAGACCAATTTTTTATACTTCCATAAATGAATGAAAACATGCGATCTTGCAATTTGTCTTTCTGTGCCTGGTTTATTCCATTTGATGTTATGTCCTCCAGGTTCTTTTATGTTGCCCTGAATGATAGAATTTAATACTTTTTTTAATGCCCAAATGTATTTTTTAAATAAATCTTTACTAACCTGAATACATAAAGATATTTTTCAATATCCTCTTCTAAATCTTTACAATTTTGCTCATGTAGTTAAGAGTCTAAGTCTACATGGAACTGATGTTTGTGACTAGAAAATCATACTTGACCATATGGATATCTATCTGGATATAAAAATAATTCAGCCCATTCATTTAGAAGTCTGTTTTTATCTACAGCAGTGCAGTCCACATATGTGCATGGCTATTTCGAGAGTCTCTATTTCATTCACTTATCTATTTATTTATGTCTGTATCAATACCAACATATCTTGTTAATCATAAATTTATCCTGATATGGGTATAGTAAGTCCTCCTTTTCATCTTTTGTTTTTGTTTTGAATTTTCTAGATTAATCACATTTTTATGTACATTTTAAGATCAGCTTAGTTTGCCAAGTTCAGTATAAAACAAAACAAAACAAGGACCAGCAGATGGTATAGTAGTTACGTTGTTGGACTTCCACATAGCCAACCGCGGTTCACATCCCAGACCCAATGGCTTGAAAATCATGCCACACATGCCCAAGATCCCAGGAAAAGAAAAAAGGAGATGGGATTGTGGCATGATCATCCCTCCAGGGAGCTATTTCTCACTTTCCCTCTCACTGTGTCTGTCCCTCTCTCTCTCTGGTGAGTACATGCACCTAAACCAAAAACCTCTTTAAAAAATTTAAAAAAAAAAAGAAAAAAGAAAGAAAGAAAGAAAGAAAGAAAGAAAGAAAGAAAGAAAGAAAGAAAGAAAGGAAGAAAGAAAGGAAGAAAAAGAAAGAATGAATGAATGAATGAATACAGGAAGGAAGAGAAAGAAAGAGGAGAAAGAAAAAGAAAAAAAGAAAAAAGAAAAAGAAAGAACAAAAGAAAGAAGGAAGATGAAAGAAAGAGAGAGAGAGAAGAGAAAAATAAGGAGGAAAGAAAACAAAAGAAAGAAAGAGAAAAAGAAAGGAAGGAAGAAAGAGAAAGAAAAAAGAGAAAACAAAACAAACTTGTTGAAGAAAATGAAAAGATAAGGCACAGACTTGGAGAAAATATTTCTGTAAGACATATCTGATAAAGGGATGTTATCCAAAATATACAAAGAATGCTCAAAACTCAATGATAATAAAACAACCAACCTGATTTTAAAAATGAACCAAAGACTTGAACCTCATCTGAGAAGATATACAGATGTTACAAACATAAGAAGATGATTCACATCATGAAATCACAGAAATGCAAAATAGAACAATGAGATACCCCTAAACGCCTACTAGATTGGCCAGAATTAAAGCACTGACGATGCCAAAGGCTGACGAGATGTGGAACAACAGAAAATCTCATTCAATATTGGTTGGAAAACAGTGTGATAGTTTCTTACAAAACTAAATGTACTTTAACCATACAATCCAGAAATTTTACTTCTTTGTATTTATCCAAAAGAATTGAAAAGGCATGCCTACATAAAAACCTGCACACAGTAATTGCAGCTTTATTGATAACTGCCAAAATGTGAAAGTAATCAAGATGTCCTTCCGTAGGAGAAGGGATAAACTGTGGTACACCCAGACAATAGAATATCGATCAATGCTAAAAAGAAAGGAACTATAAAATCATGAAAAGAAATGGGGGAAAAGAGAGAAAGAAAGCCTCCCATGGGGAGTGGCCATGCTGCTATTCCTTCTCCTTCATTCTCCTTTCTAGATTTTGGGCACACACCTGGAGTGATTTTGAAGCTACCAAGTCTGGGACACTATCCATGGAGTCCACCATCCAGGATCCAGCCGCCTTAACCTCTACGCCACCTACTATCTCTACACATACATCTTTCTTTTTTTTTTTTTTTTTTTTTTTTTTGAGAGATTTTTGGTATAGGGCACATGTGCTCTCCAGACAGACAGAGAAAGACAGAAAAACAGAAAGAGAGAAATCACCCCCCGGGGGGATGGCCACGCTGCAATCCCTTCTCCTCCTTTCTCCTTATGGGATTTTGGGCACGCATGCACATGCACCTGGCGTGAGTTTAAGCCACCAGGTCTGGGACTCGAACCATTGTCAGCTACATGGGAGTCCAGTGACATAGCCATTATGCTAACTGCTGGTCCCCCTCTACACATACATCTTAACACTAGCCTCTTAGGATAATTTGCTTGAAGTAAAATTGCCAGGTTAAAGAATATATATACATTTCATAGGGCTCTTGGAATTGACAAATTGCTCTTCAGATAAATAATGCTAATTTACCTTCTTGCCAGCAGTAATCTCTCTCTGAAACTGAATATTGACAATTTTTTGATTATTCATAATTAAATAATAATAATAATAATATCTCACTCATACATATATATAATTATTAGGAGAGGCAAACATATGTTTAGGTTTTTCTTGATCACTTGAATTTTTTTCTGTTAATTTTCTATTCATATGTTTTGATCATTCTCCTATCGTATTGTCTTATTGATTTTTAAAGGTGTTTTGTATAACTATCATTTATGTCGAAAGTATTTTTGCAAGTATATGTGTTTTTTTTACTACCTCTTTTATTGGTGGTACTGGTGACTATACAGAATATTTTGAAAATAATCAAATATTTTATTTAATAAAAAATTTAAGATTTTTAAGTGATTTTTTTTCTTGAGCTAATATAATTAGTTATTTTTCTGCATATCAAAAAGAAACTCTTAAGGGACCGGCAGTTAGTATAATGGCTATGTCGCTGGACTCCCATCTGGTAGACAGCAGTTCGAGTCCTGGACCCGGTGGCTTAAACTCACACCGGGCACGTGTGCGTGCGTGTCCAAGATTCCGAGAGGAGAAAGGAGGAGGAGAGATTGAAGCATGGCCATCCCACCTGGGGGGGGGGTGATTTCTCGCAAGGGAAAAGCTGATGCTGGCAAGGTTGAGAATAACCCTGCAGAAAGTGGAGATGCCAAAACAAACCAGGCACAGAAAGCTGAAGGTGCGGGAGATGCCAAGTGAAGTGTGTGTATTTTTGATAACTGTGTACTTCTGGTGACTGTACAATTTGAAATACTATTTTTTATCAAGTTTTATAAAAATGCAGAATTTTGTTTTACCTTTTTTTTTAAGCTATGTTGTTAGCGCACAGAACACTTCATTGTTGTTTTTTGGGGAAGGGGCATTTGTCACTAATAGAATGTCTCTGAAGTTGGATTGACTTGGACATCATCTTTCCTTTCTAGTTTTGAGAGACTTCCTCTTGGCTCCCAAGAGGAGGGATTCCCTGACACACACAGCCACCTTGGCGCAGATGCCCTGTGGTGTGGAAAACTTAACATTTGCTTTTATGTCCTCTCCCTCTCTGCCTTCAGCATAGACTTAACTCCCTTTAACCAGAGACCTGTGGGGACCTGACCACAGAAATTTGGTTATACCAGCATATCAGGCAATCTGGACTTTCCAATGACATTGAGATGGCGTCCTTCAAAAGAGTAGCAGTTCCTTTTCCATATCATTGGATCTTCAGGTTGATAATTCTGCCATTTTCATTTCCCGAAAGTCAGGGTTGGTGTGTGAAAAGTTGGTAAACAACATGCTAAATGTGAAATGTCAACCCTCACTCTAAACTTTCCCTGTTGAGAGCATCAAATGAAGACTTCATTGGGTTTTATAGTGGCTTTCTGATTTTGGTAGTTCATTGAAGAAGGGAGTTTGAATGTTGTCATATACTGTTAACAATTGTCTGCCCAGGTCCTGCCTGAAATACCATGATTTTTTTATGAAATGTATCTTTAATAAAGGGGGATACAGTTTGGCTTGGAAGAAAATGATTCTAGCTAACATAACTTTAAAGAGGAAATAATTAAAATAAATTTGATTGGGGCCCAGCTGCAGTGGTATGTAGAACCAAAACTCTGTGCACCATGACCTGGGACTACATGGGAGTCCTAGGTTCAACTCCAACCTAAAGGCTGTGTGGAGTGGCATGTGTCTGTAATCCCTGTGACTCCAGGAACCTTGGGCAGGAAGACCATAAGCTTGACGCTGGCCTGTGCAACACAGCAAGACTTTGTCTAAAAATTAATTAGATCAACATGTTAGTGCTATTATTCTGTAGACCTCTAGCAACCAAGTTTACAGATAATACTCATTTGAGTTAATGATCTTTTGTAATCTGGATTTGCTGTATGATTTGAGAATATTTCATGTGTCTCTAAATGTGACAAAGTGGTCAAAACTTATGTGTGATATAAGTAGGAAGCTTATGAAATATAGGCAGAATTTATAAAAATGTGTTATATATTAGATGAGTTACTAATCAATATGCATAACAAGGATATATATTAGGTTGTCAGGAAAGTCATGACATGTTTTTCTATGCAAAAAATGTGTCATGACTTTTCCAACAACCCAATAGAAAATATAATGAAACAAAGAAGGGGGTTACTTAGGGAGAAGATTGAGAGCAAAACCTTCTTCCATTATGAGAAGACAATTCATAATTTCAAATCATTGACCAATTAGTAACATCTACTATGGTCCCACTTTGGCCCATGTATGTTCTACTCTACCACCTCCCCACACCCACACACACAGATGATTCCTTGGTGTCATACCACATCTACAACCAGTAATACTCACCACTGCTCCTCCCTAAGAGAGTAAATGCATCTCATTGACCCTGAGTACCTTCTTTGTGTTCCTTCCTTGCTCAATCTTCAACGTTTGTTCTTATAACCTCACAATCACACAGAGAAATAAGATGCAGCAGAGAGAGATGGAGGACACAGGGACGGTGCATAGCCCGTCCTTATAGCGTGGTCCTTCCATTCTCCTGGCCTCCAATCTAAATACATTATCACCAATCTACCCACATTATTTTCCCCCTTGCTTCTTGCTATAAGTTTAAAGTCGACTTTCTATACTGTGTATGTTTAGCATCATCCTATGGACTATACATTTTTGGAGGTTCTGTGGCCTCTAGAATACCTGCCCTTATGTGCTTAAAGATAATTTTCAATACTAGATTTTCTTTTTGCTTTTTATTTTACTCAAAATGTTTACAAGTTTTCTCCATTTTATAATTTCAGCAAGCTGGATATCACTCAGAAATACTTAGGTTTGAAGACTTAAAAAGTAGAAAATATGAACTTTTTTCTATATAGGGTATTTATTTATAGAAGGAAATATTACAACTCTAACAGCTAAAAGAAATGAATAACTTGTGATGCTCTCCCCAGAGGTAAAAAGTAGTTTATGAAATGAAATAAAAATCATGTCAAGTCAGTAAATGTTTTAATCAGTATTTTCTTAGACCAGGAAATGGGATGGAGTAGAAATAAACAGGGAAATAGAGTGGGATATGTGGGGGAGGAGGGGGAGGTGGTCTGCTTATTCAATTACCCAAAGAGGAGCTTCATTTGAGATACAATGAAATTCCTCTTTAATGTTCATCCAATTTCTCATGAGAGAATTCAATCTTCATCCATTTGTAAGGAGGAAAGTAGTCACATAACACACTTGCCTGGCTTTTTGTAGGCCTCTCTTGAAATCTCCTGACCTCCAGGTCTCTTGCAGTATGGAAACTCCAAGAGGAGGAGATCTCCTCCTGAGATTGACTAGTTAGGTCCAGAAAGGACAGACTTTACAAAGAAGTCTCATTTTATACTGAGGGCTAATCTCTCTTCACAGTTCTGAGGAGGAGTTAAGAATATATTGGGATTTCATGATCCTTTTTTTTTTTTGAGAGAGAGATTTTTGTCATAGAACACATGTGTTCACCAGAGAGACAAAGAGAAAGAAAGCAAGAAATCATCCCCCCAGGAGGATGGCCACACCACAATCCCTTCTCCTCCATTCCCCTCTTAGGATTTTTGGCATGCATGCATGCTACCCAGAGTTTCAAGCCACCAGGTCCAGGACTCAAACTACCAAGTCAGGAAATTGAACTGTGGTCAGCCATAATGGGCACCAGGCCCAGCATCTTAACCTCTATGCCACCTACTGTCCCCAATTTTTGTGATACTTTTGTCAGTCAATTCAGAATTCAGAGAGGAGTATGTAGGCTTAAGAGAAAAGCTGAAAGCATGTGTGTTTTACAAGAATTTTCAAATACTGTCTCTTAATCCATTGCTTTAAACATTTTAAGATATGTGAACAAAAGATTAAATTCACTTTTGGTGATAGCAAGTGGAATTCCACACACCCCTGCCTCTGCCCTACTACCAGCAAAATAGCCTCTTGGGACCAGCAGTTGGCACAATGGCTATATCACCCTACTCTCATGTACTCGATCACAGTTCAAGTCCTGGACCCAGTGGCTTAAACTCCTGCTGGGCGCGTGTGCATGCATGCCCAAGATCCCGAGAGGAGAATGAAGGAGAAGGGATTGTGGCATGGCCATCCCCCCAGGGGATGATTTCTTTCTCTCTCTCTCTCTCTCTCTCTCTCTCTCTCTGTGTGTGTGTGTGTGTGTGTGTGTCTCTTTCTGGCGAGCACATGGTACACCCTACAGCAAAAACCTCTCAAAAAAATGGAAAAGAAAAAATTACCCTCTTCATTATGTACAAGATAGATGAACCTAAGTTCTCAAACTGATTACTATCACATGGAAAAGGAAAGTAATACAAAAAAGAAGTGGGTTAAGAACTACAGAAAAGCTAGGAGTATGAAATAGAATAATCTACTATTCCCTCAGCCTTACAGAAAGAACTTGAATCCATCTTATCTTACACATATCATTAGAAGGAAGTGAAATGGGGATTATTTGGAAAACTACACCACAGGATAATATTTCCTCTGTCACCACTCTGATAGTTGAGTAACCATCTTTACCCTTCACAAAATACAGTTGCATGAAGCAATACTGTGAAGTCAGAATCTCAACTTTCTTCCAAGAAGAGAAATAGTGACTCAGATACTTAAAACTTTATTTTTAAAAATTGCCTTCATCACAAATTTAAAAATCTGGAGAAGTCCCTTTCTCCTCTCACCCAAAGAGTTTATACAGCAGAGCAAATTCATTTTTAAAAGAGCATTATTTAAACAGCAAAAGAGAATATCTGCAGGCATTAGTCCAATTTCCAAGAGGGAGTGACATCCTCCAGTAGTCAGAGTACCAAAGTTAGTAAGGTTGCCTAAAATACCAGCTTTATAAGCTTATTTCTTCATTTAAGATCACAGAATAAAAACTGAATAGTCCAACAAAGGGATAATTGTTCCTATAAGGAAGAAAAAGAAGCAGTGAGGCAGGAGATTTGATGGAAAACTATTACATTAAAATCCCTCAGGTATTTCACTGTGGCTCCACTGGAAAAAAATACTGGGATTGGAAAAGAGGGCATTGATTTTAAACCACAGAACCTATTACCATATTGAAATGTCTTGAATATGGCCAATGCATTATTTATATATATATAGCTATTATTGGTTAATAAATGTTTATAGATTTTATGTAACAATAGTGTCTCAATTTTTGACTTATGGTTAATAGGTCCCTGAAATAAAAATTTGCAAAGTCTGTTCCTTCTGGGATGCTACAGTTTAAGGGATATGGGCTATTTAAATCATTCTTAGGGCTCTCTTTCACACTGAGGGTGGATTTTCTCTTGTAGATATTTAGTCTTTGCAGAAAAAAAATGCAAATATTAGCATTAACATATATATCAATTACTATCTTCATGGCAATTTTTGGAAACTCCAAGTCCCATTATGTGTATCTTCATCAAAGTTTTATTTTTTGGTTGGGATGGAATTGATAACATGAATAGTTATTGAGGGATCTTGGTAAATGTATAACATTCTTCTGGAGAGGATGGGAAATGCTTCAACATAATACCCCAAATCACCATAAATCTATGGTCACAATGGCTCTAAACTGAAATTTTATGAGTACATGATACAGTGTGGTATATGTCATCTTTAGCCCATGCCTTCTTTTCATAAGTACATTAGGAAACAATTGCAGTACTAAGTCAAAATACTCACCCAACCAACTCTCCTGAATGGGTCCCCACATTTTCCAGTTGAGAGGATGTTGGATTTTTCTTTCCTTCTGGCCCTTGGGACATTTCTCCAGAAGTACTACTACTGCTACTATTCTCTACCACTCTTTGAAAATGAAGAAAGGAAAACTTCCTGGAAAGAAAAAAATTTTAAGTATATATATGATTTTAAAGCTGATGTGTGTGCATTACTATTATTTTTACAATGGCTGGGAATGTAAGGATAGAAACTAAACTAGACTATTCTCTCTGGGTAATTAAAGGGACCAAATACCAAACCAAGTAGTGTAACATAAAAATGGAAATTTGTCATTTCATGAATTTTCAAGAAAAAGTTTCTAACAGAATGTTGGTTAGAACATTCTGTTACCCCAGAATTAGTTATTGTGAACCAGAATTAAAAGCAGAGGTATTATACACATTATCAACAGATACTATTCTAATATACACTGTGTTCATATTTAGAAAAATCATTTTGTATGGTGTAAGAATGTACAATAATTAAATGCAAATTTTTGAAAAATCACAGCCATAAAAAAATAAAAGCTATAATACAGTTTTACATAAAATTTTAAAGAAAGAAGTATCAAATGCTAGAAACTCAAAATGCTACTGAACCAGCTCTGTTATCTTTGTTCATTTTACCCCATAGTCTACAGAAAATGATAAAGAGATACAGATTTGTGTTCCTGGCCTGTTAGGTGAGGAGATTCTGAGATACTTCCTTTCTTTATGAAGCCCTCAACGCTGAGGGTACCTATGCTGACTGACATCTCACTTCCAAATGGCTCTCTGCTTACTCAACAGACTGGTGTATGTATCTTCCACGTCTGTCTCTTTAGAGAAAAAGAAGTTGAGCAGTAAGAGTATAAAACTGAATGGTATGAAAGAGCATACTCCCAATATTTAGTAGGTGATTTACTATCAATATCCACATTTGACCTATTTCTCAAGTGCACTTACCAACAACCTATCACCTAAAGGTTATGTATCATCTGTAAAGGGGTCCCTAAGATAGAAGAGGCTCAGTGATGAACCACCAATTTAGGGAACTGCAGAGGGTGGCAAAAGTGACATGTGTATGGAACCAAAAAGTCTTATCTGGATTGCCTCATCAAAATATACATAGTAGAGAGCCAGCAGGTGGCAAGGTGGTTGAAGCGCTGGACTCCCAGACTCAAACTTGGTGGCTTGGAAATTGTGCCAGATGTGTGTGCATGCATGCCCAAAAACCCAGAAGGAGAATAGAGAAGGGATTGTGGAATGGCCATCTTCCCGGAAGACGGTTTCTCACTTCCTCTCACTGTCTTCTCTCTGGAGAATACACATGCCCTATGGCAAGAAAAAAAATGTATACACCTACATACATACATACACACACACACACACACACACACACTTACATGGTGGGCATAGTGGGCATCTTTATGCCTTGTAGTACCTCCTAAATCCCATGTGCTCATAATTTGACTACATTTAAAGTCCATAGTGCACACCTATTTGACTAGTGTTACTATGAATGGACAGTTGTACCAGGTTGAGAGATATTCATCTTCTCCCTTGCTTCATCCTTTTCTTTTTCTTTGACATGCCATGGTGATAAGGCAAGCAGTAGAGAAAGTATTCATAGATTACATGGAACACTGTCCCTGTGCAATTATTTGTATCTAGAGTTGCCAGTAGTGAAGAAAAATATGAACTTGAAGTTTGCATTGGATTTAATTTTACTTGTTATAGGGGTAAAGGTAAAAGGTGTGAAGGTATAAGAAGGGAAAGGTTTATGTATTAGAGATGAGCTCAGTTACTGTAAAATAAATACAAACATTTGATTATTGCATCTTCATAGAGCTCAAGCTGTTCAAAAAGTACATTAGACTTAAAATTCCACCAGAACCATAACTAGACCACATCAAAAATCCAACAAAGAGCAAGCAGAATGGCCTCACCTCTGCAGTCCATAGGAGCTTCCGAGCCATTCCCATTGCAGAAAGACTTCTCAAATAAGAGAATGTTGATCACTAGCAAGCCTTGACCATTTTTTTAAGAAAACATTTCTAAACCTTTTATTTACAAAAGCTTTAAAAACAAGTAATACCCTCTGTTTGCAAATAGTGTTAAATCAAAGGCTAATATAATTCTAGTCTGAAAGTTTGGGAAGAAAAATGCTTTTTGAATTTCAGGCCATCCTCCTCTCTGGGACAATCAACTGCAGAGAGGTGATATGGTCACAAAATAATTAAGTAGTTCTTATAATAGCCTTGGGACTGGGCAGATTGAGGACAATGGGTTCAGACAAAAAGTGCTGAAGAGAAGGGAAGCTTACTAACAAAATCCTTCTGATGCATTTCTTTGCAGATTCCAGTTTCAAAATTCAGTGTGTGCGTTGAGTGGGTAACTGAAACTCTGAAACACTTGTTTTCAGATAAATCTGACTTTTATGAACTATCATTCTTATGGTACATTAAAATTTACAGTGTCCAACACATTTGTCTGAAAACTATAAGTATCTTTTGATATTTATATAATAGTTCATTTATAGCAGAGTAGAAAACTTGGACTCTAGAAACAAAAAACTTGCTTCTATTGATAGATCAACAATACTATCAGTTACCAGCTTTAAAAAAAAAATAAATTGGTCCTGCAGAGATATGGTGGTTATCACAGTTGGATCCCACATGGCCAAATGAATGGATTGAATCCCACACCCAGTGACTTGAAATACATGCCAAGCCCATGAGCATGTGCATCCAAAATCCTGAGAGAAGGGTAGAGGAGAAGAGATTACAGCATGGCCATCTTCCCTAGGGGGTACTTCCTCATGTTCTCTCTCTCTCTCTCTCTCTCTCTCTCTCACTCTCTTTTGCTGTTTGTGGTGAGCACATATGCCCTATACCAGTCTTTTATTTTTTTTTTGAAGAAGAAAGTACAATGAGATAATCAACTTTATAAATAAATATACACGTAGCATATCTATTCACATGGCTGAGCAGAACACTGTTAGACTGGTCCCAGGGCTCAAACTTGGCAATATTTTCTAACATCTCTACTCTAATCAGAAATACCTGACAGCCATGAAATGTTACTTAATCTTAATCTTTGTGGTCAGATAGACTTACTCCTGAATAATGCATGAAATTGGAGCAAAGTCTCTGATATTTAAGAACACTGGTTCGTAGGTGACTGAACTTTCAATAATAGTGCCCCATGGGTGTTCCTGAAGGAAAAGAACGTACAATTATTTTAGTTACATCTAACCTTTCAGAAAAACATGTAAAAGGGTTGGAAAAATACAGAAACCATCAAGATGTTAAAAAATAGGAAACAGAGCCAAGTGATAGAACATCTATGTTTAGACAAGGCCCAAGGAATAGCCCCTACCTAGTGTCAGGGAAATTCATTTGTTTGGCAAATGTGTTTGCATGGACAACTCTTGATCAGCAAATCTCTGTAAGAGCAAGGGTCTGATTTGGACAGGCCTGATTATAGGACAGGGTCTGCAGTTTACTCTGGGTATGAACTTTGAGCCTATATTTTACAATTTTAAAGCAGATTATTCCTTCCCTACTTGTAAAATGACAGTAATATAAAAGGGTATTCAAAAAGTTCATAGAAAATGGATACTATGAACAGAACTGCATGGATTTCAATTTTTTGCATCAAAATAAGCTCATATTTTAATTCCATTTTCCATTAACTTTTTAAAGCCCCCTTGTATAATTCATTGGTCAGCAAACTTTATAAAACTGGCCATAATATATCTTAGTCTTTGTAAACTCTTGAAAATATTCCATTCTGGGGAACCAGCAGTTAGCGTGATGGCTATGTCGCTGGATTCCCCCGTAGTCGACCGCGGTGCGCATACCGGACCCGGTGGCTTAAAACTCACGCCGGGCGCGTGTGCGTGCGTGCCCAAGATCCCGAGAGGAGAATGGAGGAGAAGGGATTGCAGCGTGACCATCCCCCCTGGGGGGTGATTTCTCGCTTTCTGTCTCTATGTCTCTCTCTGTCTGTCTGGCGAGCGCACGCCCCCTATAGCGAAAATCTGTCCAAAAACAAAAAAAAAGAAAATATTCCATTCTGGGGAACCAGCAGTTAGCGTGATGGCTATGTCGCTGGATTCCCCCGTAGTCGACCGCGGTGCGCATACCGGACCCGGTGGCTTAAAACTCACGCCGGGCGCGTGTGCGTGCGTGCCCAAGATCCCGAGAGGAGAATGGAGGAGAAGGGATTGCAGCGTGACCATCCCCCCTGGGGGGTGATTTCTCGCTTTCTGTCTCTATGTCTCTCTCTGTCTGTCTGGCGAGCGCACGCCCCCTATAGCGAAAATCTGTCCAAAAACAAAAAAAAAGAAAATATTCCATTCTGGGGAACCAGCAGTTAGCGTGATGGCTATGTCGCTGGATTCCCCCGTAGTCGACCGCGGTGCGCATACCGGACCCGGTGGCTTAAAACTCACGCCGGGCGCGTGTGCGTGCGTGCCCAAGATCCCGAGAGGAGAATGGAGGAGAAGGGATTGCAGCGTGACCATCCCCCCTGGGGGGTGATTTCTCGCTTTCTGTCTCTATGTCTCTCTCTGTCTGTCTGGCGAGCGCACGCCCCCTATAGCGAAAATCTGTCCAAAAACAAAAAAAAAGAAAATATTCCATTCTGGGGAACCAGCAGTTAGCGTGATGGCTATGTCGCTGGATTCCCCCGTAGTCGACCGCGGTGCGCATACCGGACCCGGTGGCTTAAAACTCACGCCGGGCGCGTGTGCGTGCGTGCCCAAGATCCCGAGAGGAGAATGGAGGAGAAGGGATTGCAGCGTGACCATCCCCCCTGGGGGGTGATTTCTCGCTTTCTGTCTCTATGTCTCTCTCTGTCTGTCTGGCGAGCGCACGCCCCCTATAGCGAAAATCTGTCCAAAAACAAAAAAAAAGAAAATATTCCATTCTGGGGAACCAGCAGTTAGCGTGATGGCTATGTCGCTGGATTCCCCCGTAGTCGACCGCGGTGCGCATACCGGACCCGGTGGCTTAAAACTCACGCCGGGCGCGTGTGCGTGCGTGCCCAAGATCCCGAGAGGAGAATGGAGGAGAAGGGATTGCAGCGTGACCATCCCCCCTGGGGGGTGATTTCTCGCTTTCTGTCTCTATGTCTCTCTCTGTCTGTCTGGCGAGCGCACGCCCCCTATAGCGAAAATCTGTCCAAAAAAAAAAAAAAAGAAAATATTCCATTCTGCCATTGTAGTATGAGAGATATCAGAAAATACCTACACAAATATAATGATGTTCCAATAAAACTTAATTTATAGGAAAAGTGACTGAATTTGGTCCACAGGCCATACTTGAAGTAGAAGCCTAACTTCAGATTCCAGATATGAACCATTATGTGTAAATAATAGAGTACAATATATTCAACACAAAAATATCTGTGAAGGAAAATAATAAAGCTATTAGGTTACTAGAAAAGACAAGACATGACACATTTTTGTATCAAAAACACAGAAAACTATGTCTTGACTTTTCCAACAACCAGTATATGTAGGCATACCTATATAATGGTGGATTACACAGAAAGTACAAGCCAATAGGTGTCCATCTAATTCTATACTATAATTGAAAATACTCACATTATAGAACTGGAAAACAAGACCGTCAAATGCAGATTAACTCAACTCCTCCACTCCCTCAGCCACAGTCACTATTTGAATATATTTTAACACTATGTATACACATTTAATATGTTGGAAGTATGGTATTCAAGAATTCTTAATAGTACTTCAGATTACTAGGCTTTAAATACCACTCTTGTCATTCTCTGTTCATGGGACATCAAGAAATTACTGACAGCTGTTTACTTTGTAAAATGGCTATGATAAGAATTTATGGGGTTGAGCACTATACAGGAAAATATTTACAAGAGAAAATGAGCAATTTAAATGTATCACAAATTGGTCCCTGGACTTGAAGAATCCCAGGGTAATTTTGCTTTAGGAATAGCTGGATATTAGAATTCCAACCACATTGTCAAATACCTGTCTCTCTCCTTTCTCTAACAACCTTTTTTTTTTCTTCTGAGTTAGATTAATGACACAAAAGCCCAGCTCAAATCCCAGCTCTTCTACCTTCTATATGACACCAGGGTCTCTATTCTTTATCTTTTTAAAAACGTGGATAATACTGGGGTCAGTAGGTGGCTTGGTAGTTAAGGCACCAGATTTGGTGGCTTGCTTTCTCACTTTCTTTCTCTGTGGTGAGTGCACATACCCTGCAGTAAATTTTTAGAAAATAATAGTAATAATAAAATTAATAATTTTAAAAGCATATTTTTAAAATGTGGATACTACTATTGGTTTAAGAGTATTACTGTGAAAGTTAGGTAAGTAGATCTTCTAGCACATAACTTGCACTTTTTGTTAAGTAAGTATGCATTGGCTGTCATGATGATAAAAGAACTAAAATCTCTAAAATACTTGTTAGCATAATTTGGCACCTAATCACTTAATAAACTTTACTCTTTCCATTTCAGAAAAAGAGGACTGAATTAATTTCATAGCGGCTACATAACCTAATATCCTCTTTTTTAGTTGAATATTTACATTATCAACAACTAGATAAGGGATCATGATATTATTTCAAAATAATTTTTTTCACATTTAATTTTATCCCTGAGAATATAAAATCTCTCCACTGAACACAGAAAAGATATGTTGGAGGAAGGCAGATAAAAAGAATGTGTGATTTTTTTTAATTTAACTTTATTTATTTTAATTTAACCAGAGAGGGACAGAATGAGAGAAGAGAGAAAGTGAGAAAGCAAGCTGCCAGGCCCAGGACTCGAACCATGGAAGCCCAGCACCCTTAACCACTATGCCACCTGCTGGCCACAAGAATGCATGATTTTTTTTTTTAATCCCACATCTTATCTGATTATTTCTTCTACCGTGAAAGTGTTCAAAAAAACAAGACAGAGAGTAGTCAATATTATATGAAGTGTAATATCAACTGACAATTCAGAACCAATTGCACAATGTTAGTGAGGGGATTTTTACCCTAACAAAGAAAAGTCATAGTCAATTTAAATAACAATGACTCTTACATATTTGTGGATGCCACAAGAAATAAGAGTATAAATGAACTCAAAGAAACTAGGCAGCACTCTGCTTACAGAGCAGCCAGTTCCTAGATAGAGTTCATAAACCTTGGGTAGCAGGTTATCCACAAATGATGTTCTTCTAACGCGAACCAGCAGCCAGTATTTGCTGCAGTTTACATCCAGTGCTGGAAGAAAAGGAAAGGGAAAGGTTATATAACATGCCAGTCTCTATGCAATAGCTCAGGATTTTTGCAACCTATTAGTCACCCCAGTTCTAGAGTGAAAAATGGTTGGGTTCTCTTTTTATATTTCTATTCTGAGATCCTGGGTGAATTATTTAGCCATTATATGGCTCAATTTCCTCTTCTGAATGTGGGGGATATCATAGGAGCTACTGTGAGTTATTGAGCATTAAATTAGAAGAGGCTCTAATTGTCTTAGACTGGTACATAGGATCTAGGAACTATTCAGTAATTGCTTGCCATTACTAATTTTAAAAATGGCCTTTTATCTGACAACCAAATGTGTTTTACATATTAAACTTGTTCTCCAATATGTACATACTGTTCAGAGAGAAACCAATAAACATCCACCTTTTTCTTCAGAAACGGAGAAGGAGCAGAGTCTGAGGAAAGACATAAAGGAGAAAACTACAGAGGCAAGACATTTATGGGACAAAGAAATAGGTTATTATCTGTTGATGATAAAATATATAGTATCCCCAACTGGACTGGTGAGAAATGTACTCATGGTGGAACATTCACTTTATAAGCTAAGTGATGTATGTGACAAGTCATAGTCAATTTAAATAACAATGACTCTTACATATTTGTGGATGCCACAAGAAATAAGAGTATAAATGAACTCAAAGAAACTAGGCAGCACTCTGCTTACAGAGCAGCCAGTTCCTAGATAGAGTTCATAAACCTTGGGTAGCAGGTTATCCACAAATGATGTTCTTCTAACGCGAACCAGCAGCCAGTATTTGCTGCAGTTTACATCCAGTGCTGGAAGAAAAGGAAAGGGAAAGGTTATATAACATGCCAGTCTCTATGCAATAGCTCAGGATTTTTGCAACCTATTAGTCACCCCAGTTCTAGAGTGAAAAATGGTTGGGTTCTCTTTTTATATTTCTATTCTGAGATCCTGGGTGAATTATTTAGCCATTATATGGCTCAATTTCCTCTTCTGAATGTGGGGGATATCATAGGAGCTACTGTGAGTTATTGAGCATTAAATTAGAAGAGGCTCTAATTGTCTTAGACTGGTACATAGGATCTAGGAACTATTCAGTAATTGCTTGCCATTACTAATTTTAAAAATGGCCTTTTATCTGACAACCAAATGTGTTTTACATATTAAACTTGTTCTCCAATATGTACATACTGTTCAGAGAGAAACCAATAAACATCCACCTTTTTCTTCAGAAACGGAGAAGGAGCAGAGTCTGAGGAAAGACATAAAGGAGAAAACTACAGAGGCAAGACATTTATGGGACAAAGAAATAGGTTATTATCTGTTGATGATAAAATATATAGTATCCCCAACTGGACTGGTGAGAAATGTACTCATGGTGGAACATTCACTTTATAAGCTAAGTGATGTATGTGACTGAATGTATAAAATAAATTAAAATAAATAAACAAACATTTCATTTAGATCTTCTAAAAAAAAAAAGAAATGATATTCCTTATGGAGAATTTCTAGCACTAGATAGGACATTTACATTGCCTACTTCCAAATGAATGTATTATTTTCTTTACATTTTCAAGCATTTCATTGCTTAATATGCTTTTCTTTAAAAAAAAAAAAAAGGTTTTGCCTTAGGGTGTCAGTAGTCGCTGGAGAGAGAGAAGACAGAGACAGTGAGAGAGAAAGTGAGGAATCACCTCCTAGTGGGGATGGCCATGCTGTAATCCCTTCTCCTCCACTCTGCTCCTGGGGTCTGGGGCATGCGCACTTGTTGCATGAGTTTCAAGCCATCAAGTCGGAGATTTCAACCACAGTGGGCCACATGGGTATCCAGCAATGAAACCACTATGCCATCTGCTGGCCCCCATATGCTTTCATTTATAAAAATTCACAGTTCTGTAATTTGTCAAGGCTATGTTGATTTGATTATTGTGGTTAATAACTTTTTCTGATATCTGGAAAGGGAAGCCATCTACACTCACAGTCTACTTCAGTTTAATTCTGTTTCCTAGTTTGCAAGATGGAGTCGTATTACTAAGGCTATGGGATATAGTTGAAAAATAAATTAGATGCCAGTTTTAACTATAATTCCTTATTCTATGACCATTCTATCAAGATTTATCATGTGTTAATAAAGGAAGCAATCACTGGTATATTATACCAATCAGATGAGAATATCCCTTTTCTGGCTATGGAGCAGTTATAAAGATTAGGCATAGGCCTGCTCACAAAGACCACCTCAATATAGTCAAGTACTACCAGGTTTTGTAGTATAATTTGATCATTATCCAATAATGTTAGAAATAAAATAACATAATAACTTGTATTAAAGAAAAATCCATCAAAAGTATTTTATTTAAAATCCTGTTAAACCCTTTAGAACATCTAATTAGAAGAATATACCTGATTGTCTATCAACACAGAATGAATCCAAGAAACTTCTCACCATCTTATTCTTATAGGATATTTAGAATTCCTTCACATTTTACTTTTTCTTTCTCTTAACTTGACATGACTTTTAAAATCCATTTTCTGGGCCAGTAGGTGGTATGGATGTTAAGGTGCTGCCTCCTACATGGTAACTGCATGGTTCAAGTCTTGGAACAGGTAGTTTGAAAATCATAGTGGGCAAGTATGCCCAAAGTCCTGAGAAAAGACAGGAGAAGGGATTGTGGTGTGGCCATACCCCTAAAGGGTGATTTCAAATTTTCTTTCTCTCTGTCTCTCTCTGGTGAGCACATATGCCCTATAACAAAAACTAATATATATATATGTGTGCTCCTTCCATACAAGCATCTAGGTTGCACTAAGATAGTATAGTACTGGGAACCAGCAGTTAGAGTAATGGCTATGTCGCTGGATTCCCACGTAGTCCACCGTGGTTCGTGTCCCGGACCCAGTGGCTTAAAACTCACGCCGGGCGCGTGTGCGTGCGTGCCCAAGATCCCGAGAGGAGAATGGAGGAGAAGGGATTGCGGCGTGACCATCCCCCCTGGGGGGTGATTTCTCGCTTTCTGTCTCTATGTCTCTCTCTGTCTGTCTGGAGAGCGCACGCGCCCTACAGTGAAAATCTCTCAAAAAAAAAAGATAGTATAGTACTGATTTAAATTTGTTGCAACAGAGACACATATTCTGAATGTGGCTTTCGGTTTGATCCCTAAACCAAGAGACTTAGTTACCATCACCTGGGAACTTCTTAAAAATACAAAATTTTAAGTACTATCCAGACCTATTATATCAGACAGTGGAACTAGGACCCAGCAATCTATGTTCTAATAAGCTCTCCAGTTAAGACATACAAAGGTTTGACAATCACTGCTTTAAGGGATTTTTTAATCATATATTTTATCATAAATCATATAACACTTATCCACAAATACCACAGATTCTTATGATCCATAAATACTGTACCTACAGGGAACCAGCAGATAGCGTAATGGCTATGTCGCTGAACTCCCACGTAGTCGACCACGGTTCGTGTCCCGGACCCGGTGGCTTAAAACTCACACCGGGCGTGTGTGCGTGCGTGCCCAAGATCCCGAGAGGAGAATGGAGGAGAAGGGATTGCAGCATGACCATCCCCCCTGGGGGGTGATTTCTCGCTTTCTGTCTCTAATGTCTCTCTCTGTCTGTCTGGCGAGTGCATGCGCCCTACAGCGAAAATCTCTCCAAAAAAAATAAATAAATAAATACTGTACCTACATATTTAGACTGAAATAGTCTATTTATCTAGATATTATTCTCATTTCTTTCCTTTTCACTTGCCCCTCTCTTGAGTCTCTGCTGATTCACTCTTTTTTTGTTTTTTTTTTGTTTGTTTGTTTCTTAAACTGTAGAAAAACACAGATGCAAAATATATCTGATAGATGAATAGGCATAAACTTAATGGCGCCTTCAAATGGCCGTATTCAAGTAAAAGATAGCTTGGTTCTGACACCACAAAAGATGTTACTGCTTCCTCTCAGTGAATCTTAAGCATGTCCAAATTTCTCCAAGTGCTTAATTTTTTATCCCAATCCTCATCATTAAGTAAAGTGATAATGAAAAGATTAGAGGACATTAAGACATGGATATATCAAACAAGCTCTATTGCTCATTGAGCTTATATTCTAATGGGCAGGTAAGAGAACAAACAAAAAAGTGTTTTAGATAGTTACAAAAATTAAAACACAAAAGGGCCAAAAAATGTTGAGAGGAATGAAACTTTAAATACAATGGCCTGAAATTTCTGTAAGATGACCATGCTTGAGAAAAGTCTTCTAGGAAATAAGTAGAAGAGTTATACAAATAATTGCGGGAAGAGCATTGCAGACAGTAAGAAGAGGAAATGCAAATGCCATGTAATGGAAGTGTGCCTAGGAAATGTAAGTAGTGAAGCATCCAGTATTGCTGAAGAAGAGGTAGCAAGTGGGGTGAAAATAGTAGGCTATCAAAGATCTTAGGAACAAGTTATGTGCAGTCCTGGAAGCATCATCAGGTATGACTCTGAGTGAGATGGGAAGCCATTGGAGATATTGATCAGGAGAGTAGTTGTATCACTTTGTTTTTCTTTCTTTCTTTTTTTCTTTTTTTTTTTTTTTGAAAGACTTTTTACTATAGGGTATGTGTACTTACCAGAGACAGAAAAAGACAAAGACAGAAAGTGAGAAGTCACTCCCCAGGGCATAGGCCACACCACAATCCTTTCTCATTCAATCTCCTCTTGGGATTTTAGGCATGCACGCAAACCTGCCTGGTGTGAGTTTTGAGCCATCAGGTCCAGGACTCGAATTGCTGTTGACTGTGGGAATCCAGCCACATAACCATTATGCCATCTGCTGGACCCAACACTCTCACACTTTAACAAGAGCACCCATGCAGCTATGTGGAGAATAAATTTTAAGGGGAAACACACAAAATGAGGTAGAAGAATAGTAAGATAATTCAAGCAAGAAATATTGACAGTTTGAGCCAGCATGGTAACATTGGAGTTGATGAGAAGTGGTCCAAATTTTAGAATACTTTGAAGGTAGAGTCAACAGTTTGCTAATGTGTAAAATAAGAGAAAGGATAGCTTCATAGTTGTCAGTTTTAGTGGACTTGTGAGGTTCAGCTGTAAAAATAAGTATCAAGTGAAGACAAAGGGCTAATTCTCCTTATTAAAAAATAAGGAAAGAGGGACCAGCAGGTGGCATGGTGGTTAAGGTGCTGGACACTCCCACATGGCTGACCATGGTTCAAGTCCTGGACCTGGTGGTTTTCTTTCTCAATCTCTCTGTCTCCCTCTGATCAAATTTAAAAATAAATGAATGAATAAATAAAAATAACTCTTAAAAAAAATAAGGGAAGAGGTAGCCACTTTTCCTTAGAACATTTACCTTAGGAAATTTGTCATTGTAAATATTTTCCCCTCTCTTTCAAATGTATATAAATCCCTTTAAAGTCTCAATCAACCTTTTGTCAGCTTTATGACCTAGGAAGTCTTTCGCAAGAACCTGGGAGTCTCTTTGGAATGTTAACATAAAGGGAGAAAGTGGTCCTATCTCCCAATTTCCCTGAGAAGGTAAGATCCTAACTTCAGTGGACTTCCCATCCTAATTTGCAGAGTTGTCATAAAGAGATAAGAAGTTTGTAGTAAACATAGGTGGTCACCCCAATTAACAGGCAGGAAAACTTATGTGACCAATATCAAGTCCTCTTACTTGAGGACTAGGTGTTGTTTAACTTGAAAATGTGCACATATGTAAAGGCGTAATCGTTTAGCAGATGGCCTGTGATGTGCATCACACAACAGTGTATTGCTTATTCAATAATAAAATTGATTTCTCTACTACCATTGTAGAGAGTTTTCTTACGTTGGAAAAAGATTTTGCTTGTAATTATATTGCCTCAACATAGTCACCTTAGGTTGACCTGGGAATTGCTACAGGAAAAGCAAATGTGAAGTTTCAAAATAGGAGTTCAGTTTGGAAAGGTTAAGTCTGAGATGCCACTAGATATTCAAACAGAGATGTCAAAGAGGCAGTGGGATATGTGCACCCAGAGTTGAGATAGAATGTCCTGGCCAGAGATTAAAAGTAAAGTGTCAGGACCAGCAGATGGCTTAATGGTTACATCACTGGACTCCCACATAGCTGACCATGGTTTGAGTCCTGGACCCAGATTCTGAAACTCTCACTGGGCTCATGTGCATGCATGCCCAAAATCCCTAGAGGAGAATGGAGAAATAGAGATGGCAGCATGGCCATCCCCCTTGGGGTGGGGGGAGGGGATTTCTCACTTTCCATCCCTTTGGCAAGTGCACATGCCCTGTAGCAAAAATCTCTTTCCCAAAAAAGCATAAGTGGCAATTATGAACATTAGAATGATATGTGAACCCACGGAAAGACTGAGTAAGAAAGAAGTTTTAGAACAGCTCCATGTGTGACCAAGATGAGGCAGTCAAGAAGACATTAGAAAAAGAGATGGCCCCACAGCTCAGTGGTTAAGGGAGCCAGATCCCACACAGCCAACCACAATTTGTATCCCAGTCCCAGCATCCTAGAAAATACCCTGGTGTGTACATGTACACATGTGTTCACACACTCGCACAAAATCCTGACAGGATGGAGAAATGGAGGAGAAAGGATTCCAGTATGATCACATACCCTTTTTCCCTACCCTCTGTCTCTCACTGGCAAGCACACAAACTTCTTGGCAATTAAAAGGAAAGAAAGAAACAAGAAATGTCAACAAGGTAGGAAAAAGACAAGGTCATGACCTACAAACCAAGAGAAGAAATATTTTAGGCGAGGGATAATTCATCCGATGGGCTATGACAAAATAAAATGAGAGCTAAAAATAAAGCTGTTAGATTTTTCTATATAGAAACCACCAGTAATACAAATAAATTTTTGATGGAATGTTTTTGGTGAAAGGCTCATTAAAATGGGTTCCAAAAAAAAAAAAAAAGAGAGAGAGAGAGAGAAATTAGAGAGAATGGGTACAGATTGCTTTAAAGAGAAGAAAAGTGAGATAGTATCTGGAGAAAGTGGGGTCAGAAAAATGCTAGAGACATGTCCAAGGAAGTCTACGTAATGATAGAGCTAAGGGAAGAAAGGTGTAATTCACAAAGTTAGAATTTCCCACAAGTCCGTTAGAAATCATTCAATTTTCACATAGAAAAGGGCCTGATGAATATACCTTTGAAATTGCTCTGAAAGTAATAGATACAGTTCTGGACTAAGGATGGAAGAGTTTCAACATGTGACTAAAGTCGCTTGAAAAATACATCAGCTGCTTTGAATTAAAAACGTTAATGTACTCACATAATTGGAGCCAGCTATTGCTAACTCAGTGTCCTCTGTGAAAACAAGCTCTGAAAAGGAATCATTTACAATACAATAGAGAGTTGATAAACACTGTCAAAACTTAAAATAGTACACAGCCATAGGCAATGAAGACCTAAACTTCTCCTAGGCCCAGCAGGCTGTCCTGATTTATCCATTCACTACAAGAATTTCAGCCGCAGGCTGGTAGGTAAAGTGGGTGTTAAACGTGCTGGACTCCTACAGAGCCTACCGCAGTTCAAGTCCTGGACCTGGCAGCTTGCTTTCTCACTCCCCCTACCCCCTTATCCCCCCCAATCCACCCATCTTTCACTGGTCAAATTACTCTGCCCCTCATTGGTTAAATTAAAATAAAGTTAAATAATTCTTAAAAAGAAAATTCACCCTCTATGAAGTGGCAATCATATCTGAGACAAAAAAAAAGAAAAAGAAAAAGAAAAAGAAACTCAAAATTTAAGTGAAGAAAAAAAATACCATCTTCAGGTCATCTAATTACAAATTCCAGAGGAAATACCGAGATGAAGATGGGTGGATAAACGGAGTGAAAACTGACAGCCGTTAGCTACTAGCAGAGACATTCAGATTATAAAACCCCAAGGTCTCCAGTATGTATCAAAGCAGCCCACAGCTTGAAACGCCACCCTTCAGAACACCCTCTTTTTCTTACAGTCTTCAAGACCATGAATCAACACCAGCAGTGTGAGGAGCCCTCCTTACACTCCAGAGATCATCATTGCTTCAAGACCTGGAATCAAGGGATCACAGGAAACAGGAAATCAAAGCAAGTGGGCCTCCACAGTTGTTTATACACCTCTTACCTTGTCAGCTGTGGGTGATGATTTATCATTCTAGAAAACCCAACAAACCCTCCACCTAGTATTGGCTTTCTCTCCTCACAGCTGAAATCGTCAGGATCATGATTCAGAAATCCAGAGGGAAAATGTGAAAAAATGTGGTTCTAGACAGCGTCCCCTCCCCACAATGATGCTATCCTCAAACATATGGTATTCCTGAAATGGGATCTTATGCAATATTTGAACTGTCTTGGGAAGACAGGGCTTTGCAAGATGAATTGGGGAGCTGCAAGTGGATAATGCAAAAGAATTATGATTCGATTGACGATATTGTTAATCATGATCACTCTGGAGGCTTATGAAAAACATTAATTCTCTGATCTCACAGTCAGTGATTCTGACCCCATGAGCCAATTACGTGCCCTAACATGTTCCAGATTTTGATACAGGTAAACAAATTTGCTAAACAGTGATCTAAGCTTTGAAAAAAAATTGTTTTCTGCTTCAACGTTGCTTTCCCAAAAGCATTTTATCATGAATGTGTACACCTCCAGGTTGCTGAAGAAAGGCTCCTGAGAGAATTTTGGTCTAGTGAAATCTAGAAATGCAAAACCCTGACAGAAAGAGAGAGATTGTGGTAAGGATATTTATCCTGGCTCGATATTTCAAAGTTACAGAAACCAATCATTATAGACACTCCATCTCAAAAGCATAAGTTTAATAAATAATCTCATAATTTATTATGAGAGGGCAGTTATAGTACTAAGCTCCCACATGCCATAGCGATTTCATCTCTGGACTCCCACATGGCCAGACCTGGTGGCTTGAAACTCATGCCAGGCGCACGTGCGTGTGTGCACAGAATCCTGAGAGGAAAATGGAGGAGGAGGGATTGCAGTGTCGCCATCCCCCTGCAGGAGCAGAGGATAATTTCTTGCTTTCTGTCTCTCCCTCTCTCTGGCAAGCACACATGTCGTATGGCAAAACTCTCTCAATAAATAAATAACATTTTAAAATAATAAATTACCTCTAGAAATCACATGTTACTTGGATTGTCTCATCTTCTATGTGTAAGATACTTGCTGGTGATTATCAATATTAGCTATAGGAATCTCCAAGGCAATGTATTGCTGTAGCAAACAATAACCTTGAGTAAAAGTTCTTCCCACTGAATATTTTTATTATACCTGGGGTGCTACTTCAAAGATACAAAAATAGGATCCAATAAAAAATGATTCTCTACCTATATTTAGGGTCTAGACCAGAGTTTCATAACCTAAGCACTATCAATAGTTTGGGCTAGGGACCAGCAGTTAGTGTAATGGCTATGTTGCTGGACTTCCATGTAGTCGACCACGGTTCGCGTCCCGGACCCGGTGGCTTAAAAAATTCATGCCGGGCACATGTGCATGCATGCACAAGATCTCAAGAGGAGAATGGAGGAGAAGGGATTGTGGTGTGGCCATCGTCTTTGGGGAGTGATTTCTCGCTTTCTGTCTCTCTCTGTCTGGCAAGCACACGCACCCTATAGCAAAAACCTCTCCAAAAAAAAAAACCATTTTGGGCTAATACATAAGTTTTTTCTTTTCAGTTAGTGGTTTTTTTTGTGTTTCTTATATCAAAACATGAAGAGTCTAATCTCATCTGGAAGTCTTATAATTATGCTTTTGAAATTTTAGGTACATAATGACTTGGAATAAAATTTTCAGAATAAGATAAAGTATTTGACCACATGTATATGCAAATGACTATCCAAATATCTCAGTCCTATTTTTTTTCTGTTCTTATCCACTTTTATACAATGTGTTCCTCACAAATCTGTATTTTGTTCATAGCTTTATTATCTCCATGGGGCCAGTAGATGGTGTAGTGGTTATTTGTTCATAAGTTATTCTTTAAAAATTTTTAAAAATTTGTTTTTTATATTTTTTTGCTATAGGGTATGTGCACTCACCAGAGAGAGGAAAGTGAGAAATTACCCCTGGGGGAGAAGGGGGATGGCCTTCTCTTCTATTACTCTTCTTGAGATTGTGGACTGGGACTCAAACCATGGGATTGGCACTGGATCCACTACCTTAACCACCATGCCACCTGCTGGCTTAAACTCATGCCAGGTGCATGTGCATGCATGCCCAAGATCCCAAGAGGAGACTGGAAGAGAAGGGATTGGGCCATGGCCATCCCCTCTAAGTGGTGATTTCTCGCTTTCTGTCTCTGTCTTTCTGACGAGCACACTTGCCCCACAGCAAAAAACCTCTCCAGAAAATAAATAAATATTGAAATCTAATTCTCATAGTTGTAGGAAATGGGAAATCCTCATTCAAATTACTAGGAGAACTTAGTAATTAGGAAGAAATTCTCCAATTAGGAAGAAATTTACTGAAAAGGTAGGGTTTTCATGGACTTTGCTCATTCTTTACTATCGCTGGGACAGTAAATTTAAGTTGCATTTTATAAATTGATTGTTCACTGAG
The DNA here is from genome assembly GCF_000334495.1 of Tupaia belangeri chinensis. Lineage (NCBI taxonomy): Eukaryota > Metazoa > Chordata > Mammalia > Scandentia > Tupaiidae > Tupaia > Tupaia belangeri. The sequence goes on along the minus strand of NW_006159688.1, from coordinate 1,312,716 downwards.
ATTGTCGGCAGATTCTTTTGTATTTTCTATACTCACAATTATTCATTTGAGAATAATGACAATTTTATCTTTTATCATTAATGTTGCCTAATTCTCTACCTGGTATCCCCAGCATAATCTTGAATAAACATGTTAAGAGCAAGTATCCTTATCTTACTTCTGATCTCAAAGGGAAAGTTATCAGTATTTTACCATAAAAAGTATGATGATTGATAGGCAGGGTAATTCAATTAAACTTTACCTAATTAAGGACATTTCTTTGAATTGTCTGTTTTTATCATTAATTGATGAAACTTATCAAATACGTTTACTGCATCTATCGAGATGACTATCAATCTGATATTGTAGTGATATATTAGAAAGACTTATCAGTTAGTCCAAATTTCATTATTTTTCTTTCTTGAAAAGTAGAGGAGAAATTACTACACATAGGAAAGTATTGGGGCCAGCAGATGGGATAGCAGTTATGTCGTTGGACTCCCAAATGGCTGATCACGGTTTGAGTCCCAGATCTGGTGGTTTGAAACTCATGCCAGTCATGTGTGTATGTGCATTCAAAATCCCAAGAGGAGTATGGAGGACAAGGGATTTCTATATGGCCATCCCCCCGGAGGGGCAATTTTCCACTTTCCTTCTTACTATCTCTCTCTCAATTTCTTTCTCTCCCTGGTGAACGTACACATCCTAAGGCAAAAACCACTTTTTTTAAATAAGTATTATAAAGTAGAAAACTCAAAAATAGAGAATACGATGGTCTATTATTTTCTAAACTAGATATAAGGAAAATTCTGATTTCATCTTTACACATATTGGAAGGAAGTAAAATGGAGATTAGTTGGAGAATTAGATTACTGTATGCTAACTATTCAGTTGCCACCCAGGATAGATAATGCATCAACCTGTTAACAGAAATGCCATTGTTTCACATTTCACAGTGCCTAGAGACTCAGGACATAATACTTATTTCCGTATTTCGAAGAAAACTTAAGAATTATAAAACTATTTTTTAAAAGTAGCTTTATTTTTACACTTAAAATCTGAGAAGGCTTTTTCCCCCCACCCAAGGAGTTCATAAATATAGGTGGCAGAGCAAGTTTATCATTTAAAAAGATCATGTTGAAATGGTAAAAGATGATATCCATAGGCATAGTCCAATCTCTAAAAGGCAGGGAATCCTCAAGCAGTCAGAGCACCATGGTCTGTAGCTTAATTACTGCACTCCACAGGAAGGGATAAAATTACTGCAATCCAACAAGGAAGAACAGATCCTACAGGGAAGGAAAAAGAAAGTCACAAAGTAGTATTGATGGGAAACTATTAACTAGGTTGAGTATCCCTAATCCAAAAATTCAAAATGATCCAAAATCTAAAACTTTGAGGGACATGACTCAAAAATAAATAAGCAAGCAAGCAAACAAGCATGCATACCTGACTTCATGTGGTAGCTTGGAGCTTGCAATCAAACAGTACAATATAAAATACTGTATAAGATTATCTGTAGGCTATGTGTGTAGGGTGTATATGAAACAAATTCCACGTTTAGACTTGAGCTCCATTTCCAAGATCTCATTGTGCAAATGCCAATATTCCAAAATACAGAAAAATTAAAAATCTAAAACATCTGGTCCCAAGCATCTTGAATAAGAAATATGCAGTCTGTATAACTAAAAACCCATTAAGGCACAACAAAATGAAAATGTGGGAAGAGAAGCCATCAATTTTAAACCCTAGATGCTATTATAATATCGTAATCATTCAAGTATAACAGGTACTATGTGTGTGTATGTATTTTATATATGTATATAATTTGTGTAATTATTAGTAAATGTTTAGATCTGTAGGAGTTCAATATCTCACATTTTAAACTATGAGAGTCAGTTGATATGTGAAAAAAATGAAGGTCTGTCCTGTCATACCAAAGTACAAAAACCTATAGTCTCTTCAAATAATTCTATCGCTCATTTAAGAAAAAATTTTCTCTTTCAAGCATTTGGTTCTTTCAGAACCAAAAAACATATAGAGTTAGTGTATGTGTGTATATATATATGTGTGTGTATATATATATATATATATATATATATACAAAATTACTATTAGTATCTCCATAGGAGTTCATAATACTGGTCCATATTTATGTTATAACTCCAAAAATTTTCTTTTCTGGCTGGAGTGAATTGGTAATTTAAAATAGATATACAGGTTACTATTGCAAGTCTACTGTTTTACATAGGATGATGAGAAATACTAAAATGAAATGTATCCCCAATAACCATAGGAATACATGATTGCAATGATCCTGAACTAAAACCACCAGGGCACAAGGTAGTGTATGTCACCATTTTACTGAATCCTTGCCTTTTTTGATAAATGTACTATAAACATTATTACTAATTCACTATACTCTCACCCAAATGACTCTACCTGATGAATTACCAAGTTTCCAACTTGACATGACATTCAGCATTTCTGTCCCAATGACCTTTGGGCTGCACGGTTATACTCTCTCGTTTTCAATGCCCAAAGTATTGGAAAACCTCTATGAGAAAAGAAATACACACAAATTTAAGCCTTCCATATTAAATTTTTAGGGTTGGGGAAAGGGTTGAGGTATAAGGATTAAAAGCTGAATTAAACAGATTTCTTTGGGTAGTAAGTTACAGAATGCCAAATCAACTACCTTAGGCAAAAGTGAAAATTTATTTTAAAGAATACAAAAAAAAAAATTAAGAGAATGTTAAATATAACTTCCTATTACCCAGCAATTACTATTGAGATCTGAAGCTGATTTCACAGAAGCATCAAATATCAGAAACCCTTAACAAAACAGAAGGATGAAGGAGTCACTAAAATTCTTCCTCCCTCAGTAAACCCAAACCCAAGTGGTCATCTGAGTGAACAGCAGATTTGCATATGAGAGACATGGAAGGATAGAACAGGAGGACAAAGTCTAAGAACATATCCCCCACCATGCGTTGTAGTATGACTAAGTGGTTTCTACACAAGTATCAGAGGTCTGGCTGTTTTTCTTGGATATCACCAAATAATATCTTTCAATTGGAAAGGAGACCCCAAAAAACCAAGATGATAGAATGAAAAACTACAATCAAGACAGTAAACAGGGAGGCTAGGTGGAGGTCAATGGTAGCAGTTGTGTGAAAGAAAGCCTTATCCAGATTGTTTTGGCAGGATTTATGCAATTGGGGTGACTACTCCTTTCTAGGACCTCTTAAAAAATAAAAAGCTCATAAGTTCATCATTTGACATGCACTTCAAAAACATGCAAAAGCATGATTATCTAGCCAGTATTACTAGAAATGGACCATAATTTCACCTTGTAACTATGAAATACTTGTGACTCTCCCGTTTCTTCCTCCTCAGTCATATTCTAACAGCATGATAGGAGAAGCAGCAGGAGAAAATGTACTCAGATTATACTCTCTAAAGCCTTTGGGTCCAGAGTTAGAAGTCTTGAAGAAAGGAAACCCAAACTTCATATAACATTGAAGATAGGGGCCCATTGTGATGATTTTTCATTTGTGAGAAGGCCCAATAAATATTTTATTTAAAGAAAATAATTCTTTAAAAAATTTATATATATATGTGTGTGTGTGTATATATTTTGACCAGAGAGAAACAGATCGAGAGAGAGAGAGAGAGAAAGCCAGCTACCAAGTCCAGGACTCAAACTGTGGTCAGCCATGTGGGAGTTCAATGCCCTCAACCACCACTCCACCTGCCGACCCCACAAAGATATTGTTAAAGAATAAGAAAATCAGATTTCACATAACATAATTAAAGTCAGTGATTATAAGATAAACACAGCCATTTGTTCCTCTGTTTCTGCACAGGTCAGACTGTTCCAAAAAAAAACAGATTGGAATGAAAATGTCATGTGAAGGGAGAACACATATACAACTGGACCCCATGAACAGCTCACCCAGGACTTGACCATAGCAGAGTTGATTCACCCTACAATAAGAAGTTCTTCTATTTCATTATCTCATTGCAAAAGAATCTCTCAAATAAGGAAAAAAAAAAAAAAAAGGACAATTTTGGTTATTAACAAGTCTTGAGTTTTTGTTTGTTTGTTTTTATCTTTTTTGGGGGGGGGTGGGAGAGATGTTTTTTGCTATGAGATTTTTTTTTTTTATTACACACTCACAAGAGAGACAGAGTGACAGAAAGTGAGAATAACCCCTCAGCAGGGATAGGTACAACACAGTCCCTTCTCCTCCATTCTCTTCTCTGGATTTTGGGTACGCGCACACACACCCACACACCCAGAATTAGTTTCAAGCCGCCACATCTGGGACTCAAACCATGGTCGCCCATGTGGGAGTCCAACAACATAACCACTGTGCCATCTGCCGGTCCCATTTGATTGGTTTTTAATTTTGCCAGAGGGTGTATGGGAGAGAAAGCAAGACAGCACACCCCCACCCCCATGGGGAACGATCATGCCACAATCCCTTCTCTTCCATTTTCCCCTCCTTTCTGGACTTTGGGGGCACACATGCATGCATACGCGTGTACAAACACACACACACGAGCTGCTGGGTCTGGGACTCAAACCACAGTGTCAGTCATATGGGATCCAGACACCTTAACCACCATACCATGGGCTGACATACAAGTCTTGAGTTTCATCTGCCACAGTAAATCAACAAAGACTGACTCAGCTCTAGTTTTAAATTTTCAGTGAAATACTGATTTTGAATCTTACCTCCACATTTGCAGACAGGAGGTATGGTTCACACAAGAATTTAAGAACTTAAATTCTTAAGGGACAGTATAGGGGAGTAAATACAGACAAAAACACCCCAGAGAAAGGAAAGTTGCCCAGCAAAGTCTTCTGGTATGATACCTTTGTTAACTGCAGGTTTCAACTCTAAATCACAAACTAAGACTTATCTCCTTGTTCAGAAAATACAATCTACTGTGTTTTTAAAGATCTAATTCACATAACTAAACAAAACACTGTGGACCAAATTTGGTCCAATGCTTAACCTTGGTATACTATTCATGTTTACTCTTACCAGAACACCAAAGACAATGTTAACTACCCTTAATCTCAATAGTCTCCTGCACTTACCGTTGAACATAGCACGATACTGGGATGTAGTAGGTAATATCTAATGCTGCCGGTTCATATGTGATGAAACTTTCAATGATAGTACCTAATGGTTGTTCCTAAACACACAAAAATATAAATTCAGTTATCTTAATTATATGTTTCAAATTCATTTTTACATATGCAGGATATGAAAACAGTCATTTTTATCTTTACCTTATGATACAAAGTAAATATGACTACACGATATAAAAATAAGAGCAGAATGGTAAGATGTCTGTTTTTAGCAGACGTTAATAGCTCCTGACAGTATCAGAAACATTGCACTTGTTTGACAGTTCAGTCTGCATAGGCAATTTATTTTTGTTTTTAAAGAGTTTTTGCCTTAGGGTGCACGTACTCTATGGAGAGAGATGGGGTGGGAGAAAGACAGTAAGAAGTCACTCCCCAGGGTAAATAGCCACACTGCAATCCCATTCTCCTTCCAGGATCTTGGGCACATACATACATACACACACACACACACCACACACGCAGGGTATGATTTTTAAACTACCGGGTCCAGGACTCAAACAACAGTCTGCTATGTGGGAGTCCAGTGACATAACCACTATGCCATCTGCTGGCCCCATAGACTTTTGATCAGAAAATCTGTTTAAATGCCAGGATCTGATTTAGACAGATTGAAATTACCATGAGTGTGAATTTGGGCTAAATATTTGACAAATTCAAAGAAGGTTACATCTTGTTTCTACCTGTAAAATAGAGATAATATAAAGCAGGAGGTGGCAAATTTTTTCTAAAATGGGCCAGAAAATAAATATGTTAGTCTTCGTAGACCATGCTGTCTTTGTCACAAATATTCATCCCGCTTCTGTGGCATAAAAGTAGCCAGGTACAATAACTCAATGAACGTGACTTCGTTTCAGTAAACTGAATTTACAAATATAGGAAGCAGGCTGGATTTGGCTTACTGGCCATAGCTACCAATCAGACATAAGCTATTATTTGAAATAGAAACTATAGTACATTCAACATAAATAAGATCAACACAAATATTCCCAAAGAGGGGCCAGCAGTAAGCACAATGGCTATGTCTCTGAACTCCCATGTAGCTGACCACGGTTCGAGTCCTGGACCCGGTAGCTTAAACTCACACTGGGCGTGTGTGCATGCGTGCCCAAGATCCCAAGAGGAGAATGGAGGAGAAGGGATTGCAACGTGGCCATCCTCCCTGGGGGTGATTTCTCACTTTCTGTTTCTCTGTCTCTCTGGTGAGCACACGTGCCCTATAGCAAAAACCTCCCTCTCTTAAAAAAAAAGTTAAAATATTCCTAAAGAAAAACAGTTTAAATAAGAACTTTGCCCATTCATTCACCTTTTGAGGGTAAATTCCATAGAATGTGCAAACCAATTAGCCTGCATTTAATTACATACTACAATTTAGAGTATTTATATTCTAAAATTGAAAAATATAAGTTACTATAAAAAATGATGGTCCTCTGAGGCCAGCAGATGCTGTAGCAGCTACTTTGTTGGACTCACACATGACCAACTGTGGTTTGAGTCCCGGACCCAGTGACTTGAAACTCACACTGAACACATGCGTGCCCAAGATCCCAGAAGGAGAATGGATTGCAGTGTAGCCATCTCCCCTGAGGGGTGATTTCTCACCTTCCCTTTCACTATTTCTGTCTATCTCTCTTTCACTGGCAAGTGCTTGCACCCTAAGGCAAAAATTTCTACAGAATATCAACAACAAAAAATGAGTCCTCAAATCTTTCACATGCAGATAGTCACTACTTAAACATGATTCATTTTTAAGTATACTATTTAACATGTAGGAATCATGATACTCAAAATTGTTACCTAGTACTTCAGGTTGTGCAAAAACAAATGAAATGCTCATGGTAAGAATTTTTTAGCATTATACAGTACAGTATTTATTACACATTAATGAATTTCTCACACATGGGAATGTATTAGTCCATGTACCTAAGAGTCTCAGAGTAATTTTACATTAGGAATAGATGGCTAATACAACCTAAGTAAGTATCGAATACCTGCTCTTTTCTCTCCCCTGACAACTTCATATCTTCCTATTTTAGTCGGCCATATAGGAGTCCAGCATCTTGACCACCAAACCACTTGTTAGCCTCATTGATTTATTTTCTTATCTTCCAAATAAGTTCTTATTACATCTCATAAACCAACCTTTGTGAATGGCAGTTGAGTTGCCTATCTGCTAAGTTAAGTACTAGCCATATGCTTGGGCATTTTGCGGGGGTAGGGTACTAGAGATACAGTAGTAAAATGATGGGGTCATTCACCTGAAGCCATTAATAGAATTAGCCCACCTGGACCATTTGTACCTAAAGTGAAACAAACACATGTGGTTCCAAAAAAATAAAACTAAATGGTCATCAGTAAACACAGCAACTTTACATGAAGCAAAAACTTTTAAACAGTGAAATGAAAGTTTTCTCGTTACAGAAAAGGTATCTTTCTCTTATTAACAGAGGACCTGTCTAACCTGATATGCCTTGTTTCATTGATGTTTCAAGACAAAAGCAATAACAAACGTGAGGAGGTGTGGCACTGTTTGTCAATAAAATGTTTATGTACCACAGAGAATAGAAAATCACCATCAGAGGCCAAAGAGATATGTTGACAGAAGGTTAATAAAGGAATGCACGGTTTTTAAAATCCCAAATTCTATGTCTTCCCTACTACGGAAAAGAAAGAGGCAAGAATAATCAATATTACATGAGCTATAAAGCCAACTGACAAATTTTAATCGCTGTTTCGATAACTGTTTTTGTAGCCCTTAAGCAAAGCTTATTTGTTAGAATAAAAATTGCTCTTACATTAATCCTGATGCCGCAATAAATAACAAGATAAAGGAACTCAAAGAAATTGTGATCAATTAGGTTGACAGGACAGCCGGTTCCTAAATAGAGTTCATTGGGCTGAACTTGCAGATTAGGCACTATCGGTAATCGTCTCAGCTGGACCTGGAGCCAGGATTCGGTACAGGTTATACGAACTGTTGAAAGAAAATAATACAAAGGAAAAATATCAGAGGACCTACTTACAAACAATAACTCAGGGAGTGTCCAACCTCCTAACTGAGCTGAATCCTCAACTATAGAATGAATGTTTGTTTGTTTTTCTATTTGAGTATTTTTTCCCCACTGTGAGAATAGGGATCAGTTTTTTAATCTCTAGCTGTCTCAGATTCATCAGAATGCAGAAAAACCTTAAGAGCTTCTTCCTCAGAGTCTCTAAGTCAAATATCTCCTCAGTTTTTAAAAAAATAATTCAAATTTCATCAATAGCTTTCATGAATACATTTTAAAAATATTTCCAAGTATAGTTGATATAGATCTAAAATAGAAAGGAAAAGTTTTGATTTTTTGGTTCCACACAATTGGAAAAAATCTATGATGTGCTTCCACTTAAAATTTTATTTAAAATATTTGAGCCAATTAAAACTTAATATACTATGTGAAAATAAAGAATTCTGAAATATGGCAGTATGCCAAATAACTTTTTATGATTGCTAGCTTATCAAATTTTCTTAGTCTTATTTCATTTTCATTACATGTTTATAAAGTTAGTTTTATCATTAGCCCATATTTACAAATGATAAACTTAATGTATCATAAATACTAAATAGCACAGCAGGATTAAAATCTGCAAAAGATATTTAGAGCCTTGACTCTGAGAAGGAATCATTTACAATCAAATACAGCTGTCCATCCTGCAGGACCAGAACACACAGACCTAAGCAACTTTCTCTCCCACTGCAGTTTTTTTTCTTTTTTAACCAGTCACTGCAAGCACTTCACATTCTGCAAAGTTTCAAACCAATCTCCAGAGAAAAGAAAACAAAACCCTAAAAGTATTAAAATAGCAGCCTCTTCATATCAGCTTATAGGGTAGATAATGAAAAAGGAAGTATGGGGTGAAGATGAGCAGATAAAGCTATCTGAATGCAGCCTGGCAGTCATTAGCTACTAGCAGCTGATCACCAGGTTACAAAAAATAAACCCCCAAAGTACGTTTATAAAAGCACCCCCACTGCTTGAAATTGCCACTTCCAGAATTCCTTCTTTTTCTTACAATTCTCTTGACCATGGATCAAGACAAAAAGAGTGAAGAGCACTCCTAATACTCCAGAGATCTTCATGGCTACCGATTCCAAACCAAGGTACCACAGGAAACAGGAAATCGGGCAAAGTGGGCCACTGCTGGTATTTATAGACCCCTTACCTATTCAGCTGTGGGTGATAATTTATCATTCTGGAAAGCACTAAGAACCTCTCCCCATAGTTTTAGCTTTTTGTGCTCACAGCTGAAGTTATCACCGTAAGTCAGAAAATCAGGGGAGAAAATGTGAAAAGTGGTGGCAGACTTTACCCACCACGATTGCATCTTTCCCAAGAATATGGAAGTATCTGAAGTTGTGTTTTACATAATATGTCATTCATCTCTACTGGACTGTTAAACCAGGGATTTACAAGATAACTTGGATGATACAAAATAAACATTTAATTGATTGAAGATGTTGCATACATATTCATTCTCCTTTCTTGTGAAGAACAGCCAGTGCCCTACTTCCCAGTCTATAATTCAGATCCAGTAAGCCTAGGACTAGATTCTCTAATCTGTTCCAGGAGATTTTGATTCAAGTAAAAAAAATCTGCACAATTGTGATCTAAGCTTTGGAAAAACACTACTTTCTGGTTTCTTTTTGCTTTCCCTCGAGGCATTTTACTACGACTGAATGTGTGTATGTATGTACATACACATACATATGCACATACATATGCATACAGTCACATACATATCCAGGGTGCTAAAGGCTTTATAAGGACATTTTTGGACAATTAAACCTAGGGATTAAAAGAAAAAACTTAAGAGAAAAGCATATTAGGGTAATAATATTACCTGTTCCCATATTATGGCAGAAGCAAAGCTCTAGAAAGTTCCATCTCAAAGTGAAAGCCTAATGAGTTTTAGAAATTACATAACATGCCATAACAGATTGCTGCAGCTTCAAAGTGCACAGTAACTGTTGGTGAATAGTGACAAATTTAGCTATATAAATATACAAGATGATGTAATAAAGAACAAGCAAAAGTTACATCGAAGAACATCAGAAAGCTCAAGGTAAAGTTCTATTAAATATTTGCATTACATTGCATGCTCTTTAAAATGAATAGAATTTAATTTAGGTTATGTGTTGGTTAAATTGTTTTTGGAAATGAAGGCCTTCCAGCAGATTAAATTTACAATAACCACGTTGGTGGATTTTATTCAACAATACTATTCCGGTTTTTTTTAATTATTCAAGAAGTGAACATACCATTATTTTAAATAGGTAGCAACATACAAGGACATAAAATACTGAAGTATCTAATTCTTATAAAATTAACAATCTTAAAGTAAATAATTCAGTGGCCTTTAGTATTTTTATGCGTGTGCAATCATTGCCTGCATAGTCCCAAAATACGTTCGCCTTTCTTCCCCCACCAGAAGAGAACCTATATCTGTTAAGAAACTCCCCACTCCTCCCTTTTTCCGTCCCATGGCTTATAACATTTGTTATTTCTTGTTTTTATTATTTTCATTATTACCATCTTAGTGTCGTGAAGACTATTTCATTGTGATTTTTATTTGCATTGTCCTAATGTTGAGCATCTTCTCATGTGCTTGTTGGTGATTTGTAAATCTTCTTTGGAGAAATGTCTACTCAAGTTCTTACTTTTATTTGCATCATCATTTTGTTATTGAGTTATAAAAGTTCTTTATATATTCTGTATACTAGACCTTTTACAGATCATTATTTTCTCCCATTTCATAAGTAGTCATCGAATATCCCACTTTGGATATTTCACAAAAATTTAATCATACAATATGTGACCTTTTATGTATGGATTCTTTCATTTACCATAGTATTTCTGAAGTTTATTCACATCATAACATGTATCAGTACTTCATTTCTTTTGATGACAGAATAATATTACATTGTATAGGTATATCACATTTTTATTATTCTTTCACTGTGCACATTTGAGCTGCTTCAATCTTTTCAATTGTTTCCATCTTTGTGAACAATGCTACCACAAGTGTTCTTGTATGATATTTGTCTGTTTTCAATTCTTTTGTATATGTATTTAGGTTTTCTTCATTTTTTTCATTATATATATTTTTTTCAACTTGCTATAGGGCATGTGTGGTCATGAGCTCGTTGGGGAGAGATAAAGAGAGAGAGAGAAAGTAAGCTACCAAGTTCTGGACTTGAACTGCAGTCGGCCATGTGGGTGGGAGTCCAGCACTTTAACCACCATGCCACCTGTTGGCCTCCATGTGTTTAGGTTTTAATCACCTCATAGTCTCTCCATTGATGAGGGTGCAATTACCAGCCCAGGATTGTGATGATAGCCAAACACATTACACCTGACACTAAACAGATTCTCTTGGGTTAGCAGATCATGTAGAGGTAAGAGCAGCTGAAACCCACAGAGCCAACTCCACAGTTGCAGTCATGGACTTGGCAGCTTGAAAATCATACTGAGTACATGTGCATGCATACCCAAAATCCCAAGAGGAGAATAGATTCATTCAAACAAGCCAATCTAATGAGTTGGTGTTGAGCTAATCTGCTTGTTTGTAGTGTGGCCCTCCCTCCTTGGGCGGTGATTCTCTCTCTGCCTCACTCTGATATTATTTGAAATTATCTATAAAACAATGTTGCAAGTGGGAATTAAGTTCCAAGAGAAACTTTATTTTTATTTTTTATTAATTTTAATTATTATTCATACATTAAAGAGCTATACATCATTTAGATTGTGAAGAGACTTTACCCAGCATGATATACACCTCAATCCAGCCCAGTTGAGACTATTATACACATCCTCATCAACAGATAAAAAACCTAATCTGGGTCCCACAAGTATCTTACCTCTCCATTTTTCCCCCAAATTTATTTTCCTACACTCTTCCCCTCCTACACTCTCTTTCCACTTTGTCTCTAGTGTCCATTACAATTTTTAATGCTTTTATGTTCTCCAGTCTTTCCATCTCTACCATAGAGTGCAGACAGTCAGTATATGTTAAGTGGAGACATACAATGTCTCTCTTTCATAGCCTGATTTGCTTCACACAGCAACAAATCTTCCATATTCATCCACTTTCTATCAAATTCCAGGGCCTTGTTGTTTTTTATGGCTGAATGGTATTCCATGGCGTATATGTGCCATAATTTTTCAGTCCATTTATCTGTTTGTGGGCATTTGGGTTGGTTCCATGTCTTAGCAATTGTAAATAATGCTGCAATGAAAATAGCTGTGCAAGTGCTTTTCTGACTAAGTGCTCTCCTGTCCTTTGGGTAGATACCCAGGAGCGGAATTGCTAGATCATATGATACTTCTATTTGAAGGTCTCTGAGGAACTTCCATATTGTTCTCCACAGTGGCTGGACCAATTTACATTCCCACTGACAGTTTAGGAGTGTCCCCCTTTCACCACATCCTCTCCAGCACTTTTCATTATTTGTTTTTCTAATCTTCACCATTCTGACTGGGGTTAGTTGGTATGTCATTGTAGTTTTGATCTGCATTTCCCTTACAATGAGGAATGTTGAGCATTTTTTCATATGCTTTTTGGCTGTTCTTATATCTTCTTTAGAGAGTTGTTTATTCAGCTCATTTCCCCATCTTTTAATTGGGTTAATCATTTTCTTATAGGTAAGCTGCTTGAGTTCCCTATGTATTCTGGTTATCAGTCCCTTATCTGAGGTACAGTTAAAAAAATTCTCTCCCATTCCAAGAGTTGTCAATTCACACTAATTATGGTGTCCTTTGCTGTGGAGAAACTCCTTAATCTGATGTAATCCCACCTGTCTATTTTGGGGATTATTGACTGTGCTTTGGGGGTCTTGCTTAAGAAGTCTTTGCCTACTGCAATGTCTCCCAGAGTATCCCCAGTGTTTTCCACAAGTAGTTTTATAGTTTGTTGTCTTAGGTTTAGATCTTTGATCCACTTTGACTTGATTTTTGTTAATGGTGACAGATAGAGGTTCAGAATTGTCTTTCTGCAGGTGGGTACCCAGTTTTTCCCAGCACCATTTGCTAAAGAGGTACCCTCTGTCAAAGATGAGTTGGCTGTACATTTTGGGTTGATTTCTGGAGTCTCTACTCTGTTCCATTGGTCCTCATGTCTATTTTTGTGCCAATACCATGCTGTTTTGATTATCACAGCTTTGGGGTCAGGAAGTGAGATGCCACCTACTCCAGTCTTCTTGTGCAGGGTGGCTTTAGCAAAACGGGGTCTTTAATGGTTCCAGGCAAAAATCTATGATTTCTTTTCTAGATCTGTGAAGAATGTCTCTTGTACTTTTATAGATATTGTATTAAACATGTAAATTAATTTGGGTAGGATTGTCATTTTGATTATATTGATTCTGCCAATCCAGGAACATGGGATGTCCTTTCACTTTGTTGTGTCATTATCAATTTCCTTTTTAAGGTTTTCATAGTTTTTTATTGTAGGTCTTTGACTTCCTTGGTTAATTTTATTCCTAAGTATCTTTTGCTTCTGTGGCTATGGTAAACAGAATTACTTTCTTCAGTTCTGTCTCTGTCTGCTTGTTGTTTGTATATAGAAATGCTATAGATTAGTTCTTTATATATTATGTGTACTAGACCTTTTATAGTTATACAACTTGCAAATATTTTCTCCCATTTCATAAGTTGTCTTTTCACTTTCTTGATGGTGTCCTTTGATGTACAAAGTTTTAATTTTGATAAAGTCCAGTTTACCAATTTTTTTTTCTTGTTTGTGATTTTGATGTCATAAGAACTCATTGCCAAATGCAAGGTTATGAAAATTTACCCTTAAGTTATTTAGTTTTACTCTTATATTTAGGTCTTGGCTACATTTTGAATTAATTTTTGTATATGGGAAGAAATAGGAGTTCAATTTTGTTCTTTGCATGTGGATATCTAATTGCCCTAGGAGTATTTGTTTCAAAGATTATTCTCTTCCTTATTTAATGATCTTGGCACTCTTGCCAAATGTAAGTTCATCATAGATGTGTAGGTTTATTTCTGGACTTTTAATTAAGTTCTATTGGCCAGCATATTCATACTCATGCCAATAATTTGGTATTTTGAATACTGTAGATTTGTAGTATGCTTTAAATTGAGAGGTATAAGTCATCCAACTTTGTTCTTTTTAAAGTTTATTTTGGCTGTTTGGATTTCCATATGAGTTTAAGGATTAGTCTTTCTATGCAAAAAGGAAAAAAAAAAGTCACTTGAAAAAATGTGGCAAGAATACACTATGGAATACTACTTAGCCATAAAAAGCAATGAGCAACTGACATTTGATATGAAGTGGATGAATATGGAAGATTTCGTGCTAAACAAAGCAAGCCAAATTATAAGAAAAAATAGACACAGTATGTCCCCCATACATTGAATATCTACACTCTATGGCAAAAACTGAAAGACGAGAAAGTACAATAGCAACTGTAGATACCAGAGACATTATAAGAGGGGGAAGGTAATATGGAATAGAAGGGAGGGGATCAAGAGGAAAAAAATTAATAGACACATGAATTAAGTCATCTGTTGATGTTAATGTATATAGTAATATCTTCAACTTGATTGATGCACTGCATTCATGCTGAGAAAACCATATTTTATACTTTAAATATATAAAATAATTAAATGTAAATTTTAAAAGTGTAAAAAATATTTAAAGAATAAAGGGCAGTTGGGATTTTGATAGAGAATGCACTGGATGTGTAGATTGGGGGAGTACTATCATTTCAATAACATGTCTTACAATTCATGAACACAGCCTATCTTTAGGTTCATGAGGCGGTCTTCAAAAACATTTTCATGGAAAATGTATGTTATGAAAAGACCATAGATTTCAATTTTTTTCCACCAAATAAACTTGTACTTTAAATTTTTCTGCAAACTCTTGAAGTCTCCTTATAATTAGGTCTTTAATTTCCTTCAGGGATGTTTTATAGCTTTTAGAAAATTTATCTATTCCTTTACTATATATTATTCTATCTTGATAATAATCAATTTGTGATATGTTTTGATATCTGGTATATTAAATCCTTTTACAGAAAATTGACTATTTTTGACCAATTGTCATTCCATAATTATTAAAATTTGTACTTTCTTATATTCTTACCATATTTTATTTTATTTTTACCCTCTTAACAAATTTTGTGTATGGTTCAATATTGTTAACTATAAACACAAAGTTATACAGCATATTTATAGAACTTTTTAATCTGCCAGTTTATAATTTTTTAAACCAGCTATCCAAGTTTTATTTATAAAAACATAATGTTGAGGCCAGTAGGTGGCATGGAGGTTAAGGCACTTGGTCCCATATGGTTAACTGGGTGATTCAAGTCCTGGGCCTGGTAGCTTGAAAATCACACTGGGCACATGTGCATGCATGCCCACTATCCAGAGGAGATTGGAATAGACAGGACTGTGGTGTGGCCATCCCCTGGAGTAATCTCTCACTTTCTCTTTCTCTCTCTCTCTCTTTCTCTCTCTCTCTCTGACAAGTGTATACCCTGTAACAAGAATTTTAAAAACTAAGAAAATGCAATTTGATTAGTATTAGAATAAATCTACAAACCATGGTGCTTCAAGAATTATAATATCTCCTCATTAATTTATATCTTCTTTAATGTGTAAGAGAAATATTTTATAATTTTCTCTTTAGTGTTCTTGTATATTTTCTAAATTTATTCATAGATATTCAACACTTTCATGATATTGCAGTTCTATTATTTTTCTTACTGTCATGGGACACTGAAGTCCACTTGCTTCTTATATCTCAATTGTCCATTATAATTATCTATAAATATTATCTTCTATATACATAATTATCTGTGAACAGTGACTGTATAATTTTTTTAGATAGTTATTTGTTCTTTAGTATTAGATGCGCTACTTAGAACCTCCAACATAGAGTTGAATAAGGTGATAATAATAGGTACCTTGGACTTATTCCTGATCTCAGAGGAAGTTATCACATTTTATCATAAAGTATGATATTTGATATAAACTATTAATTTTATTTATTTATTAAACTTTATCAAGTTAAGTGAATTTTTCATATTTTGCTCCTTTTATCCCCATTAGCTGATAAATGTTATCAAATATTTTTTATGCATCTACTGGACTGACTATTATCATCATTTTTAAATATTGTGGTGAAATCTTTAATTTTCTAATATTCCAAATTTTAGTTGATGCAAATCTAATTAATCATTCTCTATGTACACCTGAACTTTGTTTTTCTAACATATATTAGAAATTCATTTTATGTATGTGAATGAGAATGATGACCTATTTGTTTCTTTTGTTTTTGTTTTTTGAATCTTTGTCAGGTTTTATTATCAAGATTATCCTAGCTTCATAAACTGAAGTGGAGACTACTATTTCCTTATAAACTCTCCCAAAGAATTTTTTAAAACATTAATTTTCTTTTTAAATATTTAGCAGAAATGTATTGTCCTGTTTGGGGACCTTGGTAGATACTAAGCATATGACCCATGACAATGAAACTGTCTTATAACATGAAGTCCCCATCACGCTGTGAATCCAAACAGAGGTCGCAAATCACCAGACATAGCTAGCTTCTCTGTAGTGACCCAGAAATGGTATATATGGAAACAGACACAATATGAACAAGTTAGAGGCTTGCAACTCCATAAAAATGTCTTGGAAATGTCTCTTGGACTCTCAGGTATATCATCCAAGGAGCCATTGCTTCTACTGGTCCAGCAGGGACCAGTAGATCATGCATGAGCCGGGTTCATTAATAGCTTCTCTAATTAACTTCAACAGTAATGGATGAGAACAAGGTTATACTCCAACCCAACAGAGAATTTTCCTTCACTGATCATGGTGTAAGATGACTGGCACAATGGATAAAGCTTTATGAAACATGGATGACTATCCAAGCCACTCTAGCAAATAAACCATATTATATTTTCCCTGACTAATGGCTTGGTTGTTTGGTCAGACTGGAATCAGACCTGGACTGACACATAAACTAAGCCCTATGGAATGAGATAGTTGGATAAAAGTTTGTTATCCAGCTAACACACTTTTTGTTACCAATGTGAGTGCTCATCTAAAGGTCTATGCACTGATGAATAGGAATATAATCCATGAGCAGTTTGTGCTTCTCAGCAAAGTACAGAGGTGGAATTATTTGCCTACAAGGACCTCAAAAATAATGACCACCAATTTGAAGTCTTGAGTTCATTTTCCTTAATGTGGCCCTGTCACTTTGCCTTTGCATCCTCAGAATAAAGCTACCGGTATATTAAATAGAAATTTTTATTAGACTACAAAAGGATCCAAGTCAGAAGAGCTGATGGTGAGGAATTACACTAACAGATAGGACATAACCAACTCTGGGCCTGAAAGCACAAATATGGGGGATTGAGGAAAAAAGATCTAACCTCACTTTCACAGAGTAGTCCATACAACTTTTGCCTTGCTAGATTCATTGGTTTGGCAGTCCTGGGCAATTACCATCACCTGGAGATTTTAATAAAACCATTAATATGTTAACTACTATTTAATTCTGAAGATAAATATCTGATTGTTCTGCCACTGAATATCACAGACAGACATTTCTCCACAATGGATGTTTCTGGTACCTCAGGTATCCCAACCTTAAAAATCTGGATTCAATTTATTCCTGCAAGAGTTTTAACACCACAGGAGCAAAATACCTGCATAAATGTCAAGTCATCCATGTCAAAAATGAATAAAGTTGGAACATCTTGAGGAGATACTAAATCCACCATCAGGACTATTTCAAGAGTGATGCTGGTAGTATTCTTCTCTACCGTACTTTTCTCTGCTCTATGTGAACTCCATTCCACTCAAGGATTCTGCTTACCAGGAGGAACTTCTATCAGGTTTACTCCCATGGAAGTCAAAGACTCTTTCATTCCCAGCACTATGTGAACTCATTTGGCGTATTATTTCCCTTATGGAAAACATCGTTCTACCGACGTAGCATATGTATATGGGCCATTGATGAGAGATTTTCATTCAAAACAGCACTCTCCTCAGTTGAGCATACCACATTAGGCCAAGTAACTTGGGGGTTCCAAATGCAGGCCGTCCCAGTTACTCAGGAGAGTTTCTAGGTGGCATTACCACCCTCCGCTCATATTCATACTCTAAGAAGTTATTCCCATTGTCAAGGCTATCTGAGTCAAAAAAGTTGTGTTTACAATGTTCTTGACCCTGTTTTAGGCCCATAATGATACTACTTCAGCTTTGGAGGCAGAGCAGAACAGCCTCAACATCTTGACCCAAGGAGGATTGGATAGCTCCATAGGCCTCAACTTCCTGCTGGCTAATCAAGGAGAAGCTTATGCAGTTACCAATGCATTATGTTGCACCTGAATTGGTGAAATTGACAAAGTAGAACAGTCCACTACTAGTCTTGGGCAGTTGGCCCCCTAGTTCTCTATAATAGATCCTAACTGGGTATGAGACATCTTTTTCTGCCTTGGTCATACTTGGGGTTCATTTCCTCCCAGTTGGTCTGATCATCTTACTTGGTGTGATTTTGAGCATGACACTAGACTGCTATCGTTCTGACAGATTTATGGTTGTGGTCACATCCCCTCAATGTCCACTTCACTTGAGTCCATAATATGGTAGCTTGTGCTTTTTTCTAGGACCCTAAGAAGTCAAAGGATAGAGAGAAGTACTCTAGCTCCAGACCAAAATACTATGTGTGATCTTCCAAGTATGACCATAGACAACGGCTCTGCCTGATCCATCTCACAGAAATGCAGACAGGGTTTGGACAGGAACTGCTGCATCATACTTGGTACATTCTCATGTTGTATGTTTTTGAAGAAAATTGTAGTCAAGGGTTCAGATTCCTCCTACTTTTCTAGCAGATTTGATATGTGTGTATATATATATATATATATACACAAAATCTTGTTTATATGCACATGTGTGTACCTAGCTTGGGTACTTCCTTTCAGAGGCTTCCTTATCAATGGCCTCATCTGATACACTTCTCTACATGGACTTAGTACTTTTTCCCTCCTATCTCTTTGTGTTGTAGAAAGTCAGAACAACTTTTCATCTCTTGAATGAACATTTATTTCAGTTTGACATGTTATACTAATTGACCAACTTGACACCTGATTACTTGGCAGGTTGTTGTCACCAGATTAAAAGGTGAACTCATGTAAATTTCTCAGAAGAGTGCCTAACAAAGACAAATTCTTTCTATTTAATCTATGTAATAATATGCTTTTGTAGAATGCTTTAATATACAGCCAGCAGGTGGCGTAGTAATTGAGGTGTTGGGACTCCCATATGGCCAGTACCTCAAGTGGGTAACCGATCATGGTTCAAGTCCTGGACCTGGCAGTTTGAGGATAATGCTTGGTACATGTGCATGTGTGCCCAAAAATAACAATATACAGTTTCAATTTTTATTCTTATGTAAGTTTTAAGATGTTAGATCTTGTTTTCTGATATTTTACAGATGTGTTTTCACAAGTGATATGCTTTATGCAATATATTTATAAATGGAAACTTGGGAATCTGTATACTCTTATTTATAAATATGTGAAGATTTATAAATTGGTCTCTGGTTATTGATCTGTTCAATTTTAAGTTGATTTTTAATACTGTGTGGTTAGAGCATAACCATTTATCCTATAATTTTTGTGATGACAGATTAACCAGATACAACAAACATCAAGGATTTTTCTCTTAAAACACTTCTTTGTTTAAAACAAAACAAAACAAAAAATCAACTTTGTTTTCTTTTAAAAGCTATTTTTATTCTTGGTTTCCTAAAATTTTATTAATATAAGTCTAATAAATATCTAGGTCAAAAGAATTATAATAATATAGATAACATGTACTTTATGTGGATGGACAGTTGATGCAAGGAATTATAGTAATTCAAATAGAAAAATTATTCTCAAATTTAGCAATCAGTAGTACTTTCATTTCTCTCCAGAAAAGAATGAAAATTATTTCCTTATAGATTTGAATAAAAAATCACACTCTTACATTCAAGTATATTTTACATTGTGACGGGATTGAAAAATGTGGCATATGTACACTATAGAGTATTCCTCAGCCATAAAGAACAATGAGGCTCTGTTATTTGATGCAAAAAGGATGAATATAGAAGATTAAATGCTAAGTGAAGTCAGACTATAAAACACTGTATATCCCTGCTCAATATATACCAGATGTCTGCATTCTATGGCAATTACAGACTTTCTCTTCAACTTTCTCTCAATTTTTCTCAGAAGAGAATTCAATCTCCAGTCTATTGGTGAGAAGAGAATCACTCTCACACATTGTATATACTTCTGCTAGTCTATTTTGGAATCTTGGCTCCATATCTCTTGCAAAGTGGGAATTCTGTGAGTCAGGAATCCTCTCTTTGGTTGGCTAATTCAAAGAAAGGTAGAGACTGAAAGGAAAACTCATTTATTCAGGGGACTATCCTATGTTTTTGACAGTTTTACTAGAACTAAAGAAGGGCCAGCAAGTAACTTGGAGGTTAAGGCGACTGGATCCTATATGGCCAGTTGTGTGGTTCAAGTCCTAGACCTGGTGGCTTGAAAAAAATAAAAACATGCCAGGCATGTGACCATGTGTGCCCAAGATCCTAAGAGGAGAATGGAGGAAAAGGGATAGCAGTATAGTCATCCCCCTAGGGAAGAAAGCTCTCACTTTCTTTCAGTGTCTCTGGCAAGTTCATGTGCTCTACAGAAAAAAAAAAAAAAAAGGAAGTGAGTGAGAAGAGAGAGAAGAAAAATCAAAATGAAAAGAAAAATATTGTAATGAAGACCCACATGCAACTTTTGCCAACTGGTTTATAAGCCAGAGATTAACATAAATGTTTTGGGACCAGCAGATGGCATAATGATTACATTGCTCCACATAGTCAACTGCAGTTTGAGTCCTGGACCAGGCAGCTTAAATTCACACCAGGCACATGTGCATCTGTGCCCAAAATCCCAAGAGGAGAATGGAGGAGAAGGGAATGTGGTGTGGCATCCCCCGTGGGGGGGGGGGGGTTTTTTCCTTTGTGTTGTGGTGTGGCATCCCCCGGGGGGGGGGGGGGTATTTCTCACTTTCTGTCTCTGTCTTTCCAGCAAAAATACCTAAAAGTTTCAAGAAAACAGCCAAAAGTATATATATATTTTTGAATGGTATACTGTTGGTTCAAAGCTAATAGAAATGAAGCAGAAACCAACTGGAATCTTATTTTGATCCTTAATTTCAACTGCTTCATATGAGTAAGGTGGATGTACGTAAATTTTTAAACTGTGGTAAACAAATCATATCACCACACATAGTAGAGGACTGGGATGGAAACTGAAAACAATACAAGAAAGATGGAGGCAGAGAATAAAATAGTATACTGCCTCACATGAAGTTATAGAGAACTTCGATTTTCTCCTAGTTTACACATATCATCAAAAAGAAGTACCCTAATGGGCATTAAGAAGAGAACTAGATTACAGTATAATCACTATTCATTGTAACCCAGAAAAGTATGTAATCCAACAGTCATATAGTGGACCCAACAGGTGGTGTTGTGGTTAAAGCAAGGCTGACTGCAGTTCAAGACCAGGTTCTGGTACCTTTTCTCTCTCTCTCATCTTAATCTGGTCAAATTAAAAAAATAAATGATAAATAATTTTTTTAAAAAAATATTCATGTAGTAGTCTACAATGTCATGTAAGTATGGATTTAAGCTTTTTTAATAAATGAAATCACTACAAAGAATTACAAAATTTTATTGTTAAAAATTCCTTCATTATAAATTAAAAATCCAAGTGAACTCCTTCCATTCCTTCCCACACCAAGAGTCCACAAATATGATTGGAGAAAGTTCATTTCAAAAGATGGCTTTTAAATAGATAAAAGATGATATTCATAGACATCAGCCCAAGCTCCAGTAGACAGTTCAGTTCTCAAGGAGCCAGAGTACTGGTATTAAAATTGCCTCCCCACCCAGAATTCATAGGTCAATATCTACACTTAACTTAGAGGGATAAAATGTATGTTGTCCATCAGGGGGAAAGTTATTCCTATAATAAAATAAAAGAAACAGTCACGAAATAGTAGTGATGGGAAACTCTCACACAAAGAGACTTCAGAAAGCTCATGGGAAAAAATTGAAATTAAAGTATGAGTTTATTTAGTGCAAAAAAATTGAAATCCATGCATAGTTTTTTTTTTTCATAAAGTTCATTTCCCATGAACTTTCTAAAGACTCCTCATATAACTAGAGAGTCATTGATGCATACTAAGGTGGGAACATGGGGAAAGAGGACATCAATTTTAAAACAAGTATAGCAGATATGTAATTTGTATATACAATTACTAATAAGTGTTTATAAGTTTTGCATAAGCAATATCACAAGTTTTATTTTAAAATATCAATTGATATATAGAAAAAAAAAAAAGATCTGTCTCAGCTTGTATACTGAGGGCCAGAGGCTATGAGTCGTCCCTTAATTAAAAGGGCTTTTAATTATGACTTAATTAAAAAGGGTTTTCTCTTTCAGGCATTCAGTTCCCAGAACAAAACACTGATGTTAGTTACCATACATGTTATTATATATATATCAATTGCGTGTATATCAACTTCATGAAAATTCTTAGTCCCATTCATATGTATGTTACAGTCACCAAAGATTTTTCCCCAGCTGGTTTGGGATTGATAAAATAGCAGTTTTTCAATTATGCCCTCAATAGCTATGTTTTAACTGAGAAAATAATGAGAAATGCTTAGACACTTACATCCCTAATCACTGTAGAAATTCATGATGATTTATCTAAAATAATTGAAATTAGGATCTCAAAGACATAGCACTCCTCTGTCCTTTGTTTAACTATTCACAATAGACAAGATGTGAAAAACAGCTTAAATATCCATTGGCTGCTAAATGAATGCAGAAAAATATGTGGAATACTATTCAGCCTTGAAAAAGAAGAGATTTCTGCAATATGAGGACATTATGCTAAATAAAACAAGCCAGTAACAGAAATAAATACTACATGATTATACTTAAATGAGATATGTAAATTAGTCAAATCCACAGAATCAAAGAGTTTAACGGTGGTTTCTAGGATCTATGAGATGGGGAAAATGGGGACTTACTAATCAACAGGTACTAAGTTTCCGTTTTGCAAGATGAATAAGCTCTAGAGAGCTGCTGTACAATATTGTGCCTATGGGCAACAATCATGTACTGTATACTTACAAATTTGTTAAGAGGATAGATATGTTGTGTTGTTACAATAAAATAAAATGCAAAAATAGATCATCGTGGTTACAATGATTCCGAGCTGAAATCCTGTGGGTACATGGTACACAATGTGGGGTGAATGTCACCACTCACTAAACCCTTGCTTTTTTCCTTACATGTATTAGAAAATGCTGACAGTGCAAAGTCAATATACTTACCCAAATGTCACTCCTGAATGGGTTCCTGAGTTTTCCTGTTGTTGTGAAGTTGTGTTACTTTTCCTCATTGACTTTTTGTATGCAGGGCTGTTGTTCCCAATCATGTTATTTGGATAAATGAATAAAACCCTTCTGGAAAAAAAAAATTTATATATAGATTTGGCACATGTATATACTATTGGGAGGGTGGTGATGAAGGTGGGATTGTGGTTAGAATTTTAAGTTATAGAATACGAATCAACCAACTTTTGGGGGAAATGAAAATGTATACTTCACAGAAGGAAAAGCTCTTATAGTAATGTTTAATAGAACTCCTTAACCCCAGATAATATTATTGGGGCCCAAAGTAGATTTCATAGAAGCGTCAGATATCAGAAACATAATACATGGCTGAAATAGTTTTGTTATCTCTAGAAATAGCTCTGTTATCTCTAGTCTTCTCAACACATGTCTTCAGAGAATGGTTAGAGACATACAGTTTTGAGTGCTTGACTTATAATAAAGAGTGCATGGGTCACTAAAATTCTCCTTCCCTTTATGAAGCCAAATAGCGATGTTTTACATCAACCCCTCAAACACTAGAGTACCTAGTGAAGAAGACTGACATCTTACTCCCAACTGGTTATCTACTCATGCAGTAGAATGGCGCAGGAAAGATTGCAAGAATAGAAGAGGGGGGCAGATTAGAACATTCCCTTACCATTCAGCAGAGCATAGTTAGGAGATTATTCCTCAAATTTCAGGTTTCTACCTCTTTATCTAGGATACCACCCCCAAATATTTGTCAAATGGAGAGGAAATCCCCAGAAAACAAGATGCTACATAAATATATATATAAATATGATGAATATAGATGAATGATGATAACCAAGATAGAAAACAGAGGCTGAGGAGGAAGGGCTAGGGTGACAGTTCTGTGGAAGAGATAAAACTTTATCTAGATTGTACCTCAGAAATTCTGCAGTAGAGTGACCTTCCCCTATAGGTTCCCAAAAAAACTCATTCATAATTTGAAAAATGTTTACCCTTCAGAGTTTAGGGCATATTAACTAGCCAGTGTTACTAAAAATAAACCACAATTATACCACGGAACTCAAACATTTGTGTCTCCCAATTTCTTTTGTTGTCTGTCATATTTGAACACAGCAAGTTGCAGAAAAACCAAGGAGAAAATATTCATAGTTTAATACTGAGTCCTCTCCAAGTTCTTTGTACACTGAGTTGGAAGTATATTTAAAGAAAGACATATTTAATTTCATATAAAATTAAGATGGACACTAGACTTACGTTTTCACAAATGAGAAGGACCAACAATGCTATTAAGTAACAGAGAAAGGAGATTTTACACGGCATAGTTGATAGTCAGTGATATTTAAATAAATGTAGCTATTTAATTTCTATTTCTCTAGTCTCCACAGAGCTTGAACTGTTCAATAATAGGTTGCACTGAAAACACCAGGGACCAGGCAGTGGTACAGCAGAAACACAACTGGACCCACACAGGAAAAGTCCTGGGTTTGTATTGTCGGACTTCCCTGAGTACACTGGACACACGTGTGTGCCCATTCATGAGCTAGGCTAGTTTAGACTGATGATGGATCTTGGCACAGAGACTTTGTTGGGGATGTCTCATATTCTTTATTGGAAAAAAATAAAATCAGGAAAGAAATGCGATTTACAAAAATAAGATAAAACTCCAAGTGCACAGAAATTAGATCTACATCTATAGACTCCTCTTCATTCTCTTATATCAGGAGACATTCTAATCGAATTAGAAGAAAATATTTACCTCTAGCAAGTCTTGATTTTTATATCTCAGAGCAAATTGCCAGAGACTGACTCCATTTTAGTTTAAAATGTTGGAGAAATACTGAGAATTTGAATCTTTCGGTCATCCCCAACTTTGACCCAATTGTCTGTAGGCACATGCTATGTTTGTATAAGAATTAAGAGCTCCTGTTTTAGACACTGGAATGGGTAAGTTTGGGGTGGCAGGTACAGAAAAAGAGCACCTCAAAGAAGTTTACCAATACAAATATTCTCACATACTATCTTTGTTGACTCTATTCTTCAACTCTTACATGTTAAGCCTTGGCTAACAGGAAAAAGCAGACAATTCCAAACTTGTGTGGCATATAAAACTCGGAACTATTTGTTTTCATATCAACTGATTTTATAAGTAATTATTAAACATAAACCATTCAAATTTATAGCACTGACCCATGAGTCTAAGGATTACTGGCATCTCTTGATACTTCTAGAGGTAATTTATGAGCGCTGAGAACTCAGGATCTAAACCAACTGAGCGGACTTCTGGCTGAACCATATTGTCAGCTAACAGTACATACTTCAGTAGGTGAGCCCCATCATTTATTCAAAAGATACTGAGAAAATCAACTGACTGTTTAGATCTCACATGACTAGCAGAACTAGGTAGATTAAACTGGACCCAAAGCGCAAACTCAGCATACTGTCCAACAGTTTTACCAGAACACCTAGCAGGCAAAGTTAATATTAGATTACCTTAATTTCAAGGGTCTCCTACACGTACCTTTGAATACAGCATGATATATGAAAGTAAACACCGATATCTAAATTCATTGGTACATAAGTGATGAAACTTTCAAGGAGAATACCCCATGGACGCACCTAAAGAGATAAAAGAGTGTAAAAATCAGTTATTTTAATTAGGTCTGAGCAATACAGACTAATTTATGAATAGAACATATGCATTCTCCTTGTTTACATCACTATATAAATTAGATACAAAGTAGAAAAACAGAAAAGGAATAAAAAGTCTGTTTTTAGAAAAAATATCAAATAATTTGTGGCACAGCATGAGGGATATTTTATTTGTTTGGCAGTTAAGTCTTCACAAACAATATTTGAGATACCACAGTCACTTAGGAGTAAGGGTTAGATTTATGCAAACCTGGGTTACAGGATGAACAATGCAAGTTATTCCTGGTGCAAGATTTGGCTAAATACTTGACAACTTCGGAACAGATTGTATTTATAGACTAGAGATACTATAAAACAAGTTTTGGCACACTTTCTGAAATGGACCAGTGAGTAAATGCAGAAACAAATGGACACAGGATGGTTTAATCCTGCTCCTTTACTTCCTCTCTCATGGTTTAATGTCACAGAATAACCAATTTCTGTTGTTAGTTGTAGTGTCCTTGCACACTTGTGAGTGTCCTTGCACTTGTGATGTAATTATGACTTTGCTCTTCTAGGCATGTAACATGCATGTGCATTTGTGACAGCTTGGTTTTACCAAAGAACCACTATTGTCTGCAGCCCGCTTTAAGAGAAAGGAAGCAGCCAGCTTAGTGAGCCAACTAGCTATTCTTGCTCAGCTCAGTTTTGGTTCCCTGAACCAAGGCCTGAGGTAGGCCTCAGCTCAGCTCAGCTCAGCTCCGTTTATTGTAACTCCAAGAGGAAGGAAGCACTTTGCAGGCGTTACTAAGAGTTCTTTACACTCCCCAATAACTCTACCAATAAAAAAAAAAAAAATCTTGTAACTCCAAGCAGGAGGAAGCACTTTGCAGGTGTTACTAAGAGTAACCCAGTAATTCTACCAATAAACAAACAACATGACATCAATGACTTGCATCTTTTTCCAGTTCCCTGTGTCTTGATTTGACCATCCTTCAGAAGAGGAA
Organism: Tupaia belangeri chinensis; assembly: GCF_000334495.1. NCBI lineage: Eukaryota > Metazoa > Chordata > Mammalia > Scandentia > Tupaiidae > Tupaia > Tupaia belangeri. Next base: position 1,285,425 of record NW_006159688.1, on the reverse strand, counting down.
GAACATAGCAAAACAGTAAATATTTCAGTCTTTGCAAATCATATTGTTTCTATGGCACACTTATTTTATCACTGTAGTGTGAAAACAGAATGACTAGATAAAAGAATTTCATCAGATCACTAAGTGCCCATTTCTCTCCCTTCCCCTCAAAACTCCTATCTTTTCCTTTTTGATCTTTTTTCTTCACGGTTTCTTCACCCAGGGATGACTCATTGAAATCTTAGAACCAATCTGCTTACAGACTGCCTCTTTATAATTCCAATGAAAAAGACTGTTCTGATTCCCTAGAAAATCTTACAAAAGTCCTGGAAAGTTTCCCTGAGATCTGGCAGTACTATCTGAATGGACAATTGGCATAACCTTTTCATTTGTCTCTCAAATATTTCTTAAACATTTGCATTTTATTTAAGCAGTATTTGTAGAACATTTGCTATTCACATGATAATATTCGGGGTATTGGGGATACATCAGTAATCAAAGGCATGAGTAATATATCTGGATTTAGAGTCACTTCACCTAAATCATATATACAGGTGGGTAGTGTGACATGGGGCCAGACAGGAAAACCAAGCTCCAAGCTGCATTATTAAATGCAGCAAGAAGTTAACAAAAAAGCAAAATCCACAGATGTGAGAGAGATCAGACCTTAGCACTGACACTCCATTCAAATTCAGCTGTTCCAGTGAGCGAGTTCTTAATGTAGCTGCTGTCTCAACAGCTCTGGCTCTAAAAAAAGACATAATACTATCTAGTCAACAGGGCTACAATGAAGACTAAGTAGGTAAATCACCTGGCACTAAGTGAGGGCTATTTATTAATTAGTATAACCTGCACTAGATATTATGATGCTCAAACGAACTGAAACCTCTAAATACTCATTAACAAACAGGCAAATAACTGATTAATGAGTGTGACTTATTCCTCTTATTCTCTCTCTCTCTCTCTCACTCTCACTCTCTCACTCTCTCTCTCTCTCTCTCACACACACACACACACACAAAATTCTGATCCATTTTATTCAGAAACTGGGATTTCACATTTCTGGTTTTAACTATACAGTAGCTATGTAACCTTACATGTTCTATTTCAGTTGGAATTTTTAGACAACAGCGAGGTGGGGGGGGGGGGACTGGATAGGGTGTTTCAAATAAAATGTTTCTCACAAGTTATACTTCATTACCCAGAATATAAAACAGAATATAAAATTTCTCCATCAAAGGCAAGACAGATGTGTTGGCAGAAGTTAGATAAATAAATGCATAGTATTTAAAGTCCCACATCTTACCTAATATCTCTTAGACCCTGAAATGATCCCCAAACTTTAGAGAGTAGACAGTATTATATTTGCTATAAATCAGTTTACAATTAAATTTTAATAGCACAGCTTTAGTAATTGCCTGTGGCTCTACAAAGAAAAAAAAAACACCAAAGGACATATTATTTGTTGAAGTAATAATTGTTCTTACTTCAGATTTGATTCCACAAGAATGGATAGGATAAAGGAACTCAAAGAAATCCAACAGCTCTCCAGTTACAGGACAACCAGTTCCTAGATATAGCTCATAATGCCGGGGTAGCTGGTAATTCAAATAAAGTCTTCTTTTAATTCTGACCTGCAGCCAATATTCATTACAAGCTGTAATCACTGATGAAAGGAAAAAAAAAAAAAAAAAAAAGAAGAAGGAAATTGTCAGTTACCACATGTATAACCAAATAGCTCCAAAAACATTCAGTCTCATAGTCAACCTGAATTTCAACCCGACAGGGAAAATATTTTTATTCTACTCCTATATTTTCCACTGAGAAATCTTGAATAAATTATTTAATGTCATATGGCTCAATTTCTTCTTCTGAAAGTATAAGAAATCCTAGGATCACAAAAATATCTTTGAAGTATTTTTAAGCATAACTGATCTGAAACAGAGATGGAAACGTTTCAATACTTGATTGGAGACACTTGGAAAAATCCATCAGCTGATTTCATTTGTAAAATATTTGATACTATTAACAGTACTTTGATATGCTGTTAAAAGTAAAGACATCTACTGCAATAAATGCAATAACATTGCATTGACTCTCTACAGTAAATTTTTCTTGTAGACTGCTAACTCTGTCAACTCTGTATGTTGTTTTCTTGATCTTATTTAATTATTTCTGCATGAAGTCAATTTTATTATTATTCCACACTTATAAATTAACTAAGCAGCAGAACCAGATTAAAACATATGCAGAATCTATTCAGAGCAATCTCCACTGCTTGACACATTGCAGTCTCTCTTGCTTTCCCCATTGACTCTAAATGTTTCTGATTCTACAAAGTGATGGCATATCTCCAGGCAAAAGAAAATTAGAACTTCAAAATGTTTTCAAATAAAGGACAAAATAACAGTAACTGGAGGTCATCTTAAAATGGACTCAAAAGGAAATACAAGTAGTGAAGTTACTTGGATAAAAAGTGCATCTGGGGACCAGCAGTTAGCATAATGGCTATGTTGCTGAACTCCCACGTAGTCGACTGCAGTTTGAGTCCTGGACCCAGTGGCTTAAACTCACGTAGGGCACGTATGCGTGCGTGCCCAAGATCCGAAGGGGAGAACAGAGGAGAAAGGATTGTGGCGTGGCCATCCCCCCTTGAGAGGTGATTTCTCGCTTTCTGTCTCTCTGTCTCTTTCTGTCTTTCTGGTGAGTGCACACTCCTTATAGCAAAAACCTCTAAAAAAAAAAAAAATGTGCATCTGAGTAGAAAGTCATTAGCTATTAGCAGTTGAGCACCGGTTTCCAAAATACAAACTTCCAAAGTCAACAGTAAGAAAGCATGCTACTGCTTGAAGTGCCACCCTACAACATTCCCTTTTTTCTTACCATTCTCAAAACCATGAATCAATTCAAAGATCATGACAAGCCCTACTAACACAGTAGAGATCTTCATCACTCCAGATCTCAGTCCAAGTTATCACAGGAAACAGTGAATCAAGTCAGCCTCCCCAGGTGTTTATAGACCCCTTGTCTCCTCAGCTGTGGAGGATAATTTATCATCCTTAGCACAGTCAAGGCCCTTAGCACAATTTGCTTTTCCACTTCACAGTTGAAATTGTTATAATGATAATGACACAGAAAGTCAGAGGGCAGTATGTATAGTTGTTCTAGACCATATATATAGTATATATAGTTGTTCTAGACCCAAATTGTGTCTTACTAAGCAGAGGAATGGGTCTGAAACTGTGTCTTACATAACATTTGATATGTCTCTATTGGACTGTTAAGAGCAGGAATTTGCAAGCTGATTTGAGAATTTCCACATGTGTAATACTGGGGAATCATTTGGGAACTGATTGATGATACTGTGCATCATAACCACCATAGTTCCTGTGAAAAATGACTTTCTTGGCCCCATGGCCAAACATGATGATCCAGGAAGGCTAAAATTGAGACCTATTTATAGTTACCTCTAACAAGCTCCAGGAGATTCTGATTCAGGTAAATAAATCAATATTACTGTAGTCTAACCTTCAGGGAAAGAAATACATTTTTCTGGTTAAATTTTTCTTTTCCAAAGAGTATTTTTATTATAACTGTAAACATCTCCGGGGAACTGAAGGAAAGTTCTCCAAGAGCATTTTTGCCCTTTGGAGGGATGATTTCTCACTTTCACTGTCTCTGTCACTCTCATTCTCTAGTGAGCACATGCACCCTAAGGGGAAAACCTCTTCAAAAAAAAACAAACAACAACAACAAAAAAACACCTAATAATGGATATTATGTACTTAATTTTGAAAATTTATAAATATTCCCCCAGAAAATGTTTCCATTCTGACTCTGGTTATCATCCTGAGGACACTGAGATGTGGAGGAAGGGGAAACATTATGAAGGGGATGAACGTTATCTTGTGAAGATTCTGCCTTAAGTGAGTTATTTGTAGACTCTTCAGGCAAGGGAAAACTGTTCTCTAGAAGAGTGGAGTTGCAACTTGTATTATCCAGAGGCTTTAGGCTACTCAGTTTTCAAGTTCATGCATATGATTGACTTCATCCAAGTTTTCATTGTCAACATTCTCCCCTCTCAGGACTCTGACTGGTAAAAGTCAAAACTGTGCATTTGGTGTCTTTCCATTTTATCACTCCTAAAATTATGTCCTGAAGGTCAGCCCCATATTGCAGCGGTTGATGGCCATGATCCCACATGGCTGACTGACATTCGAATCTCTGCCCTGGCCTCTTGAGAAACCATGCTGGGTATGTGTATGTGGATGCCCCAAATCCTGACAGGATGGAGAAATGAAAGGAAAAGGACTGCAGAGGTAACCACAGTCCACTAGGGGAGCAGGGTAGTATCTTTCTCTTTCTCTCTGGTGAGTGCACCCACACTTGGATGATTTGAAACAAAGTATATCCTGAGCCATATATTAAGCATGATCTGTCCTGGGGCTGCAGAGGATTCTTGTTCACTTTGAAAGTAAAATGGAGGCGTTTGGACTTCTAGACTGATGTCCAAGAGGGCTCACTTACTTGACTGGCAATGGAGGCTGATTGTCAGCTGGGAATTTAGCTGGACTGTGGAATGGGAATCGTATACAGAGTCTATCGATGCAGTGGACTCCTCAAAGCTTTGTTATGGTAATACCAAATGGCCTAGGAATTAGTAGATGGTAGTGTTTACCATTAGTGAAGAATGTTTTGGTACTGGCTGCTCACCATGCTAAGTAAATGGAAAATAGATACAAGAGTATAATATAAAAATTATTTAAGTGACTGGGATAGCAGGATGCAACTTATTTAGACTAGTTATTTTCTTTTGTCCTAGCTTGTCCACATGGGCATATGAAAGTATGTGGTTGGATTGAAAACATGGTAAACATTCCAGCATGAGGTGGATTGCGATGGGGGAGCAAAACGAGGGGGAGAACACCATAGCACACTTGTAACTCTCTCACCTTACGGAAGAATTTTTCCTTCTATATTTAGGTCAAAATAAACACGAAGACTTACTCTCATTATCCATTTACTTTTTTAAACATAGACCCTAAATGCATTTGAACCATGTGAAACTCTTATTAAAATACAACCTCCGATGAAAAAGTCTTGGGTTGGACCTGAGTTTTGTCGTATTCTTTGTTGAAGATGATGAATATGGAAATATCCTCAACTTGATTGTCACATACCACATGCATGCCTTGGAAAAACATATTGTACCCATAAAGATGTACAATTAAACATAAATAAGACATTGTAAAATAAAAATATGCATACATTTTTAAAAGAAAAAAGAAATTCTAAGGGTCCAAATAGACTGTTGTATTTAATCAGGAGAGAATATATGTGATCAATATTAGTAAAAAAATTTAAAAAAATAAAAACTTGATAAACTATATTAACTATTAACTATCTTAAATACTATAGCAAAATAACCATAATAACCTCTCTGTAGTGGCATTGAGACTATTTTACATTATTTACATTGTTTTTATAATTATAATGAGCAGTATAAAAAAATCTAATTAAGGGAACCAGCAGTTAGTGTAATGGCTATGTCGCTGGACTCCCACATAGTCGACCGTGGTTCACGTCCCGGACCCGGTGGCTTAAAACTCATGCCGGGCATGTGTGCGTGCGTGCCCAAGATCCCGAGAGGAGAATGGAGGAGAAGGGATTGCAGCGTGGCCATCCCCCCGGGGGGTGATTTCTTGCTTTCTGTCTCTATGTCTCTGTCTGTCTGGCGAGCGCACGCACCCTATAGTGAAAAAAACCTCTCCAAAAAAAAAAAAAATCTAATTAAAAGCTTTACAAATAAGTTTGTTTTAATAAAACACAGACATGGAATTTCAGATTCTAGGGAAATAATGAGAATTTCCTAAACCTAAATATCTCCTTGCATTTTCCAGAAGCCATTCAGAAAAGAATAAAACCATTTCCTATACCTATAGCAAACCTAGAAGTAGAGAACACTACCAACTTCAAGTAGTACTTCAGGAGAGATATAAACATCCAAAACCAGTTTCAGAGGCCTAACTCTGTCTTCTAGAAGCCAGACAGTCAGCCTTTTTTTGGTTTTTGGTTTGTTTTTGTTTTGTTTTGTTTTGTTTTGTTTTTGAGAGGTTTTCACTATAGGGCACGTGCACTCACCAGACAGACAGAGAGAGACAGAGAGACAGAAAGGAGAAATCACTCCCCAGGGGGATGACCGCACTGCAATCCCTTCTCCTCCATTCTCCTCTTGGAATCCTGGGCACACATGCACACATGCCTGGTGTGAGTTTTAAGCCACCGGGTCCAGGACGCAAACCGCGGTCTACTACATGGGAGTCCAGTGACAGCTATTACGCCAACTGCTGGTCCCAGTCGGTCAGCTTTAGTAACATTGCAGTAGGACTTTTCCAGCTACCCCTGCATATGTTACCCCTGCATATGTTACCCCTACATTACATACGAAGAAACGGAGGCAAAGATGAATCCTAAAAAGATCACGCAGTGAGTGTAAATTCCCATTAGCAGGAGAAAAAATGTTTATTAAATTTGATTTCTGTATAATAAAAAGTTCCTTTGTCAAAAGTAGTGATAAGAAATGTCTGCCTTATAAAAATTGAAGATTACTAAAAACACTTAAAACACATGGTATCCATAAGAACTCTGTCTTCTTCAGAAGATTGCTACAACTTAGACTTATTGCTTCTCCGTCTTCAGGCAGCCACAGTTGCTTCATATATCACATTAGATAACTGATATTTCTCATTGAAAAGAAAATGAGGCATAGGATGTGCAGTGATCTAATAATGTTAGTAACTTCCAATAAGGGGGAAAAAAGAGTAAATGAACCACTTTTATGTTATAATTTAATTGTATGATTGGGGAGAAAAAAAAAACACTTTTCTTATTGGAATGGAAAGGAAGTGAGAAGATGGTCCATAACCTTGAACCTAACACACACGAAGACAATGTATCAAGTACTACAGATACTTATATTTTGTGTGTGAGAATTTTGGCATCTTTCCATATCAAAATTGGGGCAACATTCTACTTGATTGTCAGAAAAGTCATGAGCATCGTAAATGTGACACTTTCAAAATAGAGTACCTGAATCATATTTTTTTTTTTTTGCAGGATTTTTGTCTTCTTCTAGTTAGGTCTCCCTGATGGCATATTTGGAATTATAACCATCACCCAAGTATTCCCAATCCCCCTCTCTACCTTATTTCCCCTCAGAAACATTTGAGTTTTCCTAAAATACTACAGAGTATATTTTTGTTTTATATATATATATATATTGTCTCCTCCTATTAAAACATGAATTTCATGAAGACCTATTTGTGGAATAAATGAATGAATATACACTTTCATGAGATTCAACCATGACGAAGCCGTAGTTAAGGACATGAATTATCACCTGGCAAGAGTAATTTTACTTTCAAAAATGTGCTTATAAATGAACATCAAAGCTTAAAGTGACACACAAGTCAGCCCTTCAACAATTAGAAACAATCACATGATAGAACAAACTTTATTCATAAGATTCCATACAGGTAAAAGCACAGGCAGTCTTTCTTTTTAAAAGGGGACATAGGAAGATAAATGCCAATTTAAAAATGCAATTAGTGGTCTTAACTAGAAGAGAGTTAATATTTTATCCCATTCCATATCACTCATCTTTCTATCAGCACAGTAAGTCCTCAGTTCTAAGCAGTCACTACAGACATTCCAAATTGCCTCTCAATATAAGGCGAATGGTTTCTTCTCTTGCAATAATGGTACATCGTTTGATAAATAAGCGAATGTCACATTCATATTCTCACTGTAATGGAAGAAATGCAGTAAAAAAATAGGTGTCAATATAAGCATTACTTAGCTACTTTCTTTGAATTCTTGTTATTTTTTATTTAGTTACTGTACATCTTTACAACATACAAAATGAACTTTCCCAGCATGAATACAGACTAGTCAAAGATACTCTCTACACATTAGCAATAGAAAATTTTCCATTTTCCATTTTTTGTGTCCATTAAACATTTCGTTCTTTTTTTATCCCTTGATTCCCTTCCTCTCGTTCCCCCATTGTCCATCTTCCTCCCACATTGTCTCTAGTATCCACAGTTGTTCTCTCTGTTTTAATACCTTCCACTTTTTCTGTTTCTGCCAAAGAGTACACACATTCAGTATATATTAAGGGGGGGGGGGCATACAATGCCTCTCCTTCATAGTCTGGATTGCTTCATTTAACATTAAATCTTACATATTTATCCACTTTCTATCAAATGCCAGGGTCTCATTTTTTATAATTTACTTAATTAACTATTTTTAAGAGGTATTTTACTATAGGGTATGTGTGTTTGCAAGAGAGACAGACAAACAGAGACAGAAAGTGAGAAAGAACCCTCCAGAGGGGATGGCCATGCTAAATTTCCTCCATTCTCGTGAGATTTTCAATATGCACACAAATGCCTAGCATGAGTTTCAAGCCACCGGGTCCAGTACTTGAACTATGGTCAGCCACATGGGAGTATAGTGCCTTAACCACTAAGCCACCTGCTGGCCCCAATTTAGGTACTTCTAAGAGTCAATATAGTCACAAGTAAAGCAGTACATATGTATGGGAATGGAGGAAAGGATGTTCTATCTATGAAACCATGTCCTTAAGTGTATAAGGATTCAAGAGCCATTCATGTATAAGTGAATACGGATACTTTTGCCTCTTTAAGCTAGGATGTACATGTTATTCTAGGACTATCCTAGCTGTTCTCTCTAAATCATTCTCATCATCTCTTTATTAATAACCAAATATTAATAATGTGTCTGTTTTTCATGATATCCCCTCATATGAGACTCAAACAAAGAACATACTGATTTATATGCATTTGGTCCTTCCTGGAAGAAGTTGCAACCAAAATTGAGAACATGCTAAGTTTGCTCACTAATAGAATTACTAACATATTTAAGCCATTTTGTAGACTCATTATTAATACTTTTTATGATTCAGAACTTTGTTGATATTGGAAGTAATATGCATTTAACCTTACATTGAAAATAGAATTTCATATTCTTCCTAAGAGGGATAGCTCTTACTTATACGGGATCCCTACAAGTTAGTGACAAATTAACTAAACCACCATGATCAATACTATCTTCAACAGATACAGAAATGCATGACGTTTCCATCTCTGAACTAAAACCTTTTGAGTACAATGCATTTTAATACAAACACATGACATTTCTTTGATAATTGTACTGACTTTTCTATCCTGGACAAGATCGTAAGATGCCAGTTTTGAGTGTCCTTACCATGGCCATATTGTAGAAGAAATTCCCATGGCTTCATCTGTGATGTGTATGTTCACTTTTATTTCCCATTCAGTAGTATCACTGCTTTCATCATCTCTCCTTTCAACTTGATTTAAAAGAGGATGCCGACTAAAATGAGAGAAGACAGGGTAATATCACAGATGGCTTAAGATCTATTTAGAGCCTAATGTTTACAAGGCTGAACTTGGAACTAAATTCCTGTTACTAATAGATGTATTAATTTTTATGCCTTTTAAATAATTATTTATTTAATACAGTATCATTGTCTGTATTTGTTATAGGGCACATGCACTCACCAGAGAGAGATGGAGTAGGTGGTGAGGTGGTGGGGGCAGAGGGTAAGAGTGAGAAAGCAAGTTGCCAGGTCCAGGATTCTAACTATGGTCAACCATGTGGCAGTCTAGTGCCTTAACCACCATGCCAATTGATTTTTACCTATTGTTCCAGAACATCATAATCACTGCTATGGTACTAAGAATTGTGGGCTTAGAAACCAAATTTCTGGACCTACTTCTTGGTTTCTCCATCTACTGAACAAATTATCTTGGGCAAATTTCTCAGCTTCCCAATTTTCACATCTGAAAATTGTAATAGTATCTACACATCATCGAATTACCATGAGGGACAAATACATTGACACAAGCATAGTAATTAGAACAGTGCAGGCACAGTAACGATCAATAAACGTTAGCAGCTATTATAATGATTATTAGCAGCAGGAAGAGCAATATGTAATGTGACTCTTCTGTAATTGCTGAAGGAGAAAACACTTTCTTTCAGTTCAAGATTTTAACCAGAAAAACCTAATGGAAAAATTTTGCAAATAATTAATTCCTGCCGAGACTATGAAAGAGTTTTGCTAAGACATGATCCAAGTTGTGATGAATCTAAAGATTATCATGGACTTTCTCAAAAGGACTGATGAGTAAGGTACTAAAAGAGATGAAATCTTATCCCAAGGATCCTGTTCTAGAATAATATGTTCCATCTCTCCCCACAGCTTTATCCCCCCATGGTAAAGGCTGATCTTGACTCCAGATGAGTATTAATGTATCTTTTAGACCTTGATCTGTTTATTGCCATCGGTAATCTCAAATATGGGCTCAAATTTAAAACTGAAAAAACCTGATCTGGTTGGTTAAGATCTATGTGGTTTCCAGTGACCCTGACATGTGTATCAACAATGGATTATCATCATGCCATTTTTCAGTATTCTTAATGCCCTTATTTTCTAAAAGACAGTTGTAATAACTTCCAAAGAATACAGTGCCAAAGAGCAAGAGCTCTATGCTCCCATCGGGCTTTGGTGTCTCCCACACCCCTAGTTGTGCCACATAACATTTCAGGTGGTTTCTTTCTGGAAGGACAAGCTGAAACCCAAGGCTAGGACAGGAAACTGGTGTTCTGTACTCACTCACGGACAATACATGACAGAGGCATTTCAGACTGGATGGTAGAATTTCTTGAGATATACTTGATTTTAGTTTTAAGTAGTAGAATTTCCTGAAGAGTCTGAGAAGAGAAAGAAATGTCAAACAGATGTTTGTCTCAAATATCTTAGTAAACTTAAAGGCATTTGAATAACACATTATAGATACTTAACATTGGCTACAGTTACTGATCTATAACTAGCATCTGTTCATGGAAAACAGAGCCACTTTCTAAATGGGACAGATGGTTTAAAATCTGGACATGCTTGTATATAAAAGGTAACCAACACTTTCAGTTGTAAGAAAAATAATCTGTGATTTATATTCAGAGTGTATGTTTACATCTCTTTTTTCTTCTTCTTTTGAGAAACACTTGTAGCTCAAGTATGGCTTATGTCCAGACAGTATGTGCTTTGAGTTTGTATGAATGTTAAGAATCTTTAAATTCCCTATACTCATCAAGAGTCCTTGAAAATTTTGCTTGAACAATTAAGACTGTTTTTTTATTTCTAAAATAGCACTGATCATGGCGGTAAAGAACAACTTTGATGAAGGTTTTAGTATATAGTAAATGCCCAACAGGAAGAATAACTATCTTCAGGGAAGAGTTAAGATAGTTAATAGTAAAATGTTCTTCTAAGAACATTTAGCATGCAGTTCTCAACAGGAGGAGGAGAGGATGAATCAGAGGTACTTACATGTACTATAAAATTTTAAACATAATATGTATAGTTCAGCTATAGCGTGCTCTTTTTTAGATAATTGGATAATATAGGCATAAATAAATTACATTGGCACATGATCAGCACCCATGAGCTTACCCCCTGGATTTCACCTCAGTCTCTATCAACGTCATACTTGTAATGGACCCGCCATGTGCTTCCCAGACCCCCTTTAGGATTGTTACTCCAGCTATCTGGAAAACTTTTACCAGATAGCCCTAAGCGCTCTGTGAGTCTAAGAATGTTCATAGAGAGCCAGAGAACTCTCTCTAAAGGACAGACCTCTATGATGGGTGGCCTATGTCCAATCACCCATCCAACAGGAAAGTGAAGCTATCTACAGGGTCAGCCAAAATTGTCACTGGGATTCCATTACAATGTAGCTTCCTCCCTGCCTAATCTTTCTCGCAAGGACCCTTCTTAATAAACATCCTGCCTGCTAAACTCTGACTCAAATTTTGCTTTCTTTGTAAGTGAATTTATGACATTTATCTAGAACTGACAAAATCCTATTACTTGAAATATCTCTTAATATTTTATTTTGGATAGTGAACAAAATAAGTAATGTTACAGCCAGGTTTCACTAACTTTTAAAATGTTTTCAATCAGGTCAAAATTCCAGTTAGGCTTTTAGCATTGATAGGCAAAATGACCTCACAATGAGCCAGTAAGGCACACCCCAATCTCTGGTGAGGAGGAATGATGGTGGTACAGTGTTAAACATTGACTTCAGAAAGTCTTCTGCCATTCCGCTAGTGTTGCTGTCTTCCTCTGGTTGCCTTTGGTCAAACTTCATGAAGTATAACTTGGTACAACTTCATGAAGTTGGAGACTGCATGATAAACTTTGCGATCCATAGAAAATACTCTTCTCTCAAAACTCTCCACTCCCCAACCTAGAGTCTGCAGTAAGAAAAGTATTAAGCATCTCATGTCTTAACATCTCCCACTCTCAAAGTGGCTACTAGAGGAATCAGTCTAGTCATGTTACACGTAAGAACAGCGACTGCTGGTCTGTGGGCCTGTTGATTGAATTGGAAGACACTCAGTCAGGTTTTACATAAGGCAATCATTCCTTACTTTAGTTACGATGCCACAGTCATGAGGATGATAGAAAAACTCATAAAAAACATCCGGCAAAACATGCGTTACAGGGCAGTTATCACCTAAAAACACTTCATCAGCATTCATATACAAATTGTGAAATATTGTAGGTTTAATCCTGGTATAGAACCAAAAATTGGTACATTGTACTTGAATGGCTGAGAGATAGAAAAGAGAAACTTTTTGTTAGTATGCTATTACATAGACCAGCGCAGAAAATTTTACTATACCCATTTAATACAAGAAGATCATCCCTTAATAAAATAAAGCGTATCTTAGAGATGAGCAAGTCTGCAATAGATATCTCCATATTATTGCTGCATAACAACACACACACACACACACACACACACACACACCCTTTAGAGAAACTCTTTAGGGTGTATGTGTGTGTCTGTGTGTGTCTGTGTGTGTCTGTGTGTATACAATACAAAACAAGATCTTATCACCCAATTCTCTAAAGTCATCTTTCTTTAGAGTTGTAATCATAAGAATATATCTTTATTGCAGTAGCTTTGCTAAGTATTGATTTTGTTCCATCTCCCTTATTCAACAAGAACTCTATGTTAGCCCTTATTTCCGTGCTTCTTCTCTACAGATCCAAAAACGTTTCCTGATATACACAAGAAGATGCTAAGGCTTGATATAGCAATAAAGACATGTCCAGGAAACTAAATTCTAGCAACCAGACTTTCATAGAAATTGAGTAGCAATCACACAAGTACTGGAAATATATGGACAATATTTTTTTTTTAAATCTGAGAGCAGAAACAATTTTCTGATTATCTGTTACTTGAACTTGGTTCCAGGGGAAGGGAGTTAAAACAACTTAGAAATTAGTATACTGGATAGACAAGAGGAAAACAAAAACCATAATGAGATATCACTACACACCTATCAGAATGGCTAAAATAAAAAATAGTGACAAAACTTAATCCTAATGAGAAACCATTACTCATACATTGTTGATGGTAATGTAAAATAAATCACACACACACTGGAAAATAATTCTGCAATTAAAAAAACTAAACATACAACTATCATATGACCCAGCAATTAAACATAGACAGTTCTCCTAGAGAAAGAAAAATGTATGTTTATGTAAAATATGCACAAGTGTTTATAACAGCTTTATTTGTAATATCCAAGAACTGTAAACATCCCAGATGCCTATTAGTGGATGAACGGTTAAATAAACTCTGGTACATTCATGCCATGAAATACTATTTGGAAATAAAGATAAAACATTAAAATTAAATAAAAAGGGTGAACTATTGATACACGAAACAATTTGCATGAATCTTGGGAATTATGTTAAATGAAAAAAAAAGAGTCAGTCCCAAAAGGTTACATACTGTATGACTCTATTCATAGAACATTTTCAAATTGATATAATCTTAGAAATGAAGAATAGATTTGTGGTCATTAAAGATTAAATGTTGGGGGTGAAAAGTGGAGGCTGGCATGACTGGTTCAGGAGGAAAGTGAAAGTGGCTCTAAAAAAACAATATTGGGTAACCACATTACAATAGAAATGTTCTGAATTTAGCTCTATCAATATCCCAATGAAATATTGTATTATAGTTCTTCAATCGTTTTCATTGGGTAAAACTGAGTAAATGATATATTTGATTTCTCCTGTATTAATTCTCAACAATTCTATGTGAATCTACAATTATCTAAAAATAAGAATATTTTCTTAAATTTGCTAAAGTGTTTATGCACTCACTGGAGAGAGAGAAATATGAAGATCAGGAGGAAAGTGAGAAAGCACCTGCCACAGGGGATAGCCATGCCACAATCCCTGCTCTTCCATTCTCCTTTCAAGATTCTGGACTCTCACACACATGCCAGCATGTCTGTCATAAACCAGTCAGCCACCTGGGATCCAGCAACCTCAATCACCATGCCACTGGCTGTCCCAGGAAGTTTTGTTTAAGAGAAATAAACCTGTGGGAACCAGCAGTTAGCGTAATGGCTATGTCGCTGGACTCCCACGTAGTCGACCGCGGTTCGTGTCCCGGACCCGGTGGCTTAAAACTCACGCCGGGCGCGTGTGCGTGCGTGCACAAGATCCTGAGAGGAGAATGGAGGAGAAGGGACTGCGGCATGACCATCCCCCCTGGGGGGTGATTTCTCGCTTTCTGTCTCTATGTCTCTCTCTGTCTGTCTGGCGAGCACACGCGCCCTACAGTGAAAATCTCTCCAAAAAAAAAAAAGAAAAAAAGAAATAAACCTGGAATTATTTCTCACTAAGGTTTTCAAAAAGTAAAACATCTGTAGGGATCAGCAGGTGATGTGGTGGTTAAGGCACTGGATACTCCCACATGGCCAACCACAGTTCAAGTCCTGGACCTACTGGCTTATTGTCTTGCTTGCTTTCTCACTTTCTCTCTCTCTCTCTCTCTCTCTCTCTCTCTCTCTCTCTCTCTCTCTCTCCTCTCTCTCTCTCTTTCTCTCTCTCTCATTCAAATTTTTTTAAAAAATGAATAATTACAAATCAATAATTCTTTAATTTTTTTTTTAAAAAAGACATCCATAAGCACCAAATTTGATAAAATTTGAAGAAAACTTTTGTGCTTCCAGGAAGACTAAACTGGAACAGCCTCTTTAGAGAAGCAAGCGAGAATAAATTAGTTTTCAAATCCATGTGTGCAGTAGTCTTGTGATTGCATTTCTTGGTACCCAAAAAACCCTCAAGTATAAACATTACTTTTAACAGCATAACACTAGAAAAATGTAATCAGTATAGGAATAGAAATAATTTGCAATATATTTATTCAATGGGATGCAAAATAGTTACATAAATCAAGCACATAGATCAAAGCTACAAATATAAATCTCTGAATAATGTTGAACTAAACAGCTCTAGAATTAAAGATAAATTTAAATTCCTGCAAAATATATTTTTAAATCCATAAATTTGATGTAAAATCATAAAATGCATTGGGAAACAAATAATTATGAAACTTACATATGGACAGAGAAAGAAGAAAACAGGATCATTCCCACCCTTGTATCGTGTTTTCTCACTTTTCCTCTCTCTCTCTCTCTCTCTCTCTCTAGCAAGCACATGAGCCCTACAGCAAAAAAATTTTAATCTTTTTTTTATTTAATTTAAAATAAATCAGAAACTAAAAGGTTGGAGGATATAGCAGCTTGGAAAATAGTTGGAAATACTGGAGACAGTGTGGGAGGTGGATGGGGGTAGGGGAGTGAGAGGAAAGGAATCAAGAAGAAAATTAGAGAGGCAAGACATTTAAGGGACACAAAAACAGAGGACTGTTGATAACATGTATGATAATATTTCAACTGAACTGGTATGCAATGTATTCTTGCTGGGAAAATTCATTTTACAAGCAGTCGTGGTATACAGTGATTGAATGTATAAAGTAAATTTTTAAAAAGAATTAAAATAAATAGTTTTTGGTTTTTTTTTTTTAAAAAAAAAAAAAAAAGAAGGGGAGTTGGGAAAAAGAAAGAAGCACTCAAGTAAGTGCACATCTCCTAGTCTCAGAGGTAGCATTCAAGAGGAGAAACACAACATCTCAAGGTCACACATCTGAGACACCCCACCCGCCCTGTATCCTTAGCTTTTGCAAGATTCAACCAAACCTGAACCAAAAAAATCCATTAAGTCACATCTTTCAGCATTCATCACAAAACTCCTATTCTCCAAATCATATGTTATACCTGACCAATCCCCAGCACAAGTCCACAACAGGGAAAGAAGGGGAAACAGCACTCTTAACCTCAGAAAAGTCTTCATTTGCCCAGATCTGAAGCAACATCCATTCAGAAAACAGGAAATTGGGAAGAGCAGGCAACCTTATATAGCAAAATAGCTGAGGCCACACTCAGGCATGAGTAATTAACCACCACCTTGGACAGCGCATATGCCACAAATATAGTATCAATTATTCTCTAAAGCTTAGCCATTGTTATTAAAATATTAAAGAACAAGAGCGAAGGTAAAGCTAAATGTGCTAATATGTATGAGTATTCCATGGAACAATGGATTCTGTTATTGCTCTTGTCTACAAAATTCCTTTTGAAACTGACACAGAACTTTTAATGATGATTACTGATGTGTAGAAGTGATTGAAAAATCAATAGAAAGCGCTACTTTACTAGCATTAGAGTCTAAGTCATCAAATACGGAGTTATTTTTATGTACTAAGGTTCACTTCATTAAAACTCTCTATCATCTCATAATGTGTCCCCATATCTGAACACTAAAGAAATAACTGTTAGTACACATTTAATTTTCTTGTGCTGCTCAAGGCAAAACCCCGAGGACATGAGAATTGAAAGGCTGACTGCACCTACTTACACCCTATTCCACCATCCTCTAAACAGTGACTCTCAAACTTAGACATCAGGATCAGCTGGGAAGTTCATACCAATAATTGGCTCAGCTTGACCCAGCTTTCTGTTTCAGTAAGACTGAGGCAGGATCTGAGAACTTACATTTCTGATGAGTTCCCAGGTAGTGCCAATTTGAACCATCTAGGGACCACACTCTGTGAACCACTGATCTAAACGGTACATGCTCTTCAGAGCACAAGCTGTGTTGATGTCTATTGGCATCAACAAGATTTGCTTCTCGAACCTTAATGAGCACCCCCTCACCTGAGGATATTGCCACACTGCGGATTCTGATTCAGAAGGTCTAGGGTGGGGCTGAATTTCTGCATGTCTAACAAATGCTCAGGTAATACCAGCGATGCAAGTTTGTAGGCTGCATTTTGAGTAGCAAGGGCCGAATATGCTTTATGTACATTTAGATCCCTTTCTTCAAAACGTAAGATGCCAACTTAACATGAAAAATTCTAAATCTTACCACAAAAAGGAACCTCACAGAATATTTGGTTCAAATGCACTCTACTTTTTTTTTTTTCTTATTTCTAGATCACCAGGAACCGGAATTCAGCCACTATGTGCTGTTTAGAGCAGACAGGTAGAAGCTTGCAGAAATTAGATATGACTCGGTAAATGCTTTTAACTGCCCTTGCTAATATCTGAATTTTATCATTAAATTTCCAATCTGTTCTAAAGGTCTAAAAGGCCACTAAACGATGAGCTCTTCAAAGGTAGAGACCATTTTCATGTATTTTTGCATCTCCTGTCCTTGGCACATCTGGTACTGGATAAGAAATTGGGAGTGAGGGGGAAGCAGTAAAGAAAAAAAAAGTCATTAATAATTTTTTCTGCTTAAAGTTTACCAAATGTTTACTTTCTGCTTGTGAAATAGGCACAAAATATTTTAAATTTAATAACCATGCTTCTAAAAGTGTCATGGCATTAGAATAAAGAACACATTAAAACATCATTTCAAAGATATTGCATTTAGGTTATCAGTGCCAAAAGACAGTGCAAAAGAATTGCAAAGCCTTGTGCACAGGGACCTACCTTGTACCCAAGCACAGGCAACGTATCCAACTTTTGTTTGACTGAAAACTCGGTCTTAGCCACCTGTATCTGCCAATCTACAAAACCACTACAGTTAGTAATTTGTTAATAAACTGGTAAAGAAATAGATTAAAATTTTTAAATTACCTGTTTAAATCACTAGGAGAGCCATAGTTTTGAGGTAAGCCTGGAGGCATAAATTTTAATTACTTTTTTAAAAATTAAGGTATATTTACAAACAATAAAACTCACTCTAAGGACCCAGCTCTATTAAATCTTTATAGTCATGTAACTACCACAACAATCAAGATATAGAACATTTCCATGATTCCAGAATGTTCCCATGTGCCCCTTTCTAGTCAGCTGCGCTCCCATGTCTACCCCTAGGCAATGATATATATGTTTTCTGACGCTATTCTTTTGTCTTTGTGAAAAATGTCACTCATGGCCAGCTCCAAGATGCAGTGGTAATGCACTGCTCCAAGAAAGCAATATCCTACATGGCAACCACAGTCTGAATCCTCCGGTTGATCTGCCTGAAACAGGCCAGTCAGGTGTAAAAATGCCCAGGATCAGATGTATTAGAGGACTGAAAGAAGATCAATGTCATAAACAGACTCTGTGGAGGATGCTCCCGCTCCCGCTCCCACTCCCTCATTATCACGTGTGTACACACATGCTCTATGATGATTTTTTTTTAATTTTTAGAAAAAGAAAATGCCATTTAAACGGGATCATAGTATATAGATTTCAGTGTGTGGCATTTTTTACTTAGCATCATACTTTCAAGATGTATTTAAGTTGTTAGAAGTAACAATAGTTTGTTCCTCATTATTGCTGGGTAGCATTTTTTTAAAAAAAGAATTATTTAAACTTTTTTTTTTCCAATTTGACCAGAGATTGGGGGGTGAGGAGTGAGAAAGCAAGCTAACAGGTCCAAGACTTGAATCATGCATGGTTGGTCATGTGGGAGTACAACGCCCTTAGCCGCCATGCCACCTGCTGGTCACAGCTATTTAGCATTTCATTGTATGTATGTACCATAAGCTTTTGTTTTCTTTGTAAGTTTTTGCCATAGGGCATGTGCACTCACTGGAGAGAGACTGAAAAAAGGAAAGTGACAAATCATTCCCCAGAGGGGACGAGCATACCACAATCCCTTCTCTTCCACTCTCCTACCAGGATTTTGGGCATGCACCCATGGGCCTGGAGTGATTTTTCAAGCCCTTGGGTCCAGGTCTCAAACCACTGTCGACTATGTGGGAGTCCAGTGCCTTAACCACTATGCCATCTGCTGGGCCCTCATACTTACCCCCTTTATAAGTAGTCTAGTCATTTATGAGTTGATAGACATTTAGGCTTTGTCTGGTTGGGGGCTGATATAAATATTTGCATATAAATGCTTATGTAGACAAATATTTTTTATTTCTTTTGAGTAAATTCTCAAAAGTGGGATGTATAAGTGTATGTTTAATTTTTTAAGTTACTAAGCTGTTTTCCAAAGTGACTATCATTTTGGAATCTCATCATAAACTGAGGTAATTTCTAGTGGCTCCAAATCCTCACCAGCATTTGGTGTTACGGACCATTTTAATTTTTTCCATCCTAGCAGGTATGTAGAGGTCTCTTGTTCTGATTTAAATTTTCCTAATAATTAAATAATTATCTTGCACAACTTCGCCATCTGTTTATCTTTTTTGAAACAGTATTCATTCAATTTTTTTTTCTTTTTATTGGCTGGAGGTGGATCACAGCATGGGGTTCCAGTTGGGAGTGTTGTATATCTTTCTTTCTCTCTCTCTCTCACTCATGGACTAAATGGATAAACAGAAAAAGGCTGGGGAGGCTAGTAGGTTGCATAGTGGTTAAGGCGCTGGATTCCCACATGGTTGACCACAACTCAAGTCTCAGACCCAGTGGCTTGAAACTCACAACAGGCGCATGGGCATGCATGTCCAAAATCCCAAGAGAAGAATGGAGGAGACAGAATTGTGGTGTGGCCTTCCCCACTGGGGGGTGAATTCTCACTTTCTGTCTCTCTCTGTCTCTCCAGTGAATGCACACACCCTATAGCAAAATCTTTAAAAAAGAAAAAACAAACAAAACCTCAGAGTCTTCTCACTAGCTAGTGTGTCCAGTGATCTCACCTGTAGAGCTGTATCCTTGAGTGAGTCATTTCCTAAAATTAACGACATTTTCAATAATATAATGATAGGTTTTTGTGGGGTTTTTTTCTTTCTTTCTTTTTTAGTTTCGCTTTAGGGCACATGCACTCACTGAAGAGAGACAGAGGTATAGGATAGTGAGAAATCATTCCCCAGGAGAGATGGCCATGCCGCAATCCCTTCTCCTCCACTCTCCTCTCAGGATTTAGGGCATACACACACACACATTCACTTTCAAACCACTGGGTCTAGGGTTCAAACTGTGAAGTCAGCCATGTGGGATCCCAGCACCTTACCCTCCACACCACTTGCTGGCATGATAGCATATTCTTGATCTTGTATAAATCCCAGTATGGGAAAAGCAACTGCTACTAGAAATACTAATAAATATTTTCATATGAATCAAGTTTAAGAAAACTTAAGCTTTTCATAGATCATAGGAGTTTTGAAAATTATCAGATTAGACAGAATCTCCAGGAGATACACATCGCTCACCTAGAAGCATCCATTGATACCCAATACACAACAATGTCTTTTGGGGGATATGTAAAACCTTGTTAGAAAAAAAAAAGATACCACAGGTCAAATTTATGACTGCTGAAGAGGACATTAAGAAAAGACCTAAGAGAATGGGACTCTGCAAATGTTGATTTTTAAAAGTTTGTTTTACTTATTCATTTCATAAGAGAGAAGGATACCCTTGACAGGATCTTGCCACATTGTGATCCTTCCCCCAGATTCCAGCCATCTAGGATCACAAAAGCCACATGTTCAGGTTGACAAAGGATTTGAACCCAGGCCTTCCATATGGTTCCAGTATTGTGCCCTGTGGGGAGCCAACAAGGAGACGTGAGGAATGTGTAAGACATGACCACCAGAATAAGACCAGGGTCTTTATCCAGACATGGCCTTGGGCGGCTGGATTGTTATGAGCAGAATGTCTTGGGATTGTTTGGAACTGAATGTTCCAAAGTATTGTTATAACAACCTGATAAATTCAGTAAGGACTTAAAACCTTACATCACAGAAGTCTCTGGAATGTGTATAAATACTAGCAATAAAGTACATTCGTGGCTGACCAGTATCGACTGGCAGTCCTCCCATTTCTATCCTGCCTTCTTGTCTTTCTTTAAGCCTTGCCCCCCAACTCAGGAACTGTTCGCCGTCAGCGGGTCTGACAGTCCCTACCACCTGAGCCACTGTGGCTGGGACTGTAAAGGATTACTATATCAGAATGTAGAACTAGTCAAGGTTGGGCCTTGTGGCCCTATTGGCTTCTCCTCGGATTGATAATATTGGGCAAGTTCTGTAGCTACTGGCATAGCTCCTATTAGCACCCCAAGTAATTAATTTATAAATAAATAAAAAATAAAATAAAATGGGAATACTGGCTCTAGTAATGGATGATGAAGTACCTGTTCAAGTCAGAGTTTTGTGGTATCTCTAAATCAACTCATCTAGTATCAAAAATTGGCCTGCGCCCCCTCCCCTGGGGAGGGGGCCGTGGCCGGGGGCTCCCGCCCCTGCTGCACAGCCGCGCGCTGGGAACGGCCTGCCCCCCCCAGAGGGGGAGCGTCCTCCCTGGCCTCTCCAGCGCTGGATGGCCTGGAGGCCGAAAACAAGGTTGAAGAACTTGCAACTTGAGAAGATGATGATTACCAGCCCTGCATTACCTCAAGGGAAAACAAGAACTACTCTGCCATTCTTAAGGAAGCCAGATACCCAAGGACAACTCACACTGCAGACCCCCACA